>NW_024426230.1:7633468-8178873 GCF_017311325.1 Ursus maritimus
ACTCTCTAGAAACAGAAACTTTGCAAGACTTTTTCCTTCCGCCTTGAGTGGTTTTCTTTCCACTCCTCCTCTGGCTAACTCCTACTCATCCCTTAGGTCTCAGAGAGGATTTCCCCCAACAAAATATATCAGGTACCCCTGTTACCCTTTTGTGTGGGAGCACATACTTTCCCTTCATAGCATTTATATTCTGTAGATAATATGTGTGCTATAGGAAAGATCATTCATTTAATATCTACCTCATCTATGACCCTGTAAACTCCATGAAAGCAAGACAATAGATGTTTTGCTTGCTATTATATCCCTAGCACAAAACATAGTCTATAATGGGCACTCAAATGTTTGTTGAATAAACAAGTGAATATTTATTGGATGAATAAATATTTTAATTTACTTAAAAGTCCAATGCTGGTGGGTACAGAATTGGAAAAAATAACGAGATAGGGGAGTCATCAAAATTGAACCTAGCCAATGGCAACAGAATGGATGTGAAAGACAAAATAAAAAAAAGAATGAAAGATGGATCTTAGGTCTGCTGATGATTCAGACCTAAGTGACAGGGAAAAGGACAGGGCCACTAAAATAAGTAGGAAAGTTAGAAAGAGTGCTGTGTGGATAAGGATGGTGAATTTGGGTTTAGACAAGTTGAGTTAGAAGACCTAATTCCATGTAGATTGAAACTGCAAGTGTGTAATTGGGAACATAGGTCTATAACTCTGAAAAGAGGCTGAGATTAGAGTTAAAGTCATTTTGGAGTCGTTTCAGTGGGGACAAATATTCCATCTACAGCTCTTTCAAGCAGATATATACTCTTGGTGCATCCTGGACCTAGCTTTTGTAAGTCTTCTCACTCTTGTAATACCTTGTTCAGTGCTGGTCTTTCCCTACTCAGTTGTAAGTTTCATGAGGACAGTATTGCTCTATCCTTAGAAAGGGAACCAGTAGACTCCCTACAGTGTAGGGATTCTGGGAACAGGTAGTCAGGAAAGCCAACCTTCAGGTTGTTGAATGGAAGAAGGTCCCTTTTTCCAATGACAGTGTTAGCAGCCACACTAGAGAAATTTCCATAACACAGTGCCCAGCATTTTTCCACCAATGCAATAAACAATTTTAAATCACACAGTTGGCTAGAAGTGCAGTTCTTTTTTTTTTTAATTTTTAATGATTTTTTATTATATTATGTTAGTCACCATACAGTACATCTCCGGTTTCCGATGTAAGGCTCGATGATTCATTAGTTGTGTATAACACCCAGTGCACCATGCAATACGTGCCCTCCTTACTACCCATCACCAGCCTATCCCATTCCCCCACCCCCCTCCCCTCTGAGGCCCTCAGTTTGTTTCTCATAGTCCATAGTCTCTCATGTTTCATTCCCCCTTCTGATTACCCCCCCTTTCTTTATCCCTTTATTTTGGAGTTTATATTTGGTATCCCTTTATTTCTTCCCCTACCGATCATCCTAGTTCTTATGTTCCATAGATGAGAGAAATCATATGATAGTTGTCTTTCTCTGCTTGACTTATTTCACTTAGCATTATCTCCTCCAGTGCCGTCCATGTTGTAGCAAATGTTGAGAACTCGTTCTTTCTGATAACTGAGTAATATTCCATTGTATATATGGACCACAACTTCTTAATCCAGTCATCTGTTGAAGGGCATCTCGGCTCTAGAAGTGCAGTTCTAATCAAGATTTGTGGTTCTCAATCCAATAGCCCCTCTCTCTTGTGTACAACTGCAACATATACTTCTACTAAACACCTATCTCAATCTACCACAATGTAAAACAGATTATCCTGCTATCTTAGGTTTATTATGGATATAAACTTGCCAATTTTGAAAGTGTGTTAAAGCTTTGAGATACAATTTGATATTTGGAATCCTAGACAGGTGTAAACTTAAAAAGTATCCACCCAAGTAGAGATTTCCTAATATCTTCTCCCTCTATACTTATGCAGAAAGATTTATGTCTTGTCAAGATCATTAAAATTGGTTCTGAAGTTCAAGTTCCACACTATTTGATTATGTTATGTAGATACAACTCAAAGAACTTCCCCAGAAGTTCTAAATACCAGGGACAACAGACAATCTTTATAACTAACACATCTGCTATTTACAGATAATCTGGCAATACTATAAACTTATTTTATATAATCTGATGAAAATATATCAATAGTATCCCCCTTTATTAATGATTTTGCTTCTTGACTTCAATTAAATTCACTGAAGCATATGCTTGAAGCATATAAGCACCCCACAATTGTTTCCTAAAATGATCTGAGAAGTACTATGTTACATCCTTCCCCGTTAATGGAAGATAAAGTAATATGGAGCCCATCTTTAAACAAAAATCTGAGATTCCTACCATTAACATGAATACAGTGCTAAGCTACTTCTCATTCTGTTTTACTTTTTGTGAACTGTGCTATATCATGAAACCTAAAAATCAATGTTAAAAAAATTAAATTATATGCCTACATTTATATGAATTATGTAATTATTCACATGGTAGATTATTACAGAATATTACCAATTCATTAGCTACAATAAACTTTTTTTTCCAAAGAGTTATATAAAACACACATGGAATTACTTCATTTTTAGTTTTTCCCCCCACAGTATAAATTATTTTTCTCTGCCTAAGATATCACTATCTCTCCAGCAGGTTAATCCCAGGAGGTTTAGCAACTGCAATTACTACATTTAAATATTCCACATATCTGTCAAGACTTAAAAGAATTCTGTGGTGTCAGTTTAAATATAAATATATATAATTCTAGTTAATCATCACTTAAGGCAGTTTTGAAAACCACATTACTTACTGCTGCAAATTTCAGTGTTACATTGTGTATGTTGTGTAGTTTTCTATATTCCAACTCTCTATTGATTTATTGGTTAAGAAAATGTCCGTACTGATTCTGCCAGACTTAAGTGTTCTCTTTATAGAGAAAATACATAGTTTCTCACTGAGGTAAACTTGTCAAGATCATTTCATCTAATCGTCGAAGAGAAAAGAACACCAGAAAAATCACTTTTGTGCTTTACATAGAGCTCAAAGTGAGGTTGGAAATCTCATATAAATATAGTATTTCAAGAAAATGCTAGCAAAACATATTACAAGCTTTTCATTTGTTTTCTCTGCTGCTGAAGGAAACCTTTATATTTACCAGTGACCATACTAACGGTCAATAGCTTTCATTCTTCTTTTACCTTTTAATGTAAGTGCAGATTTTGTGCATTTTGTAATTTCATCTTATAAACAGCTTCAATGACCCTGCAATGAAAATCAAGCATTTTGATGGTATGGCAACTACAGCTACATAATTTTAAACTGGGATGGGTCATAGGGTTGCTATATTTACCTTTAAGTTAGGTCTGTTCCTGTGTCTGTATTTATTTATCCTACTTGAATAGCGCTTACAGTGAAGATAAAAGTGTAATTATTTTTACAACAATGAAAGATTCAGGGTGCCAGAACCTAATATCCTAGTGCCCAGCAACCATAACTAGCACCAGTGAATAGCACTTCAAGGCTTTTAATCTCCATGACAACCTACCTTGCGTTATTCAATAAAATACCACTTTGCATGCATACAAACATATTCTTTATGCACACAGTCTACTTGTTAATAAATATCACCTGCACTGAACATCAAAAAAAAACAAAAACAAAACCCTTCCTTTTAAATAACTCTGAGTTCTCCCTGTAAAACTAATTAACTGAACTGAGAAAGAACCTAATTTATATCTTTACATCTATAGCACACCTACATAATAAGCCAACCAAAAGACTTTCTGAAATAGGTGTTGAAACTGATCCCTTCTTCAATGTGAAATGCTATGGAGACATTACCCCCAAAACCCTCTTGGGTGTCGTCTCAGTAATACTTTCTTGTGGTGAGTAGGTAATTTCACTTTAGACCTAGTTGTTGTTGATGTTCTACCATGGGGAGACATACACCACAACAGGCTTAGGATTTTCTGTTTATTCTCTTAGTTGTTAAGAACAATTCTGTAATTTTTAGGGTAAGACTGACAGGTTTGTTAATTGTTCTTGTTCTTGATATCTCCTTTGAGAGACAGTTTTTGTTTATTTTTGTCCTTATTAGTTGTTTGCAATCAAGAATAGATCAGGAAGAATTGGAAGAGAAAACTTGAAACTTTCAGGGGGTGGTTTTCCCTGACCCCTTTACAATACAGGTGCCAAGGTGGAAGATAAAAACAGTATCTAAAGTGAGATTTGGAAGTCTCTGTTGATTTGGTTTATCCATATCTGATTTTTGGAGAGGAACAGAATGGGTTTATTGCAAAAAAACTTACTTTCTTTTTAAGCTGTTGGTCTAAGGTGGCTTCTGTATAAATCCAAGGAACATCAGAAGATGAAGATCTTAGGGATGACTGGGTGACTCAGTGGGTTAAGTGCCCGACTCTTGGTTTGGGCTCAGGTCATGATCTCAGGATTGCTGGATCAAACCCCAGGTGGGGCTCCATGCTCAGGATGGAGTCTGCTTTAGATTCTCTCCCTCTTCCCCTCCTCCTGCTCTCACTCTCTCTCACTCTTTCTTTCTCTAGAGTAAAATAAGTAAATAAAATCTTTAAAAAAAAAGAAGAAGAAGAGAAATATCTTGGAAATCAGAGAACTTGATATAATATTCAGACCATTGAAAGTTCTGTCTAAGATAAATCACAATTTATTTTTTAGATGATGCTTCACTTTCTTATGAAAATTACTTCTCCTTTCATGTCTCTGGCTCTCTTTTCAAATGCTTTCTTTACTCTCTTACCTACTTACTTAGCAAACCAAGGTATTCTTAATTATTGTACAGATCACATAAAACTCTTAGTATATTTGGCAAAAATATTTTGAATATAATAACCCCTACCTAAGAAAACAACTAAAAAAAAAAAAAGACACCCTAATCTCAGCTTCCCTAAACTAAAATAATGTGGAAGCAAAACCTAGCCTGGGACACCTGGGTGGCTCAGTAAAGCATCTTCTCAGGTCATGATCCTGAGGTCCTGGGATGGAGTCCCACATCAGGCTCCTTGCTCAGCAGGAAGCCTTCTTCTCCCTCTGCTTACGACTCCCCCTGCTTGTGCTCTCTCTCTCTCTCTCTCTCTCTCTAGTAATAAGTAAATAAATCAATAAAACCTTAAACAAAACAAAACAAAACCTAGTCATGACTTCTCTTGTCTAGATAATTTCAAATAGGTTGTGCTCATAACATCCACAAGCCACTCATTTTGCCTTTGCCAGCACTGGATAGCAGGCATGTCTGGTTTGCTGTCTTCTCTGTCATAATGGCAGTATTTTCAGGATTCTGAAAATACTCTACTCATTATTTCAAGCATCCAGTACAGAACCAGAAAAGCAATTATGGGGATAATCTAGCAAACATTTTATTAAAATAAATCAATTTATTTTTTTGAATTTTATAAAACAACCAATTTCAGTAACACTTTTTATTGTACAATATAACTGAATTGACTGGTTATTGTGGCATATAAAAAGACTTTCAAATGTAGTAATTATTATATGACAATGGCAGACAACCTGGCAACTTTTTTTTTTCAGGGTTCTGAGAGCTGAAATACTTTATCAAACATCATGAATCTAGGGTTATTGGGATTTGCGTAGGTCTCTAACAATGTGGCTTATTTATTTTTTTTACATGACAGCCCCTGAAATTAGTCTTTGAACTCCTTGAGAGCCAGCACTGTGTGTCTCCTCAGTGTTCTCTAATTTCTAAAACAGTGGCCACCACATAAAAAAATAACACACAAATGTCTGTTTAATCTAACCAAATTAAATTCCAAGTAAAATCATTTTCAAGCACAACATTCTAATCATTAGGTTCTAGCACATTTCTTGCTTGGTATTGGGTTAGAAGTCTTCTGCATTTAGAAGATTTAAAATTGGTCCACTTAAGCAATTTCCAATCGCTTTGATTAGTGCATTAAAGCTGAGTATCAACATTTCTATTTTTGTGTCTTTAAATATTGCTATGAATAGTAATAATGCATCCTCAGCAGCAGTCTTTTTCCCTGACACTACCATGGTGAGAAAAGAACTATACTAAGACCCAGTAACTCTGACTGAGAAGAAAATAGCATTTCTCCCACTATGTTTAAGTGTATAATTCTTTCAAAAATGTGTCCACCAAAATAATTTTTATAAGCACAAAAGTCCAAAGGAAACATGAAAATACGGTGTAATTTCCCTTGTCTTCAGGAAAAATAAAACCAAAACCCCCAAAACAGCATTCTATTATCTGAAAAGTCACCAAAGAAGAGGCTTTAGGTGGTTAATTTTGTCACATGTTCTAACAGTTCACAACATTTACATATAATGCAAACTGCACATACAGCTAAATGTAAACTTAACTTTTCTGATTTAACCCTCAATTAAACTAATAGATTTTTTAAATGTAAGGAATAAAATAGTTCTCAGGCCTTCTGTGGCTTTGTTTACAGTGAATCAAAGAATTGAGAGCTGCAATTGTTTTTCTCATCCCAGAATTCACTACCCAACCAGTCAGCAGTTTAATGTTTTCATTTCTAGTGAGCCCTTCACCAGGGTTGGTTGTGGTTGGATTTTTACCAAAGTGAGTGATGTATAAGGGCAGCCCTGCCCCAACTCTTGTGTGTTTGTGGACTTTCTAGTTGTTGTTTATAAAGCCAACTGACTAGTCCTGCAGTTCATATAGAGATACTGGTTGCCTGTGGTGCCTGCTAAGCAGACTTTCTAAAACTAAAGCCCGAATGTTTAATGTTGACAATTTTCATGGTATAAATGTTCCTACCATGGCTGATTTCAAACTACCAACATGAGATCACTGAGCAGGAATTTGGGAAGAAATGTACGTAGCCTGCTCCCCTGATCCAATAAGAGTCAGTTCCAGCACTCCACAACTGGTGGCTGGCTCTGTTTTAGGGACTTTTTTTCTGATTATAAAGGTAATTGGCATACAAAATTGGAAATGATTAACACTAAAAAGAAGAGAAGAAAATGGCCTACAATTTTAAAAGCCAGAGATAGTCATAGTTAATATGGTATATGGTACTAGTGCCTACCACAAGTAACCCTTACGAAATATCTAGATTTATTTCAGTATACCTTTCTGGAAACCATAGAAGTTTCAATATATGTTCAAACTGGGGTCACTCCTAATGGGAATATCAGGAGAAGAAGGACTTGAAACTCAAAAGGAAAAGTAAAGAAACTAGCTAAGAATTAGTAGAAGATCTAGAAATGAATTCTTAGATAGCTAAAGCTGGAAGAAAATAAACTCCAAAATTAGAACTGTATTCCTGCATCTGTTAGCTCAAGGGAACTGAAGATGAAGGAGCTGAAGACATGTGCTTTGGCAGGATACTATTAAGTGAAACATCAGATAACCTCATATATTGAGAGCAGGGTTGAAAAATATGAGCCCAGCTAGGCTGGATTAATTAAATAATGATAAGTCAAAGGTTTTTCCATCTCATAATCCAAATAGCTACAGATCTCTGACACCAAAAACATGACCCTAGTAGTGGGAGTTGACAGTTCTGAGTCATAATACCACAAAGAAAAATACAGTGCTCTTATTATGAATATTATCTGCAACATAGCACAAGAAATTTATAGGTATTTTGTAAAAGAATGTAGAAGGAAGGAGATCTTGAAGAGCAAAGATGGCAACAAAAACATTATTATAAATTCGAGATTTACCAAATGACATTGATACTCTTATTTATGGTACCAGTTTTCTTGCTTTTGTTTTTGTTCTTTTTTTAGTGAATTTTGAATAAAAACCATTTATAGAGGATTCTATAAAGTCACCCATGACTGAGTTTCACTACCCATAGCCCCAAATTATGGAGATTTTTTTAAATTTAATTTTTATACTTGAACATTGCTTTTATATATATGACTTAAAATATACTATTTCTTTGCACTGATATGCTTTTATTAGGGAAATGGTTAATTAATTGTATAGTATCTTTCTAGATTTATACAACCTGATCTTAGCCCATTTTTGTAAATAAACATTTTATTTAAGTATAACATGCATAGAGAAGAGTATACAAATCATAAATGTCTAGTTACATAAATTATCACAAAGTAAACATATTCACATATACAGCACCCAGATTAATAAATAAGAATTTCATTCAGTCAATACATGGTCTTGAGAAAACTGAACAGCTACATGCAGAAGAATGAAAGTGGATCACTTTCTTACACCATACAGAAAAATAAACTAAAAATGCCAGTACCATACTGTCTTGATGATTACAGCTTTATAATACAGCTTGAAGTCTGGAATTGTGACGCCTCCAACTTTGGGGTTTTTTTTCAACATTACTTTGGCTATTCGGGGTCTTTTCTGGTTCCATACAAGTTTTTGAACTGTTTATTCCAGCTCTATGAAAAATGCTGATGGTATTTTAATAGGGATTGCATTGAGTGTGTAGATTGCTTTGGGTAGCATAGATATTTTAACAATATTTGTTCTTCCAATCCATGAGCATGGAATGTTTTTCCATTTCTTGTGTCTTCCTCAGTTTCTTTCATAAATGTTCTATAGTTTTGGGAGTACAGATCTTTTACCTCATTGGTTAGGTTTATTCCTAGGTAGCCTATGGTTTTTAGTCCAATTGTAGATGGGATCAATTCCTCGATTTCTCTTTCTGCTGCTTCATAATTGTATAGAAATGCAATAGGCTTCTGTGCATTGATTTTATATCCTGCGACTTTCCTGAATTCCTGTATCATAGATCAATGGAACAGAATAGAGAACCCATAAATGGACCCTCAGCTCTATGGCCAACTAATCTTTGAGAAAGCAAAAAAGAATATCCAATGGAAAAAAGACTGTCTCTTCAGCAAATGGTGCTGGGAAAACTGGACAACCACGTGCAAAAGAATGAAATTGGACCACTTTCTTACACCGTACACAAAAACGTATTCAAAATGGATGAAAGACCTATATGTGAGACAGGAATCCATCAGAATCCTAGAAAGGAACACAGGCAGCAAGCTCTTTGACCTCAGCTGCAACAACTTCTTACTAAACACATCTCCAGAGGCAAGGAAAACAAAAGCAAAAATGAACTATTGGGACTTCATCAGGATAAAAAGCTTCTGCATAGCAAAGGAAAGAATCTATAAAACTAAAAGGCAACCTATACAATGGGAGAAGATATTTGCAAATGATATACAAATATAGGACTAGTATCCTAAATCTACAAAGAATTTATCAAACTCAGCCCCCAAAAACAAAAAAATCCGGTCAAGAAATGGGCAGAAGACATGAACAGACATTTCTCCAAAGAAGACATACAAATGGCCAACAGACACATGAAAACATGTTCAACAATACTCAACATCAGGGAAATACGAATCAAAACCACAATGAGATACCACCTCAATCTGGTCAGAACGGCTAAAATTAACAACTGAGGAAACAACAAATGTTGGTGAGGATGCAGAGAAAGAGGAACCCTCTTACACTGTTGGTGGGAATGCAAACCAGTGCAGCCACTCTGGAAAACAGTATGGGGTTTCCTCAAAAAAGTTAAAAATAGAACTACCCTATGACCCAGCAACTGCACTACTAGATATTTATCCAAAGGAAACAAAAGTGATTTGAAGGGGCACATGCACCCAATGTTTATAGCAGCATGTCCACAATACCAAACTATGTAAAGAGCCCAGATGTCCATCAACTGATGAATGGATAAAGGAGATGTGGTATATATACACAATAAAATATTACTCAGCCGTCAAAAAGAATGAAATTTTGCCATTTGCAATGACGTGGATAGAACTAGAGTGTATTATGCTAAGCAAAATAAGTCAGTCGGAGAAAGACAAATATTGTATGATTTCACTCATATGTGGAATTTAAGAAACAAAAGAGATGAACATGGAAGAAGGAAAGGAAAAGTAAAGTAAAACAAAGTAAAAACGAGAGAGGGGGGCACCTGGGTTGCTCAGTCAATTAAGTGTCTGCCTTCAGCTCTGGTCACGATCCCATGGTCCTGGGATAGAGCGCCATGGTGGGCCCCCTGCTTGGCAGGAAGCCTGCTTCTCCCTCTCTCTCTCAAATAAATACATAAAATCTTAAAAAAAAAAAAAAAAAGGCAAACCATAAGAGACTCCTAACTATAGGGAACAAACTGAGGGTTGCTGGAGGGGAGGTAGGTGGGGGAATGGGGTAACTGGATGATGGGCATTAAGGAGAGCACTTGATGTAATGAGCAGTGGGTGTTGTATGCAACTGATGAATCACTAAATTCTACCCCTGAAATTAATAATACATAATATGTTAACTAACTTGAATTTAAATAAAATATAAAATAAAATAAAATAAAACAAAATAAAATAAGATAAAATAAAAATGGATTGAGAAACTAAGTGTAAGACCTAAAAACTACATATAAGACCTAAAACTTCTAAAAATACACAAACAGTTGGGACTACATCAAACTAAAAAGTTTGCACAGCAAAGGAAACAATCAACAAAATGAAAAGGCAACCTACTGAATGGGAGAAGATTTTAGTAAATGATATATTCAATAAGGGACTAATATGCAAAATAGGTATGATCCCAATTTTTCATTTTTTGCTTTTGTTTCCCTTGCCTGGGGAGATATATCCAGAAACATATTGCTATAGCTGATGTCTAAGAGTTTACTGCCTATGTTTTCTTTTAGGAGTTTTATGGTTTCAGGTCTTACATTTAGGTCTTTAATCCTTTTTTTTTTTTTTTTTTAGTTTATTTTTGTGTTTGGCATAAAAAAGTGGTCCAGTTTCATTCTTTTGCATGTAGCTGTCCAGTTTTCCCAATGCCATTTATTGAACAGGATATCTTTTCCCCGTTATATATTATTTCCTTCTTTGTTATAGATTAATTGACCATATGAGCATGGAATTATTTATGGGTTCTGTATTTTGTTCCATTGATCTATGTGTCTATTTTTGTACCAGAATCATACTGTTTGGATTACTGTAGCTTTGCGGTGTAGCTCAAAATCTGAGATTGTGATACCTCCAGTTTTGTTCTTTCTCAAGATTGCTTTGGCTTTATGGACCTGGATTTTACTAACTGCTATTTCTCCTGACTATGGATCACATTTTCCTTTATCTTTGTATATCTAGTGGGGTTTTTTCCATCATATACTGGACATCATGAAAACTATTTTTGGGGACACCTGGGTGGCTCAGTCAGTTAAGCCTCTGCCTTCAGGGGCACCTGGGTGGCTCAGTCATTAAGTGTCTGCCTTGGGCTCAGGTCATGATCCCAGCGTTCTGGGATCGAGCCCTGCATCAGGCTCCCTGCCCAGCGGGAAGCCTACTTCTCCCTCTCCCACTCCCCCTGCTTGTGTTCCCTCTCTCGCTGCCCCTCTCTCTGTCAAATAAATTTTAAAAATCTTAAAAAAAAAAAAAAAAGCCTCTGCCTTCAGCCCAGGTCATGATCCCAGGATCCTGGGATCGAGCCCCACATTGAGCTCCCTACTCCTCGGGGACCCTGTTTCTCCCTCTCCCTTTGCTTGCCACTCCCCCTGCTTGTACATGCTCTCCCTCTATCTCTGTTCAAATAAATAAATAAAATCTTTTTTAAAAAAATAAAACTATATCTTAAAAACTCTGGATTCAGTTTTATTTCTTTAAAGAGTATTGATTTTTATTCCAGCAGGTAGTTAACTTGGCTACACTTAGAATCCCAAAATGTATCTCCCTATAGTGGGCAGCAGCTAGAATCTCTGCCCAAGTCTTTCCTCCTCCAGCTGCTGCTTTTTCACCAGGCATACTGAAGTATCTCCAGGGCATGTATAGTTTAGTGGCCAATCAAGGGTTTGAGAGGAATTTATATACAGATCCCGAGGTTCACACCTTTTGCAGCCTCCTTTCTTCCAGGATTTCCCCTCTAGTTTTTCTAGCTTCTCTGCCAGCCTACAACTCTGTCTTCTTTTACCACAAGCCATAAAGTTGCAACTTTCTGTTACCAACACCCTGGTACAGATTGGGATGTACCCTCAAGCAAAAAGTACATATTCCTAAATCTCACTGGTTGCAATTCTGTCTTTCAAGGGTATGCTCCCTCCAGTATCTGAGTGTTTTTGTGTTCTTCAGTACTTTTAAATATTTGGCATGGGGGAGGGAGTTAAATATATCTTATTCATATATGTATTATAATTGTTATCTGCAAGATTATTCTGGCTAAGTTGCTCTGCTATTTCTAAAAGCTTTAATATATATTTTCATATTCTGTTTTTTTCCAATTATTATTATATTACCTGGCTTTTAACGTGGATATTACCATACGATGTGTTTTGTGTGCTCTGATTGGTGTATTCATTACATCTGTTGGGTATCTGGATTCAGAGCCTTTAATTTGAACTTCACATAAGGAATATGAAGCCTTTCAAGTCCTAACATTAGTCTCTGCAAACCGGCTCAGTCTGTTAAACCTGGCAAAGCATTATTAGAAGGTAAAAAATCATCTTACGTTATGAATCCAAATTGAATCTCTTCATGAATTTAACTTATAACATAATTTAATTTGAATAATAGTATATTTACAGTCATAATCAATAATAAAAGCACTTTCTTGTTTTTCTCATTAAAAATTTTTTCATTCCTCTGACTTTAAAATAATGATTTTTGTTCTTCTACATAAATTTATGGAGAAGTGCTGTTTTTCTGTTTTACTTTTGCAGTCCTCAGCAAATTTTGGTATAAAAGCATTCAGTAGTGTTTTATTGTCTGTGAGGCAAAAGTTCACTTTTCCACAGATCACATTAAAGTTTATGTAAGAAAGATTCAGCTAAAGCTTCTTCATTCATTTATTTAGCAAATGTTCCATAAGTGCTCATTATATACAAGGCACTGTGTTAGACACAGGGGATACTAGAATAAATAAGATACCGTCCAGATTCTTCAAAGCCTCATAATCTATTAGGCAAGTCAGAGGAGTAATTAAAAATAAAAACAAATTAAAATGAGTGATGAGTATTTTTAAAATGATTAATTCATAAGAAGAATTTAATTCTGCATGGAGAGATCTAGAAAGTCTAGTTAAGGATCAGCAGTGTGCATGAGCTTGAAAAATGACTGTTTGCCAGATGCAAGAACTTGAGGAAAAACATTGCAAACTCCAGGGCACTGCAAGTACTTTTTCACAATAGAATACAGTAAGCAAGTGGAAAAATAGTAGAAGATGAGACTGGAAAAGTAGGCAGGAGCCAAAAAAAAAAAAATAATGGCCTTGATTTATACTTGGTATACAAGTATATGAATTTTCTTCTATGGATTATGGGAAGTTGTAGGAGATATTAAGCAGGAGTAATTATCAGATTTGAGTTTTTGAAATATCACTCTGGCTGCAGGTTTGTATCAGAGGTTGCTAAATGTCTATAAAGGGCCAGATAGTAAATATTTGGGGCTTTATGGGCCAGTCTCTGTCACAACTACTCTATTCTGCTGTTGTAGCATAAAAACAACCATGGACAATAGGTAAATGAATAGGCATGACTGTGTTCCAATAAAAACTTTATTAAAAAAAAACAACAACAACAGGCAACAGGCTGGATTTGGCCAATGAGCTATATAGTTTGCCAACCCCTGGATTAGATGATTTATCCCAAAGCAACAAGATCAATTAGGAAGCGACTGCAATAATCCACAGGAGTGATAATGAGAGCTTGAATTAGAGCAGTGGACATGAAATTACAGAGGAGACAATTCCAGAAACATTAAGAAGGTAGAAATGGCAGGACTTGGTGACCAAGTGGATATTGTGGCTAAGGGGGCAGAAATTTGGGATAACTCCAAAGTTTATAGTTTAAATCACTGGAGCGATCATGCTTCCATCAACAAAAATGGTGGGGGTGGGGGGGGCGGGAGAAAGAGGATCAAGGAGGTCAGTGATGCAAAGATTTCACCAGGTCAGGAATTATAGGGTTTTTTTTTAATTGTTTCAATACATTAACTATTTTTAATCACAAAGTATGTAATAAACATTTTTAATAGAAAATATTATTTTCCCCTTAAATCTGTAGAATTGTTATGAGAAGTTAAATCTGTTCATTTAAGCTGTGCGTGAACTAACTCACTAGGCCTGTATTACTTGGGTTCCCTTGATAAACAAAATACTTTGGATTCTCTTGGTCTAGCTTTTCCTTACAGACTGCTTGGAAGAAAGAATACTTCCAGAAGTTTCAAATCTATATAAACACAGTTTGAAAACACTTTCTCCCACATCTTGGAGTCCCTGTTTAAACAAAATGCTGAGTTGAGAGACACCCAAATGCAGTAATTCCTAAGTTCCTATATGATACACTTGATCTCTAGCACTTTGTATGAATGAGCATTAGATCTTGTGAGGGGGGAGTGTGTATGGTATAAAACAGAGGATGAAACTAAGAAAGAAGTAAAGCCACAAAAATTGATCATTACACTATGTATCCTACTCAGAGATTGTCATTTATGGAAGTGAGTTGTCAGTAACTATTTATAAAGCCAGTTAGTATTTTATCCATCTTCTCTTCTTCTCTTGCCTTTCTCTTTTTTTTTTAATCTGTTCCCTGCTAATCCCTTTCTTTTATTTCTCTTCTGCCTTAACTTTCTTTCTTCTCCTTTTCAAATTTCACTACCCCTCTTTCCATCTTTCCCTCATCTTCCTTATTTCTAGTCTTCTTTTGAGCTCCCGTTCTTCTTTTTTTTTTTTAAGATTTTATTTATTTATTTGACAAAGAGAGACAGCCAGCGAGAGAGGGAACACAAGCAGGGGGAGTGGGAGAGGAAGAAGCAGGCTCCCAGCAGAAGAGCCTGATGTGGGGCTCAATCCCAGAACGCCGGGATCACGCCTTGAGCCGAAGGCAGACCCTTAACGCCTGCGCCACCCAGGCGCCCCTGAGCTCCTGTTCTTCACCCAATCAAACACATGTCTCTTTGAGGAGCTATCGCAATTTTTTAACAATTAACTTTCATCAACTAAGGATTTCCTTCCAAATTGGAGAGAGACAGAGAGAGAGAGAGAGAGAACTGTTTTCTGATTCTTTTAATCTAAAGCATGCTAGATCAATATAATGGGAACATATAAAAGAATACTACTTTCATACATTTTAGGACCAGTATATCAGGGAGAGAGACAGGTTTTGTGGGGCCTAAAGCTAAATCATACAAAATTAAGTATGGAAGCAAATTTTTGTTTTTAATGAGAGTAATTAAAACTATTAAAAAATATTAAAAGTTTACAAATGTTATGGGTATCTCAAATGCCAGGAAAATAATATAATATTTTTGTGAATTAACTATCTGACACACCTCTATGATACTTTCCCCCCACATCTTTTGGCTTCATATTCTTTGAACCTTTCTTCATATGGCAATGATTCTACAATACTTTCTATAGAAAGAATAATAGTATTGCTACAAGTTTGTGCCCTACAAATAGGAACATGAAATAAGTTCTATCTTATGCAATTCCTATTAATAAAGAAAAAATGAGTGGCACATTTGTAATTGTAATTGTCTCTGCTCCATTATCAAATATATTTCGGACAGGAGAAAAATTGACTGGAGTCCGTGAGAATCAAATCCTATCATTTTCCACATACGATGATTGAAAGAATTCTCCACAGATAGTTCTCCTCAATACGTGCCTGGTGTATTTTTCCTCCACTACCCAGATGTTACTGGTGGCAGCCTGCCATGACAAGCCCAAGCAGAGGACTGCAGGCTTAAAGAGAAAGGGCACCGACAGACTCTAAATAGTACTTTACTCATCTAACATTTCAAAGAAAATTGATAACAAGAAACTGAACTGTCCCCAGGATTTACTGAGAATAGTTTACCTGTAGCAACACACTACTGAGAATCTACTATACTTCTCAGAGAAGGAACTGTTTTCATTCTGGGGAAAGTTTTATTTCTTTAAACAATGTTTTGATGTCAGTAGAATTATGGAAAAACAGTCCCTGGCAATTCCAGGTAATAAATTTTGCCTATTTCCCTCTTTCCTTTGGAAATTCTGCTATCAGGTAACAATTAGCAATTAGTGCACACCAACCTCTATGTGACTGAGAAGAGCATATCTCAATCTGTGGTCCTTGGAACACTAGTTTCCAGCGATGTTAATGGCTCTTATATGTTTTAGTTATTGAGTTCTTAATCTCCGATTGATTCTTGTTTATGTTTTCCATCTCTTTGTTGAGGGTCTCAATGAGGTCCTCCACTCTTTTCTCAAGTCCAGGGAGTATCTTTATGACCATTAGTTTAAATTCTCTATCAGGCATATTATTTATCTCTGTTTCATTTAGCTCTCTTGCTATGATTTTGTCCTGTTCTTTCATTTGAGACATATTCCTTTGTCTCGTGTCATCTAATTCTCTATGTTTGTTTCTATGTGTTAGGAAAGTCAGGTATACCTCCTGCTCTTAAAAGTAGTAACCTTATGAAGAAGAGGTCCTATTGTGCCCGGCAGTGTAATGTGCCCTGCTCACCAGAACCTAGCACTTCAGGGGGGGTCTCCTGTGTGGGTTGCATGCTCCCTACTGTTGCAGCTAAGCTGCATTTGCATTCAGTCCACTTGTCTGCAGTGCTGCTCTCTGCATGTTGTGGGCCGGGTCTGGTCCCTGTGTTGTTAATGGGCCAGTCTGGAGCCACCTTGGGCTTCAGTTGAGTTAGATATGTTACATGAAATGCTGCATACTCTCTTCTTTAAGAGTCAAAAGACATATTTGTATGTTAAAGGTTTTGTAAATGTCGCATAAATAAACCTATTTAATATTATTTAGCAAAGTTTTCCCCAAATTTATATGACCACAGAATCACAAACACACACACACATACACCCCCCCACCCCCATTTCTGGCTGTGATAGAAAGGGGGGAAGGTTAGCGGAACAGCTATAGAGCTAGTAGTGTTCTATGGACTGTGAAAAATGACCTCTCCCAAAGGCACAAAACCAAAGCTGCAAGAATGACACTTCAGGTTGGAATTTAAGGCGTATGGAGACAATAGGCATTCTCATAGCTGCTAAAATCCTATCAACAGGCAGCCATTTGTCATTTTTCGGTATAAAAACCCTGATCAAGCCTACTGCTCTGTCATTAATTCTAAAAGGATATAGCCAGTAATTCAGTCCATCTGATTTTCCAGGCCTGCTTCAGTGTGCCACACAGAAAGCTACGGCAGATTGGGCATATTTTGAGCCACAGGCAAAATATTCTAAGTTCAAGTACTTACTGGATTTTACTTGCCAGTTTTCATGGCATGTGTGATATTTTTAGCTGACTACTGATAGTCATTAAACCCAACAATAGTGCACATGTTATAATGAGAAATGCACTAGTGTTTTGACAAAGACTCTCTCGTTGACCAAACTTTAGTCAGGCTTCTCTGAACTATCTTCTCAACTAGGCCTCAACCTTCAGACTTCCCTGTCTAACTTTATATCACCCAATTCTCACAAAAACCCCGGTTAGTCAATTGAGCAAGGATCCCCGCCCTCAATATCTGACCAAATTCTTCATCTCCCAGGTGATATCTGATGACCCAGGCCTGCCGTCAGCAAGAACCTATCAAGTTGGTTTAGCCAGAAACTTTCCATATGGCTGATGTTTCCTCTTAGTAATTTTCCATTCACTGCCCCCCGGCCCTGCTCCTTGGCTATGGATCCTCACTTATCCATGCTGTATTTAAAATTGAGCCCAGTTCTCTATCGAGGTCCTTTTCCCAAACTGCAACAGTTCCTGAAGAAAAAAATCTGTTTCTACTGCTTTAAATACTGTCCTGGTTTTTCTTTAACAAAATGCAAGCTTGCAATATTACTTTGCAGCAGAAAGTAATGAACACCTGCCTCAACTTGGGGGAGCCTTATTAAAAGTACTTGCGTATATTGAAAAATTAGACTGACAGCTTTTAAACACAAAGTCTTCTGTTTATCCATAAAACATATATATGATTGCCATCAGCAATTCTAAGCCCCCTTTATGAATGAACCTCTGCCTGCCCCTCTAGAGAGTGAGAAAAGGGTTCAGATTCCAGGCCCGTTCCATTCTTGGCTCCGCCACTAAGACTGCCAATTAGAGCATTTTGTGGTATGGACATCTGTCCACTGGACTGAGACCAGCTCATTTCACAAAATAGTTGTCAAATGGTATCAACTTTCTGTGACAACCTTCGTTGGATTCAAAGGCATGCCCCTGGAAATTACATGGCTTCCTCTCCTATCACTAAATCCTTTCCATACTCAGAACTTAGGCACACTAATTTTAAAAGCTAACTAATTAGAAAATCAGAAAGTCATCTTTATTTCCCTTAATTCATGGAAATTTTATTAATGCTCACATTTATTAATAGAAAAATGATCCCCTAAACACATTTTTATTCTTGGAAATCTTGGCATTTTTTTTCAAGTCATTTTGAAAGAAATTTATATATTTAACATTGCTTTGATGAGTGCTTTTTGAGCACCTACTACCTGTTAGGCAATGTGAAAATGCTACCAGTTTCCATTATTTTTTTTCTGGATATATCTGCTGAATAGCTGAGAAATTCATTTCATCTCTTCACCATGCTCTTTTTTTTTTTTTAATTCAGTATAGTGCAAGATAAGAAGAGCAAAAAGTTTTATGAGGGGAAAGGTAATGTTTGAAGTTACATTAGTTTGAAGGCAGTTTAGTTTTTCAACTATATATAATTACTTTGAAAGGGAAAAATCGTAAGAATAGCTTTATTGTTATATTTTTGCCAGTGGGTGTGTGAAGTGATTTAACTTACAGGTAATGATTATGTAATTGTATTGATACAGGGCATACAGCCTACCAAGCTTAGTGAATCATCCAGACTGACAAGAGGAGGTGTAAAAATTCTGCCTGCTTCTTTTCTGTTTCATATCCCTGCCTTTACAAAGGAGAGAAGTCTTTCTCACAAGTTGGGGAAGGCAGCGGTAAGTGAAACATCAAAGCTTCAAGATCACAGATATAAATGCATCAAGACAATGTGTCAACTCCTTGTGGTATAATTTAAAAATTAATTGGGTGGTGGTGAAACTGCCCAGCCCAAATGATGACTCTGCCATAAGAGATACAACACAAACGGTTTTCAGAAGCTACCTACCATTCAGAAATTAAGTTCTAAACTTGACAAAGCTGAACTAAGATACAAATTAATCTCACTGAACTGTTCCATGTTGTCTGTCCCTGTTTTACCTCGTTAGGACACATTTGTTGCATAAACCTAACCATTTATTTAGACAGGAAGAAGCAACACAAAAATATAAAGGTCTAGTGGTAGCACGGTATCCTGAGGTAATTAAAATTCCTATTTTTGCAGCCAATGGCCCCTGCAGCCATAGCTGATTAAAAGTACAAAAATTTAGATCTGGAGATTAATCGTGCCAAGGACAATGCTTGACCAAATGTAATTAGCTGAATTTAGATAAATTCTCAATCTGGCTTTCTTTAACTTGAATAGAAAAATCACACACTTCATTGAACATGAATGGATTTGAAAATGAACATTTGGATTATATGTGAGGATATTTCCCCAGAATAATAGGCTCAAGATTTTTCAATGTGCTAGGTAGAAGCTCTTTGTTGGCCCAAAGACTATATCAGCCTTCTGTTTTTACTCTCTAGTTCTATTTGCTGATTTTTGTTAATATTTATAATAACAGAAATAGTAGGTGAGGGAAAGCAGGAGAATAACAGATCCATTTAAATCTTTATTCTTTGTTTTTTCAGTGCTTCTTGTTCTTTTTCTTAGGGATAATTAGAGATAAATGGTATGGTATTATATTTGCTCAGATAGCAATACAAAAATGCCTATTTCCATCATTTTCAGTAATAGACTTTCAAGCTATATTTTCCTCAAACTTGATCCTCATTATTCCAGTAATATTTAAGCTATTAATTTCTCCAGAGAGTGCTTTTTGAAAATGGTAAATTATAAGACAAATCCCAAAATTACATTTTCTTTAATTTAAGAGTATTGTTCAAGCTCTACTGTTAGCATAAATGAATAGTCTGAGCTGCAATCCGAAATAAAGCCTTGAGCATTAAACAGTTGGCTTGGAAACAGAAACATTAAGAATATGATTGAAATTTTTTACAGAAGATGAAATAACAGCATGCGCAAAAGCTCATTTATGATAATTCTAACATTTCTGCTAGAGTTATAGAAAAGTAACAACATTCATGAAAAAAAGAAAGAAAGAAAGGTGAAGGGTTTCACTTTCTAACCAATTGCAATGATACCAATTTTGCTCTTAGTGAAAAGTGATTTTCACTGTTATATAGATTTCATTTTTTTCCAAGTTGCAAGTTTACCTTTTTGAAGGAACACAAAGGGCTTTTCAAAACAAAAGTAAATTGAAGCAAAAGTTGGCGTGTTTGATGTCTAAAATACAACACTAGCAGTAAATACAGTCAAACAGCATGTTACCCCGAAACACACTGAAGTCTATAAATGTCTATAAACTTCAGCACATTTATTTTATCTTATTATAAAAAGACATTAGTTACGCTAACATGCAATGAAATCATAATAAAATTTCTTCTTGAGTCTAAAGGTATATTTTAAATCACTTATTTCATGGGTTTCATTTCACACAAGTTTTACCTGTTTGCTTTTTTTGTTTTGCCTTTGCTAGCGGTGGGGGTTGGAGAAAGGATGATACAAAATACTCTTTATAAAACTATGAAGAAAACTAGTTTTGTTAAAGATATTGATAATCTGATAAATTCCTGTCCATAACAATCTGAGGCCTAAGCAAGCATTTGTAATTCTTCAAAGGAAAAACTTCAATTTCAGAGACTAAGAAAATCACTTCCTCCATCTAGTGGTAAATGATTGTAATTCTTCCAAATTCAAAAATACATTTCACCTTTTTTTTAAATGTCATTTTGTTTTTATATCCATGCTTGTATCAGGTAATTGTATTTATATGAAGAATTAGGCTTAATTTCATAAGTTTTCTGAAAGATCTTAATACAGTCTGAAGAAACATAGCACTACTATCTGTAGTGTTTCACTCTTGAGCCCAGAAATAAAACACAGTCCCTGGTTACAAAGCAGAGACTTGACATATGTGTACCCAAAGGTGATAAAAGAGAACATGTATTATCAAATGATAAAGGCAGATACTATAAGAACTCTGAGGAAGGTGTGGTTTTTCGATGGTCACCTTTGCTTGAAAAAGGCTTCAAAGGAATACATGGGATTAAAATGGTTTTAGGGTGGCTCGTGGCTGGGTGGCTCAGCCAGTTAAGCATCTGACTCTTGATTTCAGCTCAGGTCACGATCTCAGGGTTGTGAGATCAAGCACCATGTCTGGCTCCCTGCTGTCATGGAGCTTGCTTAAGATTCTCTCTCTCCCTCTCCCTCTGCTCCCCCCCTTCTAAAAATTAATTAATTAATTAAAATAAAATAAAATAGTCTTTAAAGAGAGGGTGGGAATTACATAACCAGAGAAGACTGAAAACAGTATTTCAGGCTGGAGGAATAGTTACAAACAAGATTGGGAGACAAGAATTTTCCGGCTGTGGCATTTTTGAAAGACAGTGGATAAATCCTTTCCCTGCAAAAATGAGTTTATGTGTGTGGTCAACAGGGGTGGGAAGGATAGAAAATAAAATTATTGTAGATCGGTTTCATGGAGTCTTAATGTCAAGATTAAAATACTGGACTACATCTCGTTAGACTCAATCCCAGGAATTATGATGGTGGCATCCATGGACACATGCATGGTTCATATGGGTTTTGGGTGTGTCCAAGAATTTCTTAGAATAGGGAAGTTATTCTGTGCATAAGCATACATGCATTTCTCTAGGGAAGATATCCATAACTGTCACCAGATTCTAACTGGGGTTCATGGCTTCATTAATAGGTAAGTATTAAAGGTTTTGAGCTGCAAACTGACATATTGAGATTTGGGAAGATTCCTCTGGCATTGGTGTGTAGGATAGTTCGATATGAGCAGAGAACTTATTATTCACATTTGGGCCCATTTTTAACCTACCACAAGCAATGATGAGATGTCTGCTGCCCTGGTTGCATGGTACATTTTTCCTCCTCAATCTGGGCACTTAATACTTCCTTATGATATGTTGTAAGTCTAGAATTAGCTCTATGATAATTTATAGACCCATATATGATCCCTTCAAAAAATATCCATAAGCATGTCTAAAATTAGGTTTGGTGAATACATCTTTCTCAGCACTGATGTCCATTCTGACTGCATTTATATTTAGGATTCAGACCTCATAATGATAGTAGTAAGCATAAAAACTTCTATTCATTGAGGATTATATGCCAGACACTAAACTAGGTACACTTGTTCAATGAGTATTAATTGAATGCTTATTATGTGCCAGGTAGGTTGTTAGTAATTTTTACATTAATTCAATGAGCTAGTTATAATACCTCAATTTTATAGATGAGGAAACTTGAAGTTTAAAGGGGTTAAGTAACATTCCCTTGGTCACCTTGTTGATAGCTAGTATAGCTTTGATTTCAACCCAGATCTCTCTGATTCAGTAAGACCTGTCAAAGGTGGAAGTGAAACAGTATTTGGCCAGGATGCAAGATTTCTGAATGCCTGTATTTTGTCCTGCCATAATACCTCTTCTTTCCCTTCCCTTCCCTCTGTCCAAACTACCCTTACCTCCCTAGCCCGTTTGCAAGATGCCTAAGGAATTTTGGCAGAGCCCAAAGCCAGGTAAAGTTCCCTTCTTTATTACCAAGAAGCTTTTATCCAAAGCCCCAGGCTATGAACTAAGCAACAACCAGTAGCTAAGTCCCTTTCCATAGCTTGATGTTTCTTCAACTCTTTTCCTAAGAAACTATTTAAAAGATGTTCATTAGTATGCCATGTTAAAGTATTCTATGACCAAAAGTATCATGGAAATACTGCATTGTGTATTTCCCTCTTGGTGTTTAAAAATGCATACGAGGGGCGCCTGGGTGGCTCAGTCGGTTAAGTGCCCAATTCATGATTTCTGCTCAGGTCATGATCTCTTGCATCCTGAGATGGAGCCCCATGTCAAGCCCCTTGTCCAGGGCCCCACTCAGCAGAACGTCTGCTTGAACATTCTGCCCTTCCCCCCCTTCTAAAATAAATAAATAACTCTTTAAAAAAATAAAAATCCATATTAACGGATTAAAAACCGAGAATCTCTGCAGGAAAAAGTAAAATGGGATAAGTCTGCTCAAAAGAGTTTTTCTCAAACTTGTTTGGCCACGAACTCTCTTACCATAACACTCCTACTAAAGGCACCACTGAACAGTGTCCTGTGTTTGGGAAAAATTGGTTATCACAATGATAGGTTTAAGCAAGCTCCAATACTAAAAATAGACCCCCTGCAGTCTTCCATTGGAATTAATGTAGCTTCTTCAGCGTCTACACAATTGAGTTTCTCTGACCACAAACATATCATGTCTACTTTTTTTTAAATGCCAAAGGTACAGCATGGTGGAATAAAGAATATGATTACAAACCTCACACTCAACAAAAAATTTACAAAGCACAATTAACTTCCAGAACAAACGTGACCACTGCTTTAACAATTTAACAACACACGCATCAATTATTTGTTACATATCATTTCCCAAACAAAACCAATGCAACCAAATTAGGAAATACTAAAATCAGGGCCCACATGGTTTTTACCAGCCATAAACCATAGCAAACAAAACACACACACACACACACACACACACACACACACACCAGAAGAGAGGAAGAAAAAAAAAAACACTTAATGGCTTCAGTTTCACTGGGATGCTAGTTAATCCGTGCCAGTTCCCATCTGTGAACTTAAATTTCACTTAGGAGAAAGAGCCCATGAGGATGTGTGACCCTATAATTCCAGATTCAGAAGGGATGGGGGAACCAATGGGAAATCCATCGTTTATGCATACTGCAGCACTGCCTCTCTCAGAGAATACATACTTGAAACATTCCTGTTTTCCTTCAATTTTAGAAATTGCATTTGGGACACCTCTACTCATAAAGTCTTCTGAAGCCACATTTTCCACCTACCATATCTCACATCTATTTAAAACCTCGAGTGTTCTCTTTCCATCCCTTTTTGGTCTCTGCATTCCTGGCACCAGAGTCTGAATTGACAGTGGTCTCTCTTGAAAACATCTTCTGTGCCTTCTTATGAGCAAAGAACGCCACATTTATATCAGGCAATTCACACACTCCTAATCTCCTGCACTTTCTCCTGTGTTTCTTCATCCCCAGTGAGATCCCAGGATGTTAATGGTGTAGGGCTGCAAGAGGCTGCTGCCCCTGCCTTCTCTGAAATGTCTCAGGCCAGTCCTTCCCTCTTCATAGCAGAAGAAGCCCCTGGTCCCACATTTGTCCCAGCTGAAAAGAATGACTCAACAGTTTCCTGAACTGGACCTGCTGGTGGTGATGCAGCTTAAGGGGTCTAATGATATATAACCTTGATATGCTCATTATACAATCTAGGCCTGTGTTGCTGTTTTCAGCTGATAATCCATAGCAGAAATCATCTGGAGAAAACAGATAAATCCAAAACATGGAAGAGAGAAACATAAGAAAAGACCCATACTTTCAAGCTTACCAAAGTATTTGTCAAATTTATCTGGAAAAATAAGCATCTTTGTGGTGAGAAACTCTAGAATGAATTGGTCGCAAGACTATTTTTATTTTTATTAAGTTTGCTAACTTAATAGACAGGGCTTTAATTCTTGTTTTGTAGAAAATACAAAAAGAGCTGATGAGGCTTTTAGCTTTAAAGACATATTCTCCCACCTTCCATAATTTATTTTGATACTTCAATGTATCCCACAGTATTTGCTGCTAACACTACATAGTGAGTGGCAAGCTCAAAGTTACAATAAATTATGCATAATTTAGTCTCTTGGAATGTCTATAAATACAGTGTGAAGTGTTCAGCTTGTTATTTGATGCAACATCTGAAATCAAATTGCTTTGATGCAAATGTTTATCTCAATGTTATAATTGTGGCATGAATTTTGCCAAATTTATTTTGTTTGCAAAGAGCATTTTATTAATTAGATACATCAGTCTCAAGGGTATTGGATTTTTTTTTAAGACATCAGTGTCAAAACTTCTGCAAATATAAAATGATAACTCATTTTTAAAAGAAGAGAAGTTTTATTAAATGACTTAAAAATACCATTTGGAGAGCATGAGTACTTCTACGGGGTATATTTTCTGAACAATTCTAGGCATTGAAGAATTTACTAATTTTATTATTTATTGCCTCTCATTATCATCCCATGTTCTTTCTCCTGACAAAACCAGAATTCAAGGATCCTACCTTTGTTTCAGTTGTTATAAACTAAAATATTCAAGAAATTTTACCTTATTTTATGTCTGTAATTCTTGCTTTTATTCCATTTATATGCATTATCAATCTATGAATTGTGATGAATCTGCTCCATTTGTTCCCATTTATAGATATGAGTTTTATTCTCGAAAGGCATATATTTCATGTGTTTTGTGATTTTTTTTATTGTGAACTCACACCTATTGGAACTTAATATATGAAATTTATTTGAGGACCAAATTTAAAGTGAGTTTCTTCAGAAAGATTTGGGTTTGCAAGTAAGAAGTGCCCATTGGAACTACCAACTTGGAACCACTTAAAAAAAAAGTCTCACCTTTGATTTGGGGGAAGGGAACACACAGATAGTAGGAATTCCTGCTTCACAGCCCCACTCTCGGGACCACTCGTGTCAGTTCAGGTCTTCCAAAAATCAAATGCCCAGATAGGACTAGATGTATAAGAAACTTCCTGGGAAAAAAACACCTGTGAAAGATAAAGAGGGAAAGAACAGGAAGCGATGAGAAGAGCCTTAGAATCACAAGGCAGGAAGATTTTCAAACTACAGTGTCATTTTGAGAAAGCCTTGGCCCAACCACTGGGATGTCTCAGAGCAAAGGTTGCCCTTGGAGGAGTCTGATTTTGGGCTGAGATAGCTCAGTTCTAGTATCACAGCCATGCTCAGTCATTGACTGGGAGCAGCAAGAAGCATAACTTCGGCAAAAATGCCACAGCGAATCCAAAGGTGCAGCAGCTGGAGGCTGTTAGTCAATAAGCAAGTAGCAAGAGATTATCTCGAAGGGATGTGTAGGAGGCCCACCTCCATGGCCAGCACACAACTGCTGGGGAGAGTGTTTTTTCTCATTTCATCATGACAGTGTCTCCTGAATTAGAATGGAAGAACAGCCATGCCACCTTCAGAAATTTCTGAGTTGTCATCTCAGCTCCCCACGATGGCTGTGAAAAATCAGGGAATGAAACAGAAACAAGAACTGGCTTAAAGAATCAGTGATGGGATGCCTGGCTGGTGGAGCTCAGTCGGTGGAGCATGCAACTTTTGATCTTGGGGTTGTGAGTTCAAGTCCCATGTTGGGTGTAAAGATTGCTTAAAAATAAAATCTTTAAGGGGTGCCTGAATGGCTCAGTCGTTTGAGTGTCTATCTCTTGATTTCAGTTCAGGTCATGATCTCAAGGTCACGAGATCAAGCCCCCTGTGGGGATCTGTGCTCAGTGCAGAGTTTTCTTGAGATTTTCTCTCTCCCTCTACCCCTCCTCTCTCTCTCCTTTTCTCTCTCTCTCTCTCTATAAAAGTAAATGAATAAAATATTTTAAAAAAATAAAAAAGAATCAGTGCTCAACGCAGTACCAGTCCTTGATATTGATAGCAGAGGGGGAAAACTGAGAAAATGTTTCAGTTATTACTGAAGAAGTATGTTATAACCACCACCTTCTAGGACACATTAAACAGCTCAGAAATATCTTTGAACCAGGAAGAAACAATATGAAGCTAGATTTCCAGTTAGTTAGATGAGATCCAATTTTAAGTTCTCGTTTGAATATTATTTTATGTTCCAGCCTGTGGGCCCTAGAAAAACCAAGGCTACATACATCATTCTAAATGTAAACCAGTCATTCCCTCTGTATATCCCACCTGAGGATCTAGTGTACAATACACAGAACTGAACAGATTATATCACACATACACACAAAACAAAAACATACAAAGCATATCCTGACCCCCATATTTTCTATTTAATTTGGTGGCATAATCATCATCTAGTCACCCAACTAGAAAACTAAGAAGTATCCTGTCCTTCACTTTTACTCCCCAAGATTTAATCAAGTTATCGAATCCTATCAATTCCACCATCAAAACTATCTCTTTTGTCTGTTTTCTCTTCCTCTTACTTTACTGTCTTACTTTACTCTTGCAGTAGCTTCCAAACTAGTCTGGCCTACCAAGGTTCAATCGTCCCTCATCTCAATCCATTCTTATTACAAGAGGTCTCTCTTTTAAATGCATCTCTGATTACATCACTTTCCTGTGTAAAAACATATAGCTCCAAATTGCATGTAGGATATATTCCAACATTCTCTAAGTGACATAAAGATTCACAACCCAACATAAACCTCACTTTTCTAGGCTGACCATTCAACACTCTTCATCCGTTCATTTATTCAGCAGTTTATTTTCTGAGTGCCTACTCTGTATCAAGGTTATATTTTAGCCACATAGTCATCTGAACTTGCTGTTCTCTTAACCAATCATGGTCTTTCATGCTTCTAAGTCTTCGCACCTGTTTCTGATGCCTCTTTATTATTCAGGATCTAATTTTTTAAAGGTTTTTTTATTTATCTATTTTAGAGAGAGAGAGTGTGTGTGTGTGTGAGCCAGGAGAAGGGCAGAGGGGCTGAGGGGGTGGAAGAGGGAAAGGGAGAGAATCTCAGTAAACTCAGAACTGAGTGCAGAGCCCAATTCTGGGCTCAATCCCACAACCCTAAGATCATGAGCAGAAACCAAGAGTCAGAAGTTTAATTGACTGAGCCACCCAGGCACCCCCAGGACCTAATTTAGATGCTACATCCTCTGCAAAATCTATAAGCCCCTTATGGTATATTTCCCCCCTCTGTACTCTCTTAAATATTTCTATATAACACTTGTTACAGTAGAATATTCAACTATCCAACATTTGTTAAGTGTCTCATATGTTGCAGGAACAGTGCTAGGCACTGAGAATACAGAGTGAGAAATAGACCCTTCTATTGATGACCTCACGATCTGTCTGTGTGTTTTCTCTTCATTAGACCATGAGCTCTTCAAAGACTTGCACTTGCATTTTGGGATTCCTAAAATGTGACAAGGATTCAGCTGTTTGTTGGGAAAATAAACTATCAAGTTTGGTTCTGATGATTTCTCTCTTTTTTAACCTTATATTTCACATGCTTTTCTCCCAAAACTCTGTGTCCTCTTAAAGCTAGGCAAAGAAAGTTTTTGTTATCAAGGCCTAGAGATATTACTAAGGCCCTCCAGTCTGTCAACTCAACTTGCCTCAGAGTGGGGTTTGATGCTCTTCCTATTATAAAGGTGGCAACCAATTCCCTGCCTCCTGAATATAGGCTGGCCTTACAAACTTGCTTCTAATGGCTAGAAGGCAGCAGAAGGATTGTTGCATGACGTTCAAGGCAAGGTTAGAAAAGGTGATATTGCTTCCATTTGGCTCACTCTTGGAACCCAGCCACCATTAGGATACTGGCTCTTAGAACTAAGCCACCATGCTGTGAGGAAGCCATGGAGCTACATGGAAAGATTATATGTAAGTATTCTGACCACAACCACAGCCAAGAACCCAGCCAACAGCATCAAATGCCAGATGTGAATGACCCAGCCTTCAGATGATTCCAGCCCTCTCAGCTATTGCCAAGTGGAACAGAGATCTGAAATGACAAGCCCTGCCAAAATGACAGATTTGTGAACAAAACAAATGTCATTATTTTAAGCCTCTAAGTTTTAAGGATATTTATTAGGTAGCAGTAGATAACTGGAACAACACCAAAATGAACTGCGACCCAAATGCTTAGAACAGTTGCTCAGAGTAGCTGCCAAATGGACACAAAGGCCATTTTACAGAGCTGCAAACCCCGGAAGCTCCAAAGTAGCACTGGTTCAGCTGCTCCTTAAATTGACGCTTGTATTATATTGTCAGCAGAGCACAAGGTGCATAGAGTTGATCTAAAGCTTCCCTATGTCATGTTATCTTTGTAATACGTCTTCCTGCTTCTTCTCTCAATGCTCATTCACTCTATTATCAACAGAATGGCCGAAGTTATACATTTAAAACACTGGTCAAATGGTGTCCCTTTCCTGCCCCAAACCTTTCAGTAGCTTTCCATCTCATACAGAATAAAGTGAGTCATTATTATAGCCCAAATGTGTACATAATCTGGTCCCCCCAACTACCTCATCTCCTCCAATTCTGTCTCTTCAATCTGTTTCAACCAGTTGACACCCTTTCTATTCCTAGTACATGTCAAGCACATTTCTGTCTCAGGGCCTCATTCTCTGACCTTATTCATAGCTATTCAAATGTCATTTTATCA
The DNA here is from genome assembly GCF_017311325.1 of Ursus maritimus. Classification (NCBI taxonomy): domain Eukaryota; kingdom Metazoa; phylum Chordata; class Mammalia; order Carnivora; family Ursidae; genus Ursus; species Ursus maritimus. The sequence continues at coordinate 7,662,890 of NW_024426230.1, forward strand.
GAAAGGACTTCAATGATCTCACACTTTAAAACCTCCCTCCTTCCTCTCTATTACTTTGCTCTGTTATATTTTTCTTCACAGTACTTTCCATCCTCTGACATACTATATATATATATATAGTTTACTTGTTTATTTTATGTCTCTTTCCACTAGAATATGAGCTCCATGAGAATAAGGATTTTGTTTACTCTTCTGTCTTCAGGGTTTAGAATATTACATGGCACTCAATAATCATTATTGATTGTATGAATGAATAAATTTTTTAAATAAATGAATATTCTAAAAGAGGAGATCCAAGAATAAATAGTTTCTCTTTTTTTTTTTTTAGGGAGAGGAGGGTCAGAGGGAGAGGGAGGAAGAGGGAGAGAGAGAATCCCAAGTAGTCTCCATGCCCAACACAGGGCCTGTCTCAGGGTTTGATCTCACTACCTTGAGATCATGACCTGAACCAAAACCAAGAGTCAGATGCTTAACTCTCTGAGCCACCCAGGCACCCCAAGACATAAATGGTTTCAAACCATATATTACTGGATTTTTGTTCAGTCAAAATGTCATTTATACTCATTCTGATGGTCACCAGAGTGTTAGTAAATGATGTTAGCCCTATGACTTATGCCTCTGTTTACAAAAACACAAGGGCTGTAAAGTTATTTTAATAGGAAATATTGACTATGAATTCCATATGTGAAATGAAAAATATTTCATGCATAAAAGGTATAGCTTGTAAACCTGAGGTGTAGAAAAATGAATTGGTAATATTTCAGAGGATAATAAGAAATGTTTTTCCATTTATTTTATCTGTCATAAATTTGCTGAACTACATTTAAATTTTAAACTACAGTTAAAGGCTGAAGAGACATGAGTAATGGACAATTCCTGGAAACAACTTATAATGCTGTGCTCATTCTTACCCATTTCTAGAACACTTCATCTCTTTGCATAGATCTAAATTCCCATCTGGTATCATGTATATGTTCTTTCTGTCTGAAGAAATTTCCTTAACATTTCTTATAATGCAATTCTCCTGGCAATAAAAGTCTGAAAAAGTTTGGGAATATTTTTATTTCTCTTTCATTTTTGAAAAAGATTTTCATGAGGCATAGAACTCTGGGTTGACAGTAGTTTTTGTTTTGGGGTGTTTTTTTCAGTACTTTAAAGATGTTGCTCCTCTGATTTCTGGCTTGTATAATTTCTATGGAAATGTAAAAGGATAGAAATAGATAAATCATGCTTACAATAAACAAGCAAACCAAAAAGCTATCATGGCTATACTAATATATTAATATCATACTGAGTAGACTCTAGAAGAAGGATTACCAGAGATATAAAAGGCCATTTTATAAAGGTAAAGGTATAGATCATAAAGATTATGTAAAAATCCTAAACATGTATGCACCAAATAATAGAGTTTCAAAATAAATAAAAGAAAAACTGATAGAACAGCAAAGACAAATACACAAATTTATAATAACAGTCAGAGATTTTAAAACACTGGTCTCTATATCTGATAGAAAATTAGTAAGGATATAAAAGACTTGAACAAGGTAATCAACTGACTTGACCTAATTGAATTCATAAAAACGCAACAAAGAACTTCAGAATTCTTTATGAGTACATATGGAATATTAACCAAGATAGGCCACATTCTGGACCATGATACAAGTTTCAATAAATTTTAAATTATTCTAGTTATATAAAGTGTATTCTTTGATGACAGTGGAATTTAATTAGAAATTAATAACAAAGATTTCTGGCAAATCCTTAAATACTTAAAAATTAAATAGTATAATTCTAAATAATCCATGGTCAGAGGATAAATCAAAATAAGAAATTAGAAAATATTTTCAATTTAATGAAAATGAAAACACAACATATCAAATGTTGTGGGAAGCCATTATAGCAGAACCTAGGAAGAAGTTTTTTTTGGTTTTTTTTGTTTGTTTGTTTGTTTTAAGATTGTATTTATTTATTTGTCAGAGAGAGAGAGCACAAGCAGGGGGAGCGGTAGGCAGAAGGAGAAGCAGGCTCCCGACTGAGCAAGGAGCCTGATGCTCACTTGATCCCAGGACCCTGGGATCATGACCTGAGCCGAAGGCATCCCCCTAGGAAATTTATAAAACTAAACAATTGTAGGGACGCCCAGGTGGCTCTGTTGGTTAAACGTCCAACTCTTGGTTTCAGCTCAGGTCATGATCCCAGGGTTGTGGGATTGAGTCCCGCCTCTGGCTCTGTGGAGTCTGCTTATCCCTCTCCCTCTGCTTATCACCCTGCATGTGTGCTCTCTCTCTCTCTCTCTCTCTCTCAAATTAATAAATAAATAAAATCTTTGGGAAAAGAAAAAAGAACACATACTCTATAACTTGATTCTTACAAAATTTTAGAAAATGCAAACAAATCTGTAGTAACAGGAAGCAGATCAGTGGTTGCCTTAACACAGGATAGGACCATGGAACAGGTTGGAACAGAGGGAGGAACTACAAAAGGGTCCAAGAGGAAACTTTTGGGGATGATGAATATGTTCATGCTAAGTTAATATCTTGATGGTGGTGATGGTTTCACAGGTGTATACACAAAATGTACAGTTTATTGTACATCAATTATACCTCAATAAAGCTGTTAAAAATGGATTTAACAAGACAAATAATAGCTTGGATATTTAAAAAATTTTTCCAAGTTTATTAAAATATAATTGAGATATAATGCTTGGGTATTAAAGAAATATTCTTTTTTTTTTTTTTAAGTAAACTCTACATCCAATGTGGGGCTTGAACTCATGACCCTGAGATCAAGAGTCACATGCTCTACTGACTGAGCCAGCCAGGTGCCCCAAGAAATATTCTTTCAAAGGATTTTAAAGTAATTGAACATGGTAGTTTCTGCAAGTAAGGTAAGAAAAATGCACTTTATAAAATAGATATATGTATTATTATTTATTCTTTATTTATTATAGAATTTTTGATTTTTGCATTTTTTATTATATTGCCAGCCCATCAACACAAAACCCAGCTGTGAACATTAATAATTAAATTTTTATCTTTGATATTTTCCTTTTAGTCATATCAAAATCATAGCTTTACACATTTAAAATTTTTTATTGTAATGGAAGTATATTCTTCAAGGCCAGAGGTTTTATTTCACACTTATCCCACAATCAGCAAGACATTTCAGTTGACAATATTCCAGGAGAACTTGTGTTGTATGAGGTCAAGAGCCATGGCTTATTTTAGTCATACCTACCAGATAGAATGATACTGAGATTGGCAAGAATCCAGGCTCCAAAACACCCTAATCTCACCATAGCTAAATGTTCTTGCCAGACTCCCCAGGAATGTATATGCAGAGAAGATACTGCTAGATAAATATATAATCTTTGTTACCATGAGGCTTTTCTTCCAAACTTGGAAGTCCTCATTTGAGGGGCACCTGGCTGGCCCAATTGGTAGAGTGTGCAACTCCTGATCTTGGGGTTGTGAGTTTAAGCCCCATGTTGGGTGTAGAGATTACTTAAAAACAAAATCTTTAAAAAAATGTCCTCAGTTGAGATGGAAATGACCCATTAAGGTCTTCTTTTGCCTAGGCTAGAAGTAGACTGTGTGATATTGTGACTAATAATAAGAAATACATATTTGGTGTTCATCCCTGTTTGGCAGAGCTGCTGCTGCTGCTGCTGCTGCTTCTACTTTTTTCTAAAGATTTATTTATTTGAGAAAGAAAGAGCTTGTGCATGAGTTGGGGGAGGGGTAGAGGGAGAGGAGTGTACTCACCACTGATGGTGGCTCCTGACATGGGGGCTCTACATGGAGCTCAACATGGAGGTCAAGGTGGGGCTGGATCTCAGGCCCCTGAGCCAAAATCGAAGAGTCAGACGGCTAAACAACTGAGCCATCCAGGAGCCCCCAGAGCTTCTTAAACCCTTGGAATTTCCTAGGTGACAAAAGCAATAAAGGTGTGTTTTTTTATGTTAATGAGGTGACTTTGGGACCCCCACCTAAGGCGAAAGACTGGTTGCCAGGAGAACCAACCATGTGATTAGAGTGTTAGAACTTTCAGTCCCACCCGCTGACTTTCAGGAAGGGGAGAAGTGCTAAAGGTTGAATTGATTGATGCCTATATAATGAAGCCTCCATAAAAATCCAAAATAATGGGATTTGAAGAGCTTCCAGTTTGGTGGACAGATGGAGATTCAGGGAGAGTGCTGTGCCTGGGGAGCCATGGTAGTTCTGCCCCCTTCCCCCATAACTTTCCTTGATGCATCTCTTCTGTCTGGCTGTTCCTGAGTTATATCCTTTCATAATAAACCAGCAAATGGGTTAATCTAGGGAGCAAATGAATTTCCTGAGTTCTGTGAGCTATTCTAGCAAATTAATCAAACCCAAGGAGAGGGATGTGGGAACCTCTGAAGTACACATAACAAACTGGACTTTTGGTTGACTTCTGAAGTCCAAGGGTGGAGTTGGAACCCTCAATCTGTAGCATGTAGGTCAGAACCACAGGTGATAAGTTGGGCTTTGACTGAGGTCTAAAGCTGGGACAGAGAAGCAGTCTTATGGGACTGAGCCCTTAACCAAGAGAATCTGATGTGTAGATAGTGTCAGAATTGAGTTGAATTGCCGGACACGGAGCTGGTGTCAGAGAGTTGCTTGGGGGTGTGAAAAACCGACCCCTCCCCCCAACACACACACATTGGAATTGGGTCCAGACCACTGGGCTGTGTTGCATATCCTGTATGTCTTGTCGTACATGATCTTGGCTCACTTTTTGGTTCCAGAACTGTTGCCACAAGAAACTATAGGAAGGTGTGGCCTGGCAGCACCTTGTCGGAAGTGCAGCAAGGCTCTCTTACTTTCTGTCAGACTTGTCTTCTGTCACCATTTGGGATGCCTGTGGGAGCCCTTTCAGCCATTTTGGCACACCTACAGAACCCTTGATAAATGGGAGAGCAGAAGCTTGAGAATAAATACCCTCTCTTCTATCTCTCCAGCAGGTAAGTCAAAGGCACATTCTACACAGTTCTTTTCTCATCTGCTCCATAGTGGAGAGAGAAAAATCTCAGAAGCTAAAGCTCAAGAAAAGCCTAGGTGGGGTAACGAATGAAAATGAGGGATAGGAGAGGAGTCTGGCATCTTCTCTAGGCTATGCCATCATATTATACATTGCAGTATTCCTCTAGAAGTCAGCTGAGTATAGCCATTTAATAAATTTGTGTTGAAAAAGATAATATATGAAATACAGTAAGGTAAAAATAAGGCAATATTTTTCTGGCATATATTTGACTATAAATTCTTATGGACAATCTAATGTATTAGCTATCTAGAAAAATCTGCTTTAAGAATTCATTTAAAATTAGGAGCCTGGGGGCACCTGGGTGGCTCAGATGGTTGGGTGTTTGCCTTTGGCTCAGGTCATGATCTCAGGGTCCTGGGATCAAGCCCTAGGTCTGGCTCCCTGCTCAGCAGGGAGTCTGCTTCTCACTCTCGCTCGCTCGCTCTCTCGCTCTCTAGTGAATAAATAAAACCTTAAAAAAATAAAAATAAAAATAAATAAAATTAGGAGTCCAGAAAACACCATGTGTAGTATTTGGCTTCTAACCAGAATTTTCATTGGAATAAGCCTATTATTTCTTCTTCAATGAAAATTTTTATTTACATTTTCTCTTTGCAAACAAAATATTAGCAAGAGTTAGCAAGGGTTGATTGGAGGCAAGAGAAGGATAGCAGGAGGGAACCTGAATAAATGCTGGCAAGGACTCCTCCCCTGCTGACTTCACTATTTTCAAAAGGCAAATGAGGAAGTATGGAATTTATTTAGTGGATGGTTAATAGTTTTTTAAAAGCCTAGTTTTCAGTGTAAAAACATTGACAAGGGCTATTGACATTAATTTACTTGAATAGATGGAAACATAGTGAAACTTTTATTCCAGAATGTTATAAACAATAAATTTCATGAATATTTATTGCAAAATCTACCAAATTATAATTCTTTACAGTGCATTGTTCACCTAAAATTTCACTGTCATAAAGTCGTAGCACAGTCAGAGTCTGGAATGCTTGGTATAAATATTTACTAAATGAATTAGAATCAGGGGAGTTCTCCCCACTATTCTGACTCCCTCTGATCCCACCAGGGATTTCCCTTCTTTAGCACCATCACCCACAGGGACTATAGGAGATTGAGGATCCCATTCTCCAATGGGGGAAGAAGCTTACTACTGTTCTGTTAAGAAAAGGAGAGTGTTCGTACAGTGCATTAAATTGTATGCTCAACAAAGTCTCAGGACAGAGCTAGGTGTCTAAGGAGGTGGCATGGGCCCTTGGAAGAAATTAGGTATATCTACATCTATTTTAGTATTTTACTTATGTTTTGGCACTAATTTTGTGTTTCTATCCTTTCAGGACTCTAATATTTTATTCTTTTTTTTTTCCACACACACACACACACACACACACACACACACACACACCACGAGTGGTGGGGAGGGGCAGAGGCAGAGGGAGAAGCAGATGTACCGCTGAGCTGGGAGCCTGATGCAGGGCTCAATCCCAGGACCCTGGAATCATGACCTAAGCTGAAGACAGATGCTTAACCGACCGAGCCACCCAGGCGCCCCCTTAATATTTTATTCTTAAGAGACTTAGCTGAAATCTTAAAAATAGTAAAACTTGCATTGATTTTTGCTGTAACAATTATAATTTTCCCTGAGATAATAAAGATAATGCCATTGTTGGGGAGCAAGAATTCCTGTTCCCTTCAAGGGTCCTTCTAGCTAGACTAAGAATTAAATCAACATGAGTCAGATTAGCAGGAGAAAATCACATATAATAGCATACATATGGGGAATCCACACAGACAGGGAAATTCAGAAGACAGGCAAAATGAGGTCTGTATGTCATTCTGAACTAAGGCGAAGGTGGTTAGGACTGGGACTTCAGAAGAAAGGACTGCACTTCACAGGGCAATAGGAAGAGCACATGTTTGGTAATTAGATGTTTGCTCTGCCAGGCAGAGGGGTCACTCAGATAAAATTTATCTCTTGGGTACTTTGGCATGAAGATTATTTTGAGCTGAAGGCAACTGAGACCCAGCAGGCTCAAGAGAAACTTTTGCCCCTCAACTATATAGAAGGATCTCAATTAAGGGTCTTTTTCAGAACATGGGTTATTAGCAGAGATAACTGAGACATGATCTTCCAGGAACCTCTGGTTTCTTGTTTCCCAGAGTCAGTTTTCTACTGAAATCTCAAAGAAGCTATAATTAGTCAAGCTATAAGCTAAGGGCCACAGGTCAGTGAGTTAGAGATATGTAACCTTTAGGATGCTTGGGACACAGTTACAAATCCCCATTGTCATTCCTTCATTCCATTTCTATGGCCTATGGGCAATGGTCTGTCTTCTGTAACTGCTTCAAGCTGAATCTGAGCATAGAAGGGATTTGGGAATAGAAGGTCTTGACATGGTGTAGGACGTAAGTCTTGGTCCCTTTTTTAAAGGGGGGGGGAGATATCAGAGGTAATTCTTTATCTGACACTTTGGACACTTTTTGTGTAATCTGTTGGTATGTAACATTAGTAGTTTTGCCCCTAAGTATATAAGTATCGATAATATTGTAAGGCCCATTTTGATTATTCCCTCTAAAATAGATCTGATACTAAAGGGTATCCAAGAAAACTGGGCAGTAACCAATCTTAACCTCCTTGAAGCAGAGGGGTATGATGTTCTAATCTCTGCTGCAACCAACCAAGTGGCCTGCTGTCTAAGTTTGTCTACTAGTTTCAACCTGCATGGAGGTGCTATTTTAAGTACAGCAAGAAGAGCTGGCCATTACTCATATACCTCCTTGTTCTGCTAAAACAGTCTAAGGCTCTTTGGTTGTCTAGTACCACGTTAACCAAAGAGTCCAAAGATTTTTGCAGGATGGCAAGAGAGTTAGCTGTTTTGTTAGCAGTAGACAAATTTTCTCCTTTAAAAAAATTTTTAATTTAAATTCAATTTAATTAATATATAATGTATTATTAGTTTCTGGAGTAGAATTTAGTGATTCATCAGTTGCATATAACATGCAGTGCTCATTACATCAAGTGCCCTTCTTAATGCCTAATAGACAAATTTTCTAATACATGTTGATGAGTTGCAACTCCCCACCAGGGGAGCAAAGTATACCCAAAGAAATATTCATCTCTGTCTAGTATTTCCCCAGTGTGGTCCCCAGTGTTCCAGGTGAATAATTTGTAAGAGCTAGTCCAATGGGCAATTTTAGACTTATTGTGAACTGAGAAGGGAGTAGTGAGAAAGCCTAATAAGCACATGCCTCCCATTGTCCAACTGTTCAAACAACCATGAGTCCATGGAGTCCTCTCATTATCCCCACAACAGAAAACATATCCAGGGGGTACGCAGAGAGTACCTGCCCCTGACTGAAGGTTTATAGAGGCATTTTTAGGTATAATATGTGTTACATTTTGGAACTGGGAGTTTATGTGGGAGAGCTTACTTCCTCCTTCTTAGCTGGCAGGCAGTTAATTTTCCCAAATCCTAAGAAACATTCTTTATTGATGTATTAGGTTACAAATGGGGGTCTGATAATCTCCACCTGAGGGGTTGAAGCACTTCTTAATAAAATAGCTTAGAGGGGTGATTCTGCAAAGATTGTAGCAGTAGATCTTTACAACAGGTAGTTCATTTAGGGATTCCATTTGGCCAGTAGATATTTGTAAGCTTGTGGGTCTTCGCTACTGCTTTGAACATAATGTTTGATGAGGGGTTGAGTAAAGAAGAAACAGGGGACTTCTGGGTGGTTGGTTACTAGAAGGACCTAGTAAGTGACACAGGAAGCAGGTTTCTGTGAATCTATTGTGCAAGGGGGTACATGAGTGAAATTATACACAGGAATAACTGTAAGATTACAATAATCATACTGACCAAGGCTTTGGATGACTGATCCGACAATTGGTCACATTAGCAGCAGTGAGAAGCGAGTGCTCCTTGTTTCCCCAGAGTCAGTGTTCTATTGAAATCTCAAAGAAGTTATAATTAGTCAAGCTATAAGCTAGAGGCTAGGAGTCTGTGAGTTAGAGATACGTAGTCTCCAGGCTGCTTGGGGCACAGTTTCTGTTTTCATCACATCTTTGTCAGTACTAGTTATTTTCTGTTGTGTATGTTTTACCACTATTCTAGTGGCTGTATTTCTGTGATATCTTTTGTGGGTTTTTTAAAAGATTTTTTAAAAAATATTTATTAGAGAGAGAGAGCACAAGTTGGGGGAGAGGCAGAGGAGGAAGCGGACTCCCTGCTGAGTCTGATCTGGGGCTCCATCCCAGGACCCGGAGATCATGACCTGAGCCAAAGGCAGACACTTAACTGACTGAGCCATCCAGGCATCCCTCTTTTGTGGTTTTTGATTGGCATTTCCCTACTGCTTAATGACACTGAGCATTCTTTCATGTGTTTATTGACCATTTGTGTATTTTTCTTTGAGAACTGTTCATTCAAATCTTTTGTCCATCTTTTAATTGGGTTGTCTTATTGTTGAGCTATAAATTCTTAATATATTATGGATATAAGTTCCTTGTCATATTATATGATTTGCAAATATTTTCTTCCAGCCTGTGGATTTGTCTGTTACCTTTGTTAGTAGTGTTCTTTGGAGTGCACATGTTTTTAAAAATGATGAAGTTCAGTTTTAGCACTTGTGCTTTGGTGTTGAGTCTCAGAAATCATTACCTAATCCAGATAATTTCATAAATTTCCATTTCCAAGTGTTCATTGCTAGTATGTAAAAAGACAACTCACTTTTATGTATTGATTGTATACCCAAAAACCTATTAAATTCACATATTAGCTCTAATTGCTTCTTTGTAGTTTCCTTCAGAATTTTATATAGACAATCATGTTATCTGCAAATACAGTTTTACTTCTTTCTTTCCTATCTAAATGCCTTTTATTTGTTTTTCTTTAAAGATCTTGTTCTTGATATTAGTTTTTGTGCTTTAGTCACTTGCTGGTATGAATCCGACACCTGGCTGCAATTTACTCATGAATTGACTAAAGCATACAATCTTACTGACTCAAGGGGTTGTATACATTTTCCTTTGGGAGACACTCAGCATTCCTTGGCACCAGTTTCTTGTAATGAATCAAGGAAACCCAAGGTTTCCTGGGTAACTGGACTCAATCATTAGATGGATATTTAGATGGTAAACAATATAATAGGCCAGGCGGCCATCAATCTAAAATCCCCTATCACATCATCTCTATGATAGAAATGGAGTTTTCGGGGGCGCCTGGGTGGCACAGTGGTTAAGCGTCTGCCTTCGGGTCAGGGCGTGAGCCTGGTGTTATGGGATCGAGCCCCACATCAGGCTCCTCTGCTATGAGCCTGCTTCTTCCTCTCCCACTCCCCCTGCTTGTGTTCCCTCTCTCGCTGGCTGTCTCTATCTCTGTCAAATAAATAAATAAATAAAATCTTTAAAAATAAAAAAAATTTTAAAAAATAAAAAGAAATGGAGTTTTCCTTCTTTGCTGAAATAATAAATAGGAGCTAGATTTTGTAACCAATTATTTAGAGGAATAGAACTTTAAAGAGTTCTAAGTAGCAGATAATGTATATTGGAAAGTTGTCTCACTGCCACAGATTTTATAAATGAGATACGCTGCCTCTCTTTGCTTTAAATCTATTTTAAACATCTCAATACTACAGATAGCATTGCCTGGTACCAGGGATGCCAAAATGTTACCACACTATTTGACAACTCCTGGGAGTATTTTAGTAGAAGTCGATCATCAAGTGGTCCTCAACAACTGGTATGGGATTTGTGCTACAAAAGCATACCAGCGGCTACCTGAAATTGGGCAGGGATTGTACCTCGGTAAAGTGATGCCAGACATCAATCAGGGTTCATTTTAGACATCAACACCCTCTTAGTAAAATAAGTATATAGATAACTTAATTAAATGAGCAGAAAACTGGAGCTTGATTTGAGATCCAAACCCTATCTGCTCAAGGGGAATTCTGGACAGCTTTCTTTTCTCAATTCTCTTGAATACGTGTTTTACAAAAGGCCCAGAAAGTTGGGAGGATTTTACATGCTATGGGGTAGAGAACAAGTGATATATCTAATGTCTTTTACCAAATTAACATCCTGTAATTCTGCAGATAAGTAAACAGATTTCCCATACAAGTCAAACTATACTATTAGTTGATTGTTTAGGTTAATGTCAGGTTTCTTAGAGCTGCTCCTATCTCTCAGGGGGTTGTGGGAATTAAAATCTTGTGATGGATAAAGAACAGTTTTTGTATTCAAATGAGCTGGAATTAAATACCAATTCTTCCAACTGTGGCCTTGGGTAAATTACTTAATTGACTTAAAACCTAGTTTCATTACCTATTTTATTAGTCAAGATTAAGTAAATCAACTTTTGAATAGTTTTAATACAGTGTTTGGAATATGAAAAGTATTGAACAAATGTTAGTTCCCTTTTTCTTTTCCAATCATATGCCTTTCATTAGTTAATCTCATTTATGAGAAATCTGATTGCCCATTATAATCACTGCCCACATACTGAAGATTTAATATCTATTACTGTACAAATGCCAAAAAAGGATGTGAACTGCTTCTGAGATACCAGAGTTGTAAGCCCAAATTATTGAAAAAAAGAGGGAGAGTTAGATACCAAACATCATATCTGCCTATCCACAAATTTCTCACTGTCCTTTTGAGCTACAGGTAGAGTTTATTAAAACTAATCCATGGGGGGGGGGGAGTGTGCCTGGGTGGCTCTGTCGGGTAAGCATCTACCTTCAGCTCATGTCATGATCTCAGGGTCCTGGGTTTGAGCCCTGTGGGGGGGTGTCTGCTTTTCCCCTCTCCCTTTGTGCTCTCTTTCTTGTGCTTGCTCTCTTGCTCACTCTCTCTCAAATAAATAAAATCTTTAGAAAAAATTAATTCATTGGCTCTTTACATTAACAAGTATAAATTTTTCAGATTAGCTGCCTAGGTGGAAAGTAGAGAGCAAGTTACTGAGGAATTTATCATTGGCTCTGAGGGAAGAGGAGAGGAACAAGGTGAAGAGCCACTTGGGAGGAGAGTCTGGGCAACTCTAAAGGAACTGGACATGGCATGCTTCATGCCACTGAGGGAAGGAAGAGGATGTTGACTATACATTATGCCCATTTTGCCTACTCATAACTAACTACCTGTAAAATGTCTTCTCTTTCAAAGTTTACAACAAACCTGTGAGATAGATACTACAATTTACATTTTATAAACCAGTAGTGACGCTTAGAGGATTGGGTCCTTCATACTTAACTTGTAAGGAATAGTGCTAGTATTTTTCAATCCCTGGCTGTTTAGGTCAAAAGGCCAGGTTCTTAACACTGTCTCCTTGAAGAATTTCCCCTAAAGAACAGCCGTCAAGGTCTAGGCTTTAATCAAGAGCTTGCTTCCTAAATGGTAATTCAGTGCCCTGGACCTTAGTGAGAATTTGAAATTTTCTTCCACCCCCATCAAAACACGTAGGTGAGAATTGGGCTCATTTTAACTGAATCACTTTATCAACTCACTTGAGAAGTCATTTCCCTCGAGTATTCTGGGAGGGATTAAAAAAATCAAAGTACACAAAGTAAACTGAAAAGAGTTTTGATTGCCAGCAATTGTATCCAAGAATTTTTAAGATTCAGTTCAAACATGTTGTTCATTACTTGATTTATTCTGGGTGGCATTACCAATGTGTGTGCCTGCATGTGGAATTACTCTTAACTGGAAAAGGGCTTTGTTTTTTACATACACACTTCAGGCCAAAGATAGCAATTAAGAAAAGCAATCCAGACAACCATTTGAAACACCAACCTGGAGAGGAAGAATGTTAACAAAACAGATCATAACTTTGACCTATATTAGAACACTACGTCTCCTATTGGCTACAAGCAAACTTTGAGCCCTTCTTGCTAAAATCACGCAGTTACCCAGCAGGAATGGTATCATTCCAAATCACTGTTGTTAATAAACCTACTTATTATCCAAACAACCCTGAAACAAGAAACCTGAAATTGCTGTTTTGGGTGGTGCTTCCTGCTGCCAGGAGGTGGTGTGTTTGACTTAAAAGACAGCAAACCACAGTTAGATTAAAAATTTAGATCAAAACATTTATGCGACTGAAACACTAAGGAAAAGAATTCTGTTTGGTAGCAAACAGCCTACTTCTCCTAAAATGTATGCTGATTCAAGTTTAAAAATTGATGTAAGTAGACTGGTCAGGCAAACTAATGTAAGGACTATTTTAGCGTACACAGTGAAAACTCCATTCAGAAATTTATTAGTACTGCTGATAGCATAGTAGATGCTTAATAAATGCTTATTGATCATAGAGTCAGACGCTAATAATGGTCATATACTTATTTTGTACAGTAGTCTCATTATGACTTGTGCACAAGAAGTGATCGATTAAATGGGCTAGTTTATTTTGCAAATAAGTATATTCCAAAGTATTTGAATATTACTGAGAATTGTAGAAGAAAGCTTATGAAATGGAAAAGAAAAATGAGCACAGAGAGGGTCATTAAAGAAGAAAGTAAAAACAACAAATCTGAGGTATATATGGAAGAAGTAACAAGATCATGAGTAGAGAAGGAATAGTTAAGACACCAAGTTATTTGGGGAAAATATACTTCTGTTTCATGCTTTCAAATGTTTGTTAGAAGTTAGAGAAATAGAATTTTGGGAATAGAGTCTCTTGGTACCCTGTATTCTTTGGAGGGACTAATTGTGACATATTTTAAACTGTGCTGGCCAATATTGAAGCCACTAGTCACATGTGGCTATGAACACTTCAAATAGGGCTAGTACAATTAAGATGTGATGTAAGTGTAAAATACAGACTTGACCTTTGAACATCTGGGGGTTGGGACACCAAGCTCCCCATGCAGTCAAAAATCAATGTACAACTTTTGACTCACCAAATACTTAACTACTAATAACCTACTATTGACCAGATGCCTTACTGATAACATAAACAGTCAATTAACACATATTTTGTATTTTGTATGTATTATATACAATATTCTTACAATAAAGTAAACTAGAGAAAAGAAAATGTTAAGAAAGTCATATGGAAGAGAAAAGACATTTAGAGTACTGTTACTGTATTTATTGAAAAAAATTCCACATATAAATGGACCTGCACAGTTCAAACCCATATTGCTCAAAGGTCAATTGTCTACCAATTTTGAAGACTTAGCACAAAAAAAGAACGTAAAATATCCCATGAATAATTGATTGTATTGATTACATATTAAAATTTAAATATTTTAAATATGGTGGGTTAAATAAAATACATTATTTCAGTTAATTTCATCTGTTCCTTTTGTTTGTCTGTTTTCATGTGGTTACTAGAAAACTGAAAACTTTATTTGTGGCTAACATTTGTATTGGGCAGTGCTGGTCTAAAGAATTTGCTGTGAGACTAAATGGGACCTATTCAAGTTTGTTGCTCCCCTAGCATAATCTCCAAAAGAAGTACTTTTTGGTAAAGCAGTATGTTGACGTTAGAGTTAAGTTTATAATGACATAATAAAAGGTGTTGAAGAAAGAAGTGTGAAATAAAGACTGGAAAACATAAAAGTAACACCATTTTTACATGTTTGCTTACTTCCTCAGCTACCAACCACCCCAGCCCTCTCCCTTCCTTCCTCCCCATCCTAACCCAAACACACCTATGCCGTTTCTAGGCTAGGCATCCTAATATAAGAATCTGAGTAGACCTCTGATTAGACTCCTTTTTTTTTTTTAAGATTTTATTTACTTATTTGAGAAAGAGGAGAAAGAGAGAAAGCACTAGCCAGGTAGGGTAGAGGGAGAGGGAGAAGCAGACTCCCTGTCAGGCAGAGAGCCCAATGAGGGGCTCAGTATCATGATCCTGAGATCCTGACCTGAGCCAAAGGCAGAAGTTTAACTGACCGAGCCACCCAGGCACCCCTGATTAGACTCTTTGAATGGTCCCTTCTAGAAGTACGCTTCTCATTGTATGACTTTGCTAGGGTTCTGAGTACCAAGAAACTTGATATAATAAAAAGTTTCATCCCAAGATCTCAGGAATGGTCACTAGTCTGGAGAGACAGGTGAGGTAACCTTGGGTACCAGACACGATATTGATAGGGATTGGTAAGAAATGATTTAAGGGCAGAAAGCTAGAAATTTATCCTCAAGGTGAACAGAATTCAGGAACCTATCAGGGAATAAGAAGGTGAGACCAGGATCTGCCAAAAGTCTGGGTCAAGAGTCTGTTTTAAGTGTGGGTAGGAGACGAGGATCAAGAAAATCTGGGGCATCTGGGTGGCTAAGTCAGTTAAGCGTCTGCCTACAGCTCAGGTTATGATCCCAGGGTCAAGGGAGCAAGTCCACATTGGGCTCCCTGCTCAGCGAGGAACCTGCTTCTCCCTCTCCCTCTGCCCCTCTTACTACCCCTGCTTTTGCTCTCTTACTCGCTCACTCACTCTGTCTCTTTCAGATAAATAAAATCTTAAAAAGAAAGACAAAAGAAAGAAAGAAAGAGAGAGAGAGAGAGAGAGAGAGAGAGAAAGAAAGAAAGAAAGAAAGAAAGAAAGAAAGAAAGAAAGAAAGGAAGGAAGAAAGGAAGAAAGAAAGAAAGAAAATCTGACTCCTGTGAAAGGCAGAAAGAATTACCAGAAGTTCAATATGGCTAACTCAGGGGTGGAATGAGTTGCTGTAAAGGACAATTTAGACCAGCAATGTGTGTCAATTCTTGGTGAGTGCTAATGTAAGAGTGAATGCCATTTTGCAGGGCCAGGTTTATCAGTGGTACTGTAGAGCAGAATATTATTATTTTTCTAATTAAATAATGCCATTCATCATTTTCTTATATATCTTTGGGGTTTAATAGCCCTAACTTTGGAGGCAATAGTTTAGAAGATAAAGCAATACAGCTTTGTAAAGTCTTTTGATATATAGATGTACCTAACTGTCAATCACCTCCCTCCTGATGGATGGTTGTTTCTAATTAGGAGTGCTTCAAAACACACTATCATGTTTATTTCTATAGGAGAATTCCAAAGTTGAGAAAATTTGGTCAAAGAGTTATTTTTCAAAAGAGGTGTAGACATGCACCCAGTAGATAAGAATGTACATTTTACCACCATACCCTCCCTGTATTGGATGTTATGACTTTTTTCAATTTTTGCCAATCCAAGAAAGGAAAATTAGTTTTTGGTTGTGTAGTAGTAAGTCTGAGTATTTTCTTGTTTATTGTCCTTTCTCATTTTCTCTTTACTTGGTCACTTCTTTTGCCCATTTTTATTACTTTTTAAAAAAAATCAAATTATAAAAATTGTTTACATCAGAGTTGTTAACCTTGTATCATATATATTATACATATTATCACAACTCTTTCACTTATCTTTTGAGGTTTTATGGTGAATCTTGCCAACTAAATACTATAAACTTTAACATACCCATGTGTATTTGCAGGAGAGGAAAGATTTTCCTCTACCCTCTTGGTAGAACTTGGAGTCCTGCAAACTAAACTGGCAAAGACAGACTAACAGGAAGAAAGGCATAACATTTTTTTTCTTTCTTTTTTTTCTTTTTCCTTTCCTCTTTCTTTCTTTCTTTTGTTCTTTTTTTAAAGATTTTATTTATTTATTTGTCAGAGAGAGAGAGAGAGCACAATAAGGGGGGAGCAGCAGATAGAACAGGTAGAGGGAGAACCAGGCTCCCTGATGAGCAAGGAGCCCGAACTGAGGCTCAGTCCCAGGACCCAGGGATCACGACCTGAGCTGAAGACAGCCGCTTCACCGACTGAACCACCCAGGCGTCCCTAAAATTTTCTTTTTAATTTTACATGCACAGGGAGCCACAGAAAAATGTAAAAACTCAAAGAAGTGGTTAGGCTTGAGAGCTTCTATACTATCTTAACAAAGGATGATAAATTGTGAAATGACTAGACAAAGGAAGAGAAATTTGGGCTTCTAGGAGTGGTAAATTGTATGAAGGTAAATATATGGGGGAAACTACTGGTAGATAAAGGTTATTTATTAAGACTTTTTTTTGCAGACTCATCACTGCCATTTCCATCTCCAGGGCTAAGGGATGTTCTCCTCCTTTGGGTATGACAGAGAGGAACATCTTCACAAAGGGAAATTTATGCCCTACTTTTGTTAGATGGAGGAAGGAAGAGTTCTTCCTGTGTCTGCTTCTCACCTGCCTTCAGCTCGAAATAATTTTTATGCCTAAGTGTCATATTTTGACATGGCACATTCATCTTTTATTTTATGGCTTCTAAGTTTCCTTCCTTCCTTAAGAAATCTCTTTAAACCTCAAGTCACAGTTATTCCTCTAATTTTTCTCCCAATACATTTTTGTTATATTTTTTATATTTCAATCTATAATTCTTGTAGAATTTATCTGCCATATGGTGCAAGGTAGAGGCCTAACTTTTTATCTTCCAGATAGATAGCCAGTTATTGCCATCTCTTGTGAATTTATGAATGAAACTATTCCTTGCCCACTAAACTGAAATGCCCCCTTTATAATATATTAATATTCTATGAATAGTTGAATTTTCCTGGATTCTCTATGTATTAATCTTATTTATGCTAATATTTTTTTTCACTGCTACTCCTTGATCATAGGAGTTTTATGTTAAGTTTTACTATATAGTAAGACACATTGCCTACTACCAGCCTCTGCTAATCTTTTTCTAAACCATTCTTAAACATTCATCTTCCATTTGCAAACATTGAAATCATTTATATTCTTCAGTAACAATTTTTTACATATCCTACACTTTAAAAAAAATTATTTCTAGGCATTTTATTGTTCTGGTCAGTCATGTTGCTTGTGATAAGAACTTTCAAAGTTAAGTTCTAGGAGCTCTTCTGCCAAAGTACTTTGTGTTGGCTCTTGTGTGTAAACTGATGACCATTGGTCCCAGAAATGTTTTCATCTTGTTTTTTGCAGCATATGGAGTGAACGGGAGGAGGAAAACAGGGAAGAGAGAAGGTTATATTAGCTATGATTCAAATTTTCTATGTATTCAGTTCTTAGCTAATTCAGATTACTAAGGTGTTATCAGAAACTAAATAAGACTCTTCTGTAATTTTTTCCTCCAGTTTGTGCAGCTTTTAGTAAGTGGATTACCCATATCGATGTATTTTACTTGATTTAAAACATTTATTAGCTATCCGAATGCCCAGTTTGATAGCCGAAGTTGTTAGATTTAAATATATCCTGTAATGAATATTTTCTTTAAAATGTTCTTAAGTCTGAGATGCCTGGATGGTGCAGTTGGTTAAGCGTCTGCCTTCAGCTTGGGTTGTGATCCTAGGGGCTTGGGATTGAGTCCTGCATCAGGCTCCTTGGTCAGTGGGGAGCCTGCTTCTTTCTCCCTCTGACTGCTGCTCCCCCTGCTTATGCATGTTTGTTCTCTAACAAACAAATAAATAAAATCTTCTAAAAAATCGATTTAAAAATAAAATAAAATGTCCTTAAGTCTAAGTAAGGCTCCTTGATTTAGTCAGTAGGTATTTATTGCAGATCTTCTTTGTTAATGAAATGCTGTAACATTACTTGAATACTGATTGTATTCAAATTCATCTATATTCAGTCTTTGGGGGGGTTAATAAGAGTTTAAAAGTGCAAATAACTTGATAGTCCACTCAATAACACCAGCCCTAGACAATTTATTGTTCATTCAATAACACCAGCCCTAGACAATTTCCCCTGGCTGGTCCTATGGTAAAGAATATGTCAGTGACTTTAAGGCACCTTCCATTGCAGATGAGAAATTAATATCATTGGTCTGATTGATGGCAGGGCTGCTAGTGATGATAACTTTGTCGACATCTTGGTGGGAGAAATTGAAGAATTTATTGCGAGTCCAAAAGGAAGAACTGAGTGGGGAAAACTCAGAGGACAAATATTTGAATAAAACATTAAAAGACAACAAAACTTCTGCCTATAGAGTTGTATAAAAAATCATATTTTTAAAATATTTTAGAATTGTCTTGGGGACTTTTCAAGGGCAATTTGAGTTTTTAACTTTTGCTTGCAGATTAATTTGAGAATATAATCCATGTGAAGGATGAAATTTAATGGTGGGAAGTTGCCAAGAATTATGGGAGACAAGAAAATATATGACATCATTTCTGCCTTCAAAGAACTTGAAGGAGGGCACCTGGGTGGCTCAAACGGTTGAGCTTCTGCCTTCCGCTTGGGTCCTGATCTCGGGGTACTGGGATTGAGCCACGCATTGGGCTCCTTGCTCAATGGGGAGCTTGTTTCTCCCTCTGCAACTCCCCCTGCTCATGCTTTCTCTCTCTGTCTCTCTCTCAAATAAATGAATAAAATCTTAAAAAAAAAAAAAGAACTTGAAGGGGCAATATATTTAATAGGGCCACATTAGAAATGTGGTGACATTAAGTAATACAACATATTATGAATGACAAAATATGTGGTCAAACCATTACAAAATTGTTGAATGAATGTATGAATGAATGGACACAGACTATTCAAACATTATACTTTAATACATTTATTAAACCTGATTCTGTATCTAGAGTATACAATTTCTTTTTTTTTTTTTTTTAAGATTTTATTTATTTATTTGACAGAGAGAGAGAGACAGCTAGGGAGAGAGGGAACACAAGCAGGGGGAGTGGGAGAGGAAGAAGCAGGATCACAGCGGAGGAGCCTGATGTGGGGCTCGATCCCATAACGCGGGGATCACGCCCTGAGCCGAAGGCAGACGCTTAAC
The DNA here is from genome assembly GCF_017311325.1 of Ursus maritimus. Taxonomy (NCBI): domain Eukaryota; kingdom Metazoa; phylum Chordata; class Mammalia; order Carnivora; family Ursidae; genus Ursus; species Ursus maritimus. Next base: position 7,682,650 of record NW_024426230.1, read on the forward strand.
TGCTGTGCCACCCAGGCGCCCCTAGAGTATACAATTTCTAATAATTTTCTTTTAAAAAACAATTAAAATTGCAAGAGTAAAACGTGTTCTTATTTTAAAAATTCAGTTGGTTATAAAGCAAGAGATAAAATCTCTTCACATCTCCGTTCACCAATCTGACTACCAGAGATAATTTTTACAGTTTACTATCCATCTGGAAACTTTGTATGCCATGCACATACACATACTTTAAAAGGATAATATATAGCTTTTCTAAAGTTGATTTTTTCCCCATTATTTCATTTGAGTACCTACTGATCTACTTCTTTATTCTTAGTGCCTCATGTCAGTGTAGCAGATCCTAAAGTATCATAACTTATTTAATCATTTCCTTATTGATAGACATAGGTGATTTCCTATTTTCCACTGCTAAAAACAGTACGCCAGTTAATAGCTTCACACTCCCTTCTGTCAGATTATCTGTAAAATAAATTCATAGAAATCTAATCTTTCAAATTGCAGTCTTGACAGAAGTTGAAGGTGTTCTGTCATGGCTTGGTTTGAAATGATCTGTTTAGGTAAATCAATACTATTAGATGCGAGAATGATCTGGTAGCAACGTCAAAATCAGAGTTGTTTAGTTTCCTTCTGGAGGGGTTGGGGCTAAAAAACTTGTTCGGTCTTTCTTTTCCTTTCTTATAGCTCCCAGATGTACCCCTTCAGAAGCAGTCCTTGGTAAAGGAAAATGACACTGTTGTCCTGAGACTCTCACAGGACAACTACGTAATAATCATGTAAAATAGTCTGTTATCATAGGTGGCAAAAAAGATTTGTCGCTTTCTAACACTTAACCTCACGTATTTTATTCGGGACTAGCAACTAGTTCGACCACCACTTATTTTCGATTTGTGGTTCAAGTAAGCGTGATTGGTTCTCTTGGCTTTTTGTCTTCCGCAAACGGGGGGGGGGGGGGGGGGGGGGGGGGGGGGGGGGAGGGTGAGAGAGGAGTTAAATGTTCTGACTGTGCCGGAACTAAGGCGGCCCAGGGAAAGTGGGTTTGTTTAGGGTTTATTTTTTCCTCTTCGCTATAGCTGTTTACACGGTAGGAGGAGCAAAAACGTCAGGGCCCCATTAGTGCTTTTATTCTCTCCAGCCCTTTAAGGAATGAAACTTCAGCGCATCTCTGTCCATTTCAGAAACAAGAGGATCCTCTCAAGAGTCACCGGGCAGAAACACCAACTTTGCACCTGGACTTTTCTGTAACCTGTGAAGTAAGAACACAGGCAAAAGACACCGAAGATCTCGCAGCACAGCGGAGCTCGCACTCCAGAAAGGAGCCGGGCGTGCTTCGTCCTTCCCCCACATCCCGCGTTGCCGTGGGCCCCGCCCCGCAGGGGGCGGAGCTCAGCGCACCTTCCGGATTGCAGGCGGAAGTGGACGAATTTGAATCTTGTGGGCCGTTGGATGGGGCTGCTTGCGGTCTGCTTTGCGGCTCCGCGAAAGAAGGGAAAAGTGATACGACCGTTCTGGAACTTCTGCCCAGCGCACCTTGGTGAGTGAATGGAGAACGGGAAGAAACTGAGTATTCCAGGGAGAGAATTTGGACCGTTGGTTGGGGCAGGGGTCGAGAGGCGGGACAGTGTGGCGGAGGCCTCGGAGTGCCTTTGGGGGTGTTGGGTGATGGGGTTGGGCTTGAAGACTTTGGGAAGTCGGGGCTCTAGGAAGCGTGTCCCGGGCCGGCGCACACAAGCCAACTCTGAGTACTGAGGATTCCGAGGCCCCCTCGCCCCCGAGATTAAGGCTTGTTTGACTTTCTGGTAAACACAGTTTAGTATTTCCACCAATTGGACTCGAATGCTGAAGCGGTAACAGTAGTTAGATCTAATTGCGAAAGCGTTACCACAGGTAAAAGAATCTTCCTTTATTAAAGATGGAAGGTTGGGGGCAGATTTAGAAATGAGGAGATGCTGTACGTAGCTCCGAGTTCCTCCTGAGAGGGATACTCAGAGTAGTCTTTATTACTCTGAACCGCAGGGAAATGACAGTCTTTGAAATGCCTGGTGGGGATTTAAACTGAAATCTGAGTATCCTTTGTATTTAAAACCCGGATATTTTTCTTTCACAATTGACATTTTTCTTGTACCGCAAAAATCCGAGACTCTTGCTCATTTAAACTAACCATAGTAACAGCGGTAATTCATAAAGGTCTTAGTTTGCTAACAACACGGATAAGGTTTAGCTAGTTCCACAGATCTGCCTTTTCACCTCCTTAATTCATTGGCCGACTGGGTTATTGTGGAGTCATTATGGAAACACTCTACTAATGTTTCCAGGATTGGGTTTTCTTTGTTTTGTTTTGTTTTTTGTTGTTTGTTTTATTTTTAGCGATGAACTACCTCAAATATCAAACGCTGTTTAACCCCATAGCAAAGTCTGCCTTCCTGTGGAATAGTTTAAATGTGTACCCTGCATCTAAAATATAAATGAGTTTAAATGTATAGAAATTTTATATCTTGCCTTATTGAACACTGTTGGACTAATATTGTGTTGTTTTATAGAAACCGATATTTTATGTTCCTTTTAAGATTTTAACACCTGGGTATCATACCATAAAAATGTATAAATATCTTTTAAAAAGTAGACATTCCTTCATCTATTACTGGCAGCTCTTACTCTCCTATTCCTGCTAGTGAGAGAGAACTTTTGTTTCATTATTAGCCAGGAAAAATAAATTTAAATATTCGGTATTTATGATTGTTGAGATTTAAACATTTGTGTGAGATTGTAGCAAAGACATTACCTGTACTTTCCTAAGAATTGCAGACAGCTGTTCTGCTCATTTTATGTGAGCTACCCGCAAATAGTAATTAAAAAAAAAATCAGTCTCTACATTTTAATATATTTCTTGTCCTTATCTGGACTTGTTTTCGTTTATTTTTGCTCTAACTAAATCATTAGTGGATTTCAAATTTTATTGTGTACACATTACCTTGAAGAGTTTGTTAAGTGCTGATTCCTGCACTTCAAAATTAAAGATTTATTTATTTGAGAGAAAGAGAAAGTCCCAAGCAGACTGCATGCCTAGTGCATACCCCGTCATGGGCTTGATCTCCCAACCCATGAGATCACCACCTGAGCAGAAACCAAGGGTGGGCATCCCAACCAACTGCTCTACCCAGGTGACCCCTGACAAGAGTTTTAAGAGCACTGACTTGATCTTTCCTAGAGAGGCATTATAATATACAGTTAAACGCGTGGAACTGGAGTCAGGTTGCCTCGGTTGGAATTCCATCTCTACCAGTTGGTAGTTGCATGACCCAAGCAAGCTGCTTTACCTTTCTGTGCTTCAAATCCCTGGCTGTGTTAATGGGATAATAACAATACCTACCTTGTGGGATTATTGTGAGAGTCAAATTATATAACACATATAAAAATCTTAGATTATTGTGTGGCACATAGTAAATGATAAATGATGTTGTGTGGCACATAGTAAATTATATTAAGTTACTAAGCATTCATTGTACAAACCACGTTACATACATTATCTCAATCTTCACATATAACACTGCAATATTTACTATTTTCAGATAAGAAAGCAGAGGTTAAGAGGGTTCAGTTCTCACACAACTACCAAAATGTTTGAACCAGGTTCAGAAACTAGATTTAATTAGGAAGTTTATGACTTTTTTCTTTAATGTCATTATTATTATTATTTTAAATAATGCTTCCTGCTTCTCTCTGAAGTCTATCCTTTCAAATATTGCCTCTTAAAAATCTCTGATGACTCCTCTTTGTCTACCAAATATACTTCAGATTTCTCAACTTTTTTCATTTTTTACAAAGCCCTTGTCAATCTGGTTCCAACCTCCATCTGCAAGCATCAACTTCATAATATTCCACCACTCTTTTCCAACCTGTGATATTCTATCCGTACTACTACCATTGTCCAAATCTGTTCTCTCTCATTTTTATATATACTTAGCCATCAACTTTTTTAGGTCCCTTTAAGATTTTACCCAGTGGGTTTCCAGTACTTTCCTAGACTTCCCCAGGCGGAGTTCTTCCTCAGTGCAGTTTAGTTGTAAACATAGCAGTAGACTAAGAGCTCTTGTTCTCGTTGTCTTTATATCTGCAATTCTTAGTACATACAGAACAGTGAGTGTCCTTGTACACTGAAACTGTATATGTTCAGTGAGTGCTTGTTATTTTAACAATTTAACACGTGTGTTGTTAAATGATGAGGAAGTTAGGTTTTTTTTTAAACTTTACTTTTTTTCTGAAGCGATAGAATGTAATTCTGAATAGGTTAGTAGATTTTAGTGATACCATATGGTTTGTAAATTTCACAAATACGGAAAAATTTGTATAGAAATTGTAGGTTCAGAAGACATTTCAAGTGGTAAAAAATTACGAGTAATATTTACTAACATTCACAGAACTCCAGATGCTTTATACATATTTTCTCACTTAATCCTTATAGCCATTTTATTATTATCCCCATATTAAGATGAAGAAACTAGGCATCAGAAGATTTAGTAACTTAAAAAATTTTTGCATTTAATGTAGTTGGATTAATGTCTACCATTATTTGTTACTGTTTTTCTATTTGTTGCCCTTGTTTTTTGTTCCTGTTTGTCTCCATTCTTTTTCTGCCTTTTGTGGTTTTAAATAAGCATTTTATATGACTTTATTTTTTCCTTTCTTAGGGTATCAGCTATATTTCCTTTCTAACTTTTTTTAGTGGTTGTCCTAAAATTTGCAGTATACATTTACAGCTCGTACAATAATTATGTTGTTGGTATTGTTATTTTGAACAAACTGTTTGTTAGATCAATTGGAATAAGAAAAATAAAAGTTTTTATTTTACATTCACTTATTCCTTATTCGATGGTCTTCCTTTCTTTATGTAGATCGGAATTTCTGAATATTGTCTTCTTTCTCTTTCAAGAACTTCTTTTAACGTTTTTAACCTTATTATAAAGGCAGCTCTACTGGCAACAAATTCTCTCAATTTTTGTTTGAGAAGATCTTTACTTTTTTTTTTTTTTTTTTGGTAAGAGAGTGTGCACGTGTGCAAAGGGAGAGGAAGAGAGAAAATCCCAAGCAGGCTCCACGTTCAGCTTAGAACCTGATACAGGGCTCCATCTCACAACCCTGAGATCATGACCTGAGCCGAAATCAAGTGAGATGCTTAACTAACTGAGCCACCCCGGTGCCCTTTCTTTTTCACTTTCGAAGGTTAATTTTGCAAGATACAGAATTCTAGATTGGATTTTTTTTTTCCTCAACACTTCTTGCCTGCATGGTTTCTGAGGAGACATCAGATGTAATTCCTTCCTTTGTTCCTCTGTAGGTAAAGTGTTTTTTCCCCTCTTTCAGGGTTTTTTTTTTCCTTTATTTTTTGATTTTCTGTAGTTTGAAATGATATACCAAGGTATAGTTTTTTGACATTTATTCTCCTTGGTGTTCTCTGAACTTAGTGGATCTGTGGTGTGATGTTTGACAGTGACTTGTCATTAAATTTTTTTTTAGATTTTTTTTTTTTTTTTTTTTTACTTAAGTAAGCTTTACACCCAGTGTGGGACTTGAACTCATGACCCCAAATATGCTCTACCATTTGAGCGAGCCAGGCACCTGTCATTAAATTGTTTCAGATATTTCTTCTATTCTTTCCTCTCTTCTAGTATTCCCAAAACGTTTATTTTACACCTTCTGTAGTTGTCCCAAGGTCCTTGGATATTTTGTTCTGTTTTGTTTTGTTTTGTTTTTCTTTTTTCAGTGTGTGTTCTCTTTGTTCAGTTTTAAAAGTATCTGTTGAGATCTCTTCAAGCTCGAAGATTCTTTCCTCAGCCATGTGCAGTTTACCTGGAATCCCATCAAAGACATTCTTCATTTCTATTACAATGTTTTTGATCTCTAGCATTTCTTTTGGTGCTTGCTTAGGATTTCCATTTTCTTCTTACATTGCCATCTGTTCTTGTATACTGTGTACTTTATCTGTTAGAGCCCTTATCATATTAATCATAGTTATTTCAATTTCCCAGTCTGATAATTCCAACATTCCTGCCGTGTCTGATAATTCCAACATTCCTGCCGTGTCTGGTTTGGATACTTGCTCTATCTTTTCAAATTGTGCCTTTTGCCACAATGATTTGTAATTTTTTCTTGGTAGCCTTATTGGGTAAAAGGAATTGCTGTAAATAGGCTGTTAGTAATGTGGTGGTAAGGTGTGGGTAAAGGGGAAGAGTTCTATGATTAGGTCTTAGTCTTTTCATGAGCTTATGTCTGTGAATTTACAAGTATTTCTCAGTTTCTTCCACATACCCCCTCATATGAGATAGGATGGCCAGAGTAGCTTGGAGTCAGTTACTTCCCTTCCCCCAGGTCAGTTAGGCTATGATAATACCCTAGCAGGTTAGTCTCTGGTTAACTAGTTTCTCCTGAGGGCAGGCCTTATTAAGAAAAACAGAATGCTTTGACATATTTCAGAGTGGTATCTTTCCCCCTCTTCCTGCCAGAATGACAAGATTTTTCTCTGATATGTACTGTGGGATCCTGGTTGAGATCCTGGTTGAGTTCCTAATGATAAATCTCAACAATATTGTGTGGAGTCCCCATAACTGGGTCCTCCTGAAGTTTTTAACTCCCAAATTGTCCACACTGAGTCTCCAGCCATTAGTCAATTACAGTTCAGTTTTTCCTACCCCAGCTCTGGATCCCACAGTGGTTCCAGCTCGTAAGTCTCTGCTAAAGTAAGTTGTGACTCCTGGTACACACCTGTCTGTCCATTCTTGGGGGCAGTGGTTTCTCTGATGTCCCTCCCTCTTACTGATCCAAAAACGTTGATTTTTCAGTCTTTTCACTCTTACTGTTAAGATAGAATGGGGACCTACAACCTGCTCGCATGCTGCTTTTCTTTTTAATTTAAGCAAATATCTTTATTTTTAATGAAGGTATTAACTTTATGTATCTTTCTGGTAATAGAATTTTATAGAATAAAATTCACCCATTTATGGGTACAGTTTAGTTTTAATAAATGTATTCCATTATATGAATATACCTCAGTTTATCTTATCCATTGTCTATTGATAGGCAATTAGGTTGCTTATGGATTTTGTCTATAAAAGTAGGACATTTTTTAGCCACTATCGACATTGTGTACAAGGCACGTGTCTTTGTTACTTGGCTGCATCATATGATAGGTGTACATTTAACTTAATTGAAGTAAAATTCACTCATAAAATTAACTGTTGTAACCATTCAGTGACATTTAGTACATTCACAGTGTTGTACAACTATCACCATCACTTCGATCTGGTTTTAGACATTTTGATCATCCCTAAAGGAAAACTCATACCCATTAGGCAATCATTCCATATATTCTATTCCCCCAGTTCCTGGAAACCACAAATTTGCTTTCTGTCTCTATGGATTTACCTGTTCTGGTTATTTCATATAAATGGGATTATATAATATGTGAACTTTTATGTCTGACCTCTTTCACTTAGCTTATTTCTAAGATTCATCCATGTTGTAACATATATCAGTGCTTCATTCTTTTTTATACCTGAATAATACTACATTCTATGGATATACCACATTTAGTATACCATCAGTTTAATGGACAAATGAGTCATTTCCATTTTTTAGCTATTGTGAATAGTACTGTTATGAACATTTGTGTACAAGTTTTTGTTTGAAAATCTGCTTTCAGTTCTTTTCGATAAGTACCTAGTGAAATTACTGGGTGATATGGTAGTTCTATGTGTGATACGTTGAGCAACTGCCAGACTATTTTCTGTAGTAAGTTTCCCATTTTACATTCCCATTAGCAATGTATGAGAAATTTCCAATTTCTCTCTATTCTTGCTTTTTAAAAAAAATTTTTTTTAAAGATTTTATTTATGTATTTGACAGATAGCACAAGCAGCGGGAGTGACAGGCAGAGGGAGAGGGAGAAGCAGGTTACCCGCTGAGTGAGGAGCCTGACACAGGGCTAGATCCAAGGACCCTGGAATCATGACCTGAACCGAAAGCAGACACTTGACTGACTGAGCCACCCAGGCACCCCTCTATATTGTTGCTTTTTAAATTATAATCACTTGAGTGGGCATCAAGTGGTATCTTGTTTTAATTTTCATAGTCCTAATGACTAATGATATTGAGCATCTCTTTAGGTGCTTGTTGATTGTATTAATATTTTCTTTGGAGAATGTCTGTTATTGCCTGTTTTTAAATTCCGTTGTCATTTTGTTGTTGAGTTCTAAAAGTTCCTTATATATTTCTGGATACTTGCTTTTTATCAGGTATATGATTTCCAAATATTTTCTCCCATTTTGTGGACTGTCTTTTTACTCTCTTGATTGTGTAGTACAAATTATTATTTTTTTTGTTTTTGTTTTGTTTTTTTTGTTTGTTTGTTTATGGTTTTGTTGTCATATATAAGAAACCATTGCCAAATCTAAGGTCACGAAGATTTACATAATCCTATGTTTTCCTCTAAGTTTTTTATAGTTTTTGCTCTTACATATTAAGTCTTCAGTCTGTTTTGAGTTTTATATGTAGTGCAAGATAGGGATCCAACTTCATTGCTTTGCATGTGGCTACCCATTTGTCCCAGCACCATTTGTTGAACAGACTGTTCTTTCCCTGTTGAATAGTCATGGCGCCCTTGTCAAAAATTGATCATAGAAGTATGGCTTTATTTCTATACTCTTCTCTTCAGTTGATCTGTATGTTCATGTTCATGCCAGTACTCACCTGTTTCAATTACTGTAGCTTTGTGGTGAGTGTCCAAGTTGGGAAGTATAAATCATTCACTTTTTATTTTTTGGTTTTGACTATCCAGGGTTCCTTGCAATTCATATGTGGAGGGACACTCCACATTTTTGTGTTTTTTTCCAGCTTTCCTTTTTTCATTTGTTTGTTGGCCTTGTTGTATGTCTTTTCTAAACTATGTATTCAACTCTCAAGCTCATTTTATGAGGCCAGCATTACCCTGATACCAAAGCCAGTTAAGGACACTACAAGAAAAATTACAGGTCAATATCTCTCTGATGAGTATAGATGAAAAAATTCTCAACAAGATGTACTATCAAACCAAATTTAACAACACATTAAATGGTCATAATACCACATGATCTAGTAGTTCCACATCTGGATATTTACCTGAAGAAAGTGAAAACTCCAAAAGATACCTGCATCCCTATGTTTATTGCATTATTTAAAAGATGTGGAAGCAATCCAAGAAAATGAAATCTTGCCATTTGTGACAACATGGATGGATCTAGAGGGCATTATGCTAAGTGAAATAAGTTAGAGAAAGACAAATACCATTTGACTTCACTTATATGTGGAATCTAAAAAACAAAACGAATAAATAAAAACCAAAAAACCAGAAACAGATTCATAAATATAAGGAACAAATACAGAGAGCAAACTGATGGTTGCCAGAGCAGAGGGATATGGGAGGGAATGGGTAAAATAGGTGAAGAGGAATAAGAGGTATAAACTTATAATTATAAAGTAAATAATTCGTGGGGGATGAAAAGTACAGTATAGGAAATATAGACAGTAATATCGTAATAACTTTGTATGGTGAGAGGTAGTAACGACTTATTGTGATGAGCATTTTGTAATGTTTGTAAATGTTGAATCACTGTGTTCTACATGTGAAATTAATATTGTATGTCAACTATACTTAAATTTTTTTAAGAAGGATCGTACACCATGATCAAGTGGAATTCATTCCAGATGCAAGGATGGTTCAATCTATGCAAATCAGTAAATGTGACACATCGAATTAATAGAATGAGAAATAAACATAAAATCGTCATTTCAATAGATCCAGATAAAGCATTTAAGAAAATTCAACATCCTTTCATGATAAAAATTCTCAACAAATTGGGTACAGAAGGAACATATCTCAACATATTAAAGGTCAAACATAACAAGTCCACAGCTAACATGCTCAGTGATGAAAGGTTGAAAGCTTTTTCTGTAAGATCAGGAATAAAACGGGTGCCCACTATCACCATTGCTATGTAACATGGCTGGAATTCCTAGCTTGAGCAGTCAGGCAAGAAAAAGAAATACAAGGCATCCAAATCAGAAAGGAGAAAGTAAAATTGTCTATTTGCAAATGACACAATCTTATATATTGAAAATTCTAAAAATCTCACTAAAAAACTTAGAATAGCTATCCAGCTATAACAAGAGAGAATTTGGTTTACTTTATTGTATTAGAGTTCTGTTGCTGTGTAACAAATCAGCCCAAAACTTTGTGACTTAGAACAACAAACATTATCTGACAGTTTCTGTGGGTCAGAAATTTGGGAGCGGCTTAGCTGTGTGGTTCTGACTTAGGGTCTCCCATGAAGTTGCTCTCAGGTTGTTAGCTAGTCTTCAATCATATGAAGGCTTAATTGGGGTTGGAGGATTTATTTCTAAAATGGCTCGCTCTTGCTAAGTGGGCCTTTCCAAGGAGCATCTTCAAAGTCTTTATGACCTGACAGCTAGCTTCCTCTATGATAGAGAGCAAGGTGGAAGTCACAGTGACTTTTATGACCTAGCCATACATTGTGATTTCTGCCAGCCTTTTTGGTAGAAGCAAATTACTAGGCATGGCCACAATCAAGGAGAGAGGGAAATCAGGCTTCACCTTTTGAAGGGAGGAGTATCACTGACTGACCAAGTGGAGGTAAGCAGTGGAAGAGACTCAGAATACTTCTTGACAGTGGCTTCTTGGAATTCTTCATTAAATTGTTCATGGTGTCTGAAGGAAGGAGAGACTAGTTTGCTATTATTTAGAAGACCAAGTCTGTTAAGACTTGGGCTATTATTGAGACATATATTTACATAATATTCTTTTCCTCCTTCCACTTAGGAAGTTACAAAGTTCATACACTGGAAGGAAAACAAATGATAAAATCAATTAAAAATACGTGAATAGTCTTTTTTTTTTTTTTTAAAGATTTTATTTATTTATTTGAAATAGAGAGAGTGTGCATGGGGGGGGCAGGGGCAGAGGGAGAGGTAGGCTCCCTGCTGAGCAGAGAGCCCAACCCTAAATCCCAGGACTCTGGGATCATCACCTGAGCCACACAGGTGCCCCCCACCCCCCCTTTTTTTTTTGCTAAAGTTTCATTGTGAAGACTGAAATAAAACAAACATCAATCAGGATTTAGAAAATTTTATTTCAGGTCTGGGGATTAAGAAGAAGGATAATGTCAACTGGTCAAAAGTATGAATTATATGCTGTCTTTAGAACATCCAATTTGGGGATAGCTTTTAATTTTGATATAATTTTAAACTTAGAAAAAAGTTACAAGAATAATATACAGAACTCCTGAATAATATTCAGCAGTTGTTTTGTGACCTAGAATTCAGCCTAAAACCACCAGAGATAAATATGTAATGTGATAAAGTTGAGTTTATAACTCATTGCATTGAGAAAGATTGCAGACCAGAGGAGCCACCAGGCTTCTCACCAAACAAAGGGTAAAACAGTTTCTTAAAGGATTTTGGAGAAAGGTGGCATTTAGGTGAAATTTAAATGAACTGGTGTTTTGATAAGGTCAGGCAAAGCCAGGGCTGTGTGTAAACTAAAGGAGTCAGCATCAGATCTGGACTACACAGTGGACCTATGGTGTTGTTTCCTTGAAAACAACAAAATTAAGAGCAAGGAGTAATGTTGTATAGCTCTGTATCTTTGTTGGAAATTGAGATTTCTTCTCTATATCATTTACTGACTTAGCAAATTAGGATATTTCAGAAACTTACCTCATATCCTTTTTCATTCATTTCCCTGACTGAGAGACAAGCACTGTTGTGTTATTTTTCATGGTGGATTCATTTTGCCAGCCTCAGAACGTCATATGAATGGGATAATGTAAATATGAGTGGTATGTAGTTTCTTTTACTCAGCATGATATCTGTGAGGTTCATTTGTTTTGTTGCATCTTATAGCACTTCTTACCTTTTTATTGCTAAGTAGTATTTTTTTTTAACATTTTATTTATTTATTTGGGAGAGAGTGTGAGCATGGGGTAGTGGGGGGTAGGGGGCAGAGAGAGAGGGAGAAGCAGACTCCCTCTGAGCAGCGACCTCAATGCGAGGCTCAATCCCAGGACTCTGAGATCATGACTTGAGCCAAAGGCAGATGCCTAACAGACTGATCCACCCAGGTGCCCCTATTGCTAAGTAGGATTGTATATTATCAATAAACTGCAATTTGTTTATACATTTTCTTAGTGGTGAACTTGTGGGTTTTCAGCTTTGGAGTATCATGAAGAAGGCTGCTATGAACATTCTTGCAAAGGTTTCTGTCTGTATATGTTTTTATTTTTCTTGTAGAAATAACTAGATGTGAAATTCCTGCATCAAAGGCTAGTGTATGGGTGTATGTTTAACACTTTTTACATTTCCACCAACAATTTATGTGAGTTTCTCAGTTGATTCATATCCAATGTTTGGTGTTGATAGTCTTCTTAATCTTACCCATTATTGTGGGTATGAAGTGGTCTGTCATGATTTTAATCTTTTTTATTTTTTTAAGATTTTATTTTTAAGTAATCTCTACACCCAACATTGGGGCTCAAACTTACAGCCCTGAAATCAAGAGTTACATGCTCTACTGACTGAGCCAACCAGCAGCGCCTTGGTTTTAATCTTTATTATCCTAATTACAAATGATGTTGAGCATCTTTTCATGTATTTATTAACCATTCACATGTCTTTCTTCATGAAGTGTCCATTCATGTTTTTTGCCCATTTTTTTTTATTGAATTGTTTATTTTGTAATTGAGTTGTAGTAGTTCTTTATATATTCTAGGTACAAGTCTTTGTCAGACACAGCTTTTACAAATACTTTCTCCCAGTCTTTGGCATACATAACTTTCTTAATCATATCATTTGATGAGTAGAAGTTTTTAGTATTGATGTAGTATAATTTATTACTTTTTCTGTTAAAACTTTTGTAGTTGTAGCTTATACAGTTAGGTCTATGATCTGTTTGAAATTATGTGTGTGTGAAGTATGGATCATGGTGTGAAGTATGGTTCAGGGTTCATTTGTTCATTTGTTTTCCGTATGGATGTCCAGTTTTTCCAGCACTGTTTGTTGAAAAGACTTTTCTTTTCCCCATTGATTGGTTTGTTACCGTTGTTGAAAATCAAATGACTGGAAAAAGATCTATTTCTAGGCTTTCTAGTTTTGTTCCATTGGTCTGTGTGGAATTGTGTATATTAATACACTTTGAAAAACAACGTAAAGTGCTTATTAAATATTAGCACACATAGGAAAAATCTTTCCCATACATGTTTTGCTAGTACTGGAGATCTTTCTTATGATCAGCTTATAGCTGATGACATTTGAAGGTTTTTCAGCATGGTTCTCTACATACGTCTTTGATACCCTTTTTTTTGGCGTCATGTAAGATTGATGTTCACTTTTAATTCTTTTAATTTGTTTGTAACTATGAGAAAGCTCTTGTTTTGGTGCAGAGTTCTGAGACTAGTAATGACAAAAAATTCAGACGCCGTTTTTCTTAAGATAACATAGTTATCTTATATGTTATAAAGATCTAGACAGAACTTTATCACACTGTCCACCAGGAGATGCCTTGGGTCCTTGCAGTGGGAAGGGGAAGAGGAAGAGAAGATGTAGCTACATAAAAAATGTAGTCTAGAACCTTGCCTGTCATATTAATATCTCTGGAGTATGTATTCATCATATTCAAATATTTATTAATGCTGTGCTGAATGATATGGGAATTTTACCTCGGGCAATTTGCCAGTGTAGCTGAAGAATTAAAAAAATTGAAATAAACATAATACAAAGTAATACGTGATTAATGTTTGCATTAAGGTCATTGAGAGAATTTAAAATAACTTTATTATAGTTGTCTGTGTTGTTGACCTCAATCATTATTCTGAATTACAATAAATATAAAAGTAAAAAACAGTTGCAATTTACCCACAGAGGGAAGAAGGTAAGGAATTATAAACGAGAGAGAGTGGATCTCAAATGTAAATCTGTGTTGTTGGATATTGATTAAACATTTATAAATTAAAATTTTTATGTTTACTCTAGGTGAACTATGGTTATATGTTTATGGAATTTTCCTCAATAAATTCTTACATGTGAATAGATTCTTATGCAGAATTCATCAGCAGTTGAATTACAGAGGCTGAACTCTAGGAAATAACTAAGGGTTGTGGAGGGGAAGTGGGTGGGGGAAGGGATAACTGGGGATGGGCATTAAATTAAGGAGGGGACTTCTTGTAATGAATACTGGGTGTTATATGCAACCAATGAATCACTATATTCTACCTCTGAAATTAACCAAAAAATATAACTGGAAAAAGAAGTTGAATTATAAAGAAGTCCTAATATAAAAGAGGCATTTAATCTTCCTATTTATTGTATTTCTTCAGTTTTAAGATGCATCTCTATCCCCACACATCTTTTAGCATGTTTTAAAATCAGATTGTGATCCTTAGTTTGGCCAGTGGGGAAGTCTACAGTCATTGTACGAACATATATAAGCATCAAAAGTGTCGTCCTATGCCTGTACTGTATAATCCATGCTTCTAAAAAACAGAAAGTCTAGAAAACACAAAATACTACTTCAATATTACATTAATGATTGTGGGGAGGAGATGGGAAAGACCTACTTAATTACAAAGCCTGCTTAATGTGGGGCTCTTTTGTTGTTTTATGGATTCTTTTAAGAAATACCAATCTCGATGGCACATATGATTTTTTGTAAGGAAGAACCAGGAAATACTGAAGGCTTGGAGACAAAACGATCCAAATTTGGACTGTGACTGTTTATAAAAACACAAAAGTGATATGAGAAAATCGGTGTTTAAATCCAAAACAGTTCTTATAATCAGTATGAAATACAAATTTCAAATTGTAAGAAAGCATTGATGGAAGTTGCTAGTAATATTTATAGGGGGGTATTGTCTTTCCTTTGACATTTAATATTCTTTGCTATTTATTGTGCTCTTTTATTATTTTCATGTGAAGTGGCGTAGTCACTCAGTTATGGCTTAGTCTGTTCCCACTTAACGAGCTCTGACTTTGGACAGCTTTTTAACATCTCTGAGCATTGGTTTGAAAACTAAAATGAGATTACATTTACCTTGTAGCATTATTAATTTTATTCTTTTCTACTTAAATTCCAAGAGCTTAAACATAAACTTTCTACTTGAATCTCGCAACATTTTACGTAGACTGTTAATATATTTTTGGTAAAGTGAAACTTTGATGTTAAGATAATATTCTTCTGATCTTTTCAAACTAGAGAACAGTTAGAAAAAGGTATGTTTCAGTAATGAATATAAGTAACTTTGTTAACTAGTAGGGAGTGAGGAGACAGAGGCAGATCAATGTCTTTCAGTATACACAAGGTTGAACATTATACTGGAAGAGTGATATGGCAGTCAGATACTTGCTGCTCTGTGAAGAATCCCTGCAAATGCAAGTCACAAATATAGCTTCATAAGGATTGTTTTGTGGGCTACTCAGTGGCGTTGCTATTGATGATGTGACGTTTTCCCCCCTAAATAATGAACAATTCTTGATAAAATGATGAACAAAAGTAAAATAAAAATTTTCTTGGCTTACATAGGAGTTGTAGTTCGAAAATTCATTTTGTTCTAAAACAGCAAGGAAAAAAAGACTTTGTATTTATGTGTCAAATGGGCTTAGGTTCTAGGTTAATGTAATTACAGTGTTTTTTAACTGATTCAAATGTCCAGCGGGAAATATAGAAGTCTAGACTATTTGTTATGTAGGTCTCTATATGCTACATTACAGATTATCCTGCAATCCTGACCTCTTTCCACTAAATGCCAGTAGTCATCTTTAATCTTCTTGACAACTAAAAAAACATTCCCTCTGATTTTAAGTGTTCCCAGACTTTAACATGCTTGTTAGATGTGTGAAAGGTAAGGAAATTAAGTACTAGAGAAAGAAATAATTATGCAACTTATTTATAATTATGCAGTGACTAAATTTTATTAAAGTAGATAATTTGAAACTTTAGAAATTAAGATGGCTGTATTGTATGTTCTTATTTTTCCCAGTAAAATGAATGAAAATAAACCTGGTGCCTCACAGAATCTTGGTAAGTAAGATACTTAAAACATTTTCAAATATAATTTAAAATATTAAGATATTTTACTCTGCTTTTTTAATTACAATAATACTTTTTAAGATTGCTGACTCAATATATAGGAATGAGCTCCCTGATCCATGCTTTTGTTCATACATCCATATACGAAAGTATATTACATGTATTCATTTTAATAAAAATACGCCATAAGAGGACAATTTGCCAAATTTTATTTATATTCTCTATGTGTATTTATCAGGTATGCTTTGTATCTGAATAAAACAGCATTATTTATTTAATAAACAATTTTTTCTTCTTTTTGTATGACTTTTTCTTATATAAGGAAAAATGCAGGTGAGACCATTTTAAACAATACACAAAACTTAACGTGAAAAGGAAAACTTATCTGTAGGTGCTCATAACAATCTCAAATAGATTCAGTAACCTTTGCTTTCAGTTGTTGATTTCTACATTTATTAGTTTAAACAGTATATATTGATTTGCTACCATGAGAAATTTAAATTGTTATTTTATACTCTTCTCCCATTACTCCCCTCATCTACCCTTTTTAAGATTTATTTTTTGATTCCCTCACAGATTAAAATATGATACATAAAACTCTTATCTTGACCATCACTGATACAGAGTATCTGTTAACTCCATATCATGTTGGGTACGGAAATTTGTGCTCTTAATCCTCCCTCTATTTTGCTTTTCTGCTTTTACCTACAGACTTCTATCTACTATGCTAATTTTTCTGAAACTTGGTAATTCATGGTCTACCTTCATGTATCGTGTACTGCAAATACTATCTTTACTCTTATTTACTTAGTATTTTTCCTAAGATTGACTCAGTTTTTCACTTATGTGAATAGACCCAGTATCATTTGCCATAGTTAGAAGGTGATCTAATATAGTGAAGTCAGAACAATGTTACTGAATTTTAAATAGTAAAATTCAAAAGCAACAAATGCAGTCTGCTTATAAAAATGCATGCCTGAAACCTAGTCTGTTCTGCATCCAGTGTCTCCATATACTGGCTGAAGGGAGGAAGGGAACAAATGGAAAAGCTATTGGTCCACAGCATAATAGCAAATGAGCTCCATCCAGCGCTCCTCATGAGTACTTCCATTCTGTAGTCTCAGCTCATTCCTTGTATTCCTTTTCCTCTTGATAGCTGCATGCATACTTAGAGCTAAAAGTATAGGCACTGGGGATGAAGGAATTGAGATGAGAGCTGCTCTATAAGATGTCCAGTAAACAAATGGCAATTTGCTGAAGTTGATGTGGTCAGAAAGAAGGGGATTTGAAATCTGTTGAAAGATTGAGGAGAAAGGGCTTTCAGTTGTGGCTTAGCTCATGATGTTTTTTTTCAGTCCTGGAATCTATTTTGTGAGTAGCCTGTTAGCAAATGTACCATTTCATTGCATAACATTCATTCTTGATTACATGTATTAGCTAAACAATTAGTAATAAGACTTAATTTAATATGCTAATAATTAGTAAATAAGACTAGCTGCTGTAATAGTTAAATGCTGAAGCCTTACTGGTTTAACACAACAAAAGTTTATTACTTGCTTCTGTTACAATTCAGTGTGGATTGGTTAGGGGAGTTGGAACAGATGGGGAGTTTCTGCTCCATGCAGTCACTTAAAGATTCAAGCTCCTTGCATCTTGTATTATTCATCTGCTGCCTTGAGATTCTCAGTCTTTTCTCTTCAGCTAGTGGTTTTCTCATTGTTTTTATTAGTATGTTATTAGAAATTTTCTGTGCAAGTAAACATCCTAAGTCAGAAAAGATTTGAAAATTATACTGTTTATTCAGTTATATGTAGCTACCACACTCTTTTAATTATATTTGTGACTTGTCCAAGTTTACACAGTAAGAGTGTAGTGCTAAGATTTAACTCAGATCTCCCTGACTCTACAGTTTGCCTTTTTAAAATTATTATTGTTATGGTAAAATACACAGAACATAAAATTCACCATTTTAACTATTTTGAAGTGTACAATTTGGTGGCAGTTGGTACATTGACAATGTTGTACAACCATCACCACTATCTAGTTCCAGAACATTTTCATCATCCCCAATTAAACTACCCATTAGGCAGTTACTTTTCATTTCCCTTCTCCTTGGGCCCTGGAAACCACCAATCTGCTTTTTTGTCTGTCTCTGTGGATTTACCTATTCTGGATGATATAATCTACTATATAAATGGAGTCATATAATATGTGACCTCTTGTGCTTGGCTTCTTTTACTTAGCATAATGTTTCTCGGCTCATCTCTGTTGTAGTGTAGGTATTAGTACTTTTCTTTTTATGGCTGAATAATATTCCATTGTATAGATATAACATATCAGTTTATCCATTCATCCATCCGTTGATGAACGTTTATTTGGCTTGTTTTCCCTTTTTGGCTATTGAGAACAGTGCTGCTATAAATATTAGTATAAAAGTATTTGTTTGAACATCCATTTTCAGTTTTTTGGCATATATACCCAGGAGTGGAATTGTTGTGTCATATGGTAAGTATGTTTAAGTTTTTGAGGAACTGTCAAATTATTTTTCCTAAGTCACCGTACCATTTTACATTTCCATCAGCAGTGTGTGAGGATTCCTGTTTTTCCAGATCCTTGCCAACATATGTTATTTTTTGACATTTTGATCATAGCCATCCTAATGGATGTGAAGTGATATTTCATTGTGGTTTCGATTTGCATTTTCCTGAGATTAGTGACATTAAACATCTTTTAATATGCTTATTGGCTATTTATGTATCTTCTTTGGAAAGATGTTTATTTGGATCATTTGATCCATTTTAAAATTGGTTGTGTTTTTGTTGAGTTAATAAGAATTTCTTATGCATTCTAGACACTAGACCCTTAACAGGTATATGGTTTCTAAATATATTCTCCCATTCCGTAGATTGTCTTTCCACTCTCTTGAGTGTCCTTCGATGCACAAAAGTTTAAAACTTAGTTGAAGTCCAATTTATCTTTTTTTTTTTTTTTTCATTTTTACTTTTGTTCTTGGTTTCATGGGATCTGTAAGAAACCATTGCCAATCCAGGGTTATAAAGATTTACCCCTATATTTTCTTCTAAGAGTTTAGTTTTAGAGCTTACATGTAGGTCTTTGATCTGTTGCGTTTTTTAAAGATTTGTTTATTTGAGTGAGAGAATGAGCTGGGGGAAGGGCGGGGGAGGGCAGAGAATCTTAAGTAGACTCCCCGAAGAGCACAGAGCCTAATGTGGGACATGATCCCAGGACCCTGAGATCGTGACCCGAGCCAAAATCAAGAGTCAGACACTTAACTGACTGAGCCACCAAGGTACCCCATCTTTGATCTGTTTTGATTTAATTTTTGTATATGCTGTCAGGTAGGGGTTCAGTTTCATTATCTTGCATGTGGCTATCAAATTGTCCTAGTACAATTTATTGAAGAGACTGTTTTCCCCTGATGAATGACCTTGGCATTTTTGTTCAAAATTAATTGACCATAGATATAATATATGTTTATTTCTGGACTCTTTTTTCCCATTGATCTATATCGCTGTCCACTACAACACTGTTTTGATTTCTGTAGCTTTTCCCTAAGTTTTGAATTTCCTCTCCTTTTTTTCTAGGTCAGTCTGGCTAAAGTTTTGTCAGTTTTGTTGATCTTTTAAGAAAACCAACTTTGGTTTTTATTGATCCTCTGTTATTTTTCTGTTTTCTATTTCATTTATCTATGTTTATTTTTTCCTTCCTTTTGCTAGTTTTTGGCTTAATATGCTCTTATTTTTCTAGTTCTTTGAGGTTAAAGTTGTTATTGATTTGGGGGTCTTTCCTTTTTTCATATTGGCTTACGTAAAGATCAGCCAGAGGTGAAAGCTTGGGGTTTCTGGGGTCTTTTCTGAGCATGCATCCAGCCATGAGCATGTGTGCGTCTTCTAGATTCCCTGTTATCTGTGGGAGCTTTTCAAAGCCCTTTTTTACCTATGTATCTCCTTTCCCCAGCCTCTTCTTTCCTAGGTCTTTTGGTCTGTCACCTGCTTGTCCTGTCTGTTACCCTTTACTCCAAGCTGCTTCATCTAGTATATTTTTCTTAAATGCTTTTGACAGAGAAAGCTCTGAGGCAGGCAAAACAAGGGCAAGTATCTGAGCCCATCCCTCAGGGATCCACCACACAAATCAAAACACACAATCACTTCTCTTTAAGAACAAGCTTCATTTTTACCTCCTCTTGGACAATCCAAACCTGAAACATGGGCCATCATACCTAAGGCCATTGCTCAGCTGGAGAGTGGGGGATGGTAGTCCGGTAAGTTAAAATGCCACAAAGTGCTCATCTGAATTTACCATTCTGTTTCTTTATTGAGCATTCTCCTCATTGTTGTAAGTTTTAAAATTAGATTTCAGAATTTCTGAAAAGTTGATTCTGACGGTTTTTGGCAGTTTAATTTGTTGCTTTAGTGGAGAGATAGACTTTTGCAGTTTCCTAATCCATTATTTTCTGTGATGTTACCCTACAAGTTGCCATTTTAATTATACACTGGAATTCATCATTAACATTAATTAAAAAATGTAAAGTCTAAAACAGTGATGTTTATTGTTTTAGAAATATGTGTTAGAAATTTTAAGTTACTGGCAATAATATAATGTGGTTTGCTCTCTCAGAAAGAATTGAATACATCACTTGAGAGAAGCTCCAATTCCATAGGTTTTATTTTAAAAATTTAAAAATATTTTTATATCTATTTACTTTTTTCACTGTTAGCTTGTGTTTTTTGTCGAAAAAATGATGACTGTCCTAATAAATATGGAGAAAAGAAAACTAATGAGAAATGGAATCTTACTGTACATTACTATTGTTTGGTGAGTATAATTTATAATTAAATCCTGGAAATTTGATACTCCTCTAAAGAAGACAATTAGATCTTGATGGCTGGTTTCTGAGAATTGGATAAGTCATTTTGCTTCTTTGGATCTCATTTTGCCTATATGTAAAATAAGGTTTTTCATTTATCAAATTCTAAGATTATGAAATTACTTGGTATGTATGAAGGAAGACCTGTCATCATTATCTGTTTATTTTTGCCTAGGCCTTTAGGGCCTAAGTGAAAAAAAGGAAAAAATGGTTAGGTCTCTAAGCGAGTTGTCTTTTTACCACTTTCTTGTTTCCATTGTTGTTAGTGATGAATCTCAGAAAAGAGTTGTTTGAAAGTTCAGGGAGTAGAAGGAAAGTATTTTATTTCGCAGACAACCTGAAAAGAAAAGTTCTGAATAAAGGTAGTAAATATTTGTGGACAAGGAGATAGGTGAATTTATGGGTCACTCAGGAGAAGGAAAAAGTGATTTCATACTGAGAATTAGTGTCTCATTTGTTTCCCCTTCCCTCCACCAACTTTTCACCTCACTGCCTTAAGATATGAATGGCACCATCACTGCCTTAGCATGCCAAGGCTACAGTTAATAGACACAATATTTCTTGATACTGTATGCGTTATATACCACTTAACAAATTATCCTGAATTTTAGCAGCTTAAACAGTTACTATCTCAAACATTTTCTGAGGGTCAGGAATATGGTATTGGCTGAGCTGGGTAGTTCTGGCTCAGGGGCTCTCATGAGGTTGTGATTGAGATGTCAACCAGGGTTCAGTCATATGAAGGTTAGATTGGGCTGGAGGATCCAGCTCTGATGGCTCACTCACATGGCTTTTGGCCTTAGTACTTACTGCCTTTTGGCAGGAGGCCTCCGTTCCTTACTTCCTGGGTACCTCTGTAGGGTACTCACAGCATGGCATCTGGCTTCTTCCAGAGCAAGTGATGAAAGAGGGAGGGAGGACACCAAGATAGAACCATATGGCCTAGTCTTCACAGTCACATACTACTGTCACTTTTACTTTATTCTATTTGTTACAAGTGAGTCATTAATTCTAGCCCACATTCAAGGGTAAGGGAATTAGGCCCCATCTCTTAAAGGAAGAAATACAACAAATCTGTTTTTATACCCACCCTAGCATCCATGTTAAAACTCTAGATGCTTCCTTGAGAAACCATCTAACGTATTTTTTAGTGGTTCTCTAAGA
The DNA here is from genome assembly GCF_017311325.1 of Ursus maritimus. NCBI lineage: Eukaryota > Metazoa > Chordata > Mammalia > Carnivora > Ursidae > Ursus > Ursus maritimus. Next base: position 7,704,825 of record NW_024426230.1, read on the forward strand.
CTATAGTTTTGTGTCTCAAGTACCCTGTAGGTTAAATGGACTTCTAGACTGGTCTAGGAACCTACTTGCTTTGTACTAAGATTTAAGGAAACATGAATTTGGCACTCCAAATGTATTTGTAAGTTTGAAGTCTTGTATTTCGTATCACCAAAGAAAACCTTTTCATTTTTCTGAGAGTTTATTTTACTTTTTATGCAGTAGAATTAGGAGAGCTATTTTATTAGTCATTGGGGTTTTTTTTCATAACCAATTCTTAACTAATGTCTGTTTTTTTTTCTCTAGGATATATTGATTAAAATAATCCTCTTCTCTAATCACAAATTTGAAGTATTTTTGAATTATTTAATATATGTAATTTGATCAAATTTCCTTTATATTCTGTTTTTCATTAATGAGTAGAAAAATTCAAAACATAGGCTCAACACTTAAAAGATTCAATTTCACTGTGAACAGGAAAGTGCAGTAAATTACTATAAATAGTAATGGAATGTTAGAGCTTAAAGAGACTTAGAGACAACCTAGTACAGTGTTTTTATTTTTGTGTTTAAGGTGAGAGACATTAAATTACTTGCCTGGAGTTCCAGAAATTTGGACACAGAGCCTTGTTTGCAAGCCAGGATTTCTTATTCACAGTTCATGCATTTTCTTGATTCATATTTCCTTAACATATTTAAACTGAAGTTAAAAGATTTTTAAAAATTCAAACATTTATGTTAACCATGATTCAATGGGTTTCCGTAAATACACCTTTTATGATTCATAACCCAGGTAGATTTAAGTTAGCCTGAAATATCACTGATAAACTAAATTATCTCCATAAAATTTACTGTTATTACATTTATACCTTTCAGTATTTACCACTTTTTTTCTAAGCTTCATTACAGGTGTTTCCTGCCTTGCATTCTTCCTTTTTCTGTTATTTCCTGGAATACTTTTAGAAACCAGTTTGGTTATATGAACTGTTAATGTACAGTGTCTTCCAAATCGAAGAATGTGAGTAGCCTCTTACTTTGACCATGGAGAATAACTATTATAGATAAGAGGTGCTTGAAATTCAAGTTATGTCCATTTTTTATTAGAACATTTCATATATATATATATATGATATATATATAATATATATACACTTTATATGTATTTATATATTCACACATTTTACATATATATATATATTCCAAACTAATTTCTTAAAGTCTATTTTCTAATTGAGAATATATTTATAGTTGATGTCAAGTGGAATTTGGCAGAGGGGTAAAGAAGAAGAAGGAGTTTACGGTTTTCTAATAGAAGACATTAGGAAAGAAGTGAACAGGGCTTCTAAACTGGTAAGTAAATTGTTTTCCTCATTACACTAAATACCATAAGTATGATCAATCTAGGGAAGTTTTTTCCATCAGTTTCCCTACTGGAAATTTATAAGACTTTGATTTTATGTTCAAAAGCTTATTTTTGTCAAATAAGGTAAATTTTAGAAGAACTTTTTGTGTATTTGCACATAAAAGCAAGGTTAACGAACTCTGAATAGTATACGTGACAATGCTGATTTCACTTCCTTACTTTATTCCAACCTATCCATCATTTCACGCACTCCTACCATCAGAATTATGAGCATACTTACACTCTGCTGTTCTTCAAACCTTTAATCCTGAGTCAACCCAGATGATTCTTATACCTCAGTTGCTCAGTTGGCATGATGGGTTGAGGTGGAAATTACACAGCTATGCAGACCAGTAATTTATGATATCTCCATCTCTTGTGGACATTCTGTGACATTCTATAACTTTGTTCATTGCCTTCTCATGTTCTCCAAGATAAGTATTCTACACTTTAACCCCTTGTTCATTTAATTATAGTTTGTGAATCTTCTGTGTAATACGTACTGTATTAAATGCAAGGAAAGGATTGTACGGTTTCTGTCTGGTCTGAGTAAATAATGAGAGTTAGAAAATGAGACAGTTAAAAAAATTTGAGAAAGTTGGAAGTATAGGGAATTTTGTCCGGAGAATATAACTGGAACTGATGGTTTCAGTGGTGGAGCAGTTTTGGGTCATGAGAGGATTCATTATTGCACTGGGTTAGTGATGAAGGGCATTGACAAATCATAGTTGAAGAAATGAAAGAAAGGTTGTCTCATCCATGTAGAAGTTGTTTACAATGGTATGAAGAATGAAGATATAGAGGAAGGTGCCAAAGTCTGGAGGTGTGGTGGAAGCTAGTAGGTGACAGAGGGTAGATATCGTTAGGCTTAAAGGACCAGATTTTTTAAACTATGAAGGTAAATTTGTGGTCTACAACCTGCAACAGAGAACTAAAATAATGTTTTGATTGTTACCCTTGCCTTTTTCCATGTCCTACTCCTAACCCTTGCTAAGTCTGGATGAAAGTAAAGGAGGATGGGAAAATAAGTAGCTTCATTCAAGAAATTCTGTAAGGGAAATAAGCATATAGAGACCTTTATTTTAGTTGAGGCAAAAAGAAAAAAAAAGGAGGCAATGAGTTTTGAAGATGCTGAGGATGCTGGGGACCAGATGGTAAAATAGAGGCTATAGGACACAAGAGAAAACCTTGGGAGAAAGGTTAGTAGTGGCATTTATCTAAGGACCATGTGAGAGTATTAGTATCAAAATTCCTCAACCTCCTGATGACAGTGAACTTGTGGTGAAAGATGACCTCAAAATGTCTCCTTATAGTTTGGAAATATCGGTTTTCTTAAAACATCTGAATCCTCTCTGACTATATTGGGAATGTTTTGTTTTGTTTTGTTTTGAAAGATTATTTATTTTAGAGAAAGAGCACCAGCGGGAGGGCTAGGTGGAAGAGGGAGAGAGAATATCAAGCAGATTCTGCACTGAGCATGGAGCCCAACTCGGGGCTTGATCCTACAACTCTGAGATCATGACCAGAGCCGAAACCGAGTTGGATGCCCAACTGACTGTGCCACCCAGGCTCCCCTATTGTGAACCTTTGAGAATATCTTTATCCTGAAGAAGTTGTCTCCATTTGTGACATTAAGCTAGAGTTCCATATGTCAGTTTACTGGAAGAGCCTCAGGTTGCCAAGGTATTCTCCAATAACCTAGTGGTCAGCATAAGACTGTATAATCCCTTCATCAGTGACCATTTTATAATGGCTATCTCAAGGGTTCCAAGATGTTTTAGATACCCTGTGTATCTTAATAATGATTTTTGAATCATCTAATAGGCTTTGTGTTCATATACCACTTTTAAAGTTTTAGTTAGTAGCAGCGGTATTGTATTTGTTTCCTTTGGGCTATACCATAATAAATTACCACAAACTGAGTCATTTAAAACAGAAATTTGTGGTGATGGGTATTAAGGAGGGCACATATTGGCATGGTGCACTGGGTGTTATATGCAAATAATGAATCATGGAACACTACATCAGAAACTAAGGATATACTGTATGGTGACTAACATAATAAAAAATTTATAAAAAAATAAATAAAACAGAAATTTATTCTCATAATTCTGGAGACTAGAAATTCCAAATCAGGGGCGCCTGGGCGGCACAGTTGTTAAGTGTCTGCCTTCAGCTCGGGGTGTGATCCCAGCGTTCTGGGATCGAGCCCCGCATCAGGCTCCTCCGCTGGGAGCCTGCTTCTTCCTCTCCCACTCCCCCTGCTTGTGTTCCCTCTCTCGCTGGCTGTCTCTCTCTGTCAAATAAATAAATAAAATCTTAAAAAAAAAAAAATTCCAAATCAAGCTGTCAGAAGGATTGGTTCTTTCTGGGAGCTGTGAGGAAGAATCCCTTTTCCGTGCTTCTCTCCAAGTTTCTGGTGGCTGCTGGTAACCTTTGGCATTCCTTGGTTTGTGGCAGCATAACTCCAGTCTCTGCTCCAGCTGCACATGTTCACATGGTCTTCCCCTCTGTGTGTATGTGTTTTAAATTTCCCTCTCCTTTCACTTATAAGGACACTAATCATTTGATTAGGGACCACCCTAAATCCAGGATGGCTTCATCTTGAAATCTTTAACTTAATTACATTTACAAAGACCCTATTTCTGGGGTGCCTGGGTGACTCAGTCACTAAGCGTCCCACACTTGGTTTTGGCTCAGGTCATGATCTCATGAGTGGTAAAATTGAGCCCCAAGTTGGGCCCCATGGTCATTTGGAAGTCTGCTTGAAGATTCTGTCCCTCTGCCCTCTCCCAACTTGCATACTCAATAGCTCTCTAAAATAAATAAATAAATAAATCTTTAAAAACAAAAACAAAGACCCTATTTCTAAATATGGGTTACATTTATAGGTACCAAGAATAAGGACTGGAACTTATCTTTTGCAGGGGATGAGGGATGTCACTACATAACCTATTACGGGTATATAACACTTTTTCATTTAGTTAGGATAGGGTGATCCTAGCTGATTTTTTTCAAAGATTAGTTTTTAATATTGTTTTGCAGTTCTCCTTGATGAATATTTCGTATTTATGTGTTTCAGATTGGAGACTTTAGGTATAGCCATTATGTTTACAAACCCTTCAGTTGAAAATATTTTAGCCAGGTAGGAAGGAAAAGAAGCTTCTCTGTCCCATCCACATGTTAGAGATAACTCTTTTACCAGAAATTGTTACAGGAGTGAATCTTTAGTGTCTTTAGACTGTTTCTGGGTAGAACCGTTTTTTTTTTCAGAAATTGCTTTAATAAACCGTCATCATAGCTGTTATATGATGAAAATAATTTTCAGACTGCCCACAGGAATATTCATTTATACCTTGGTCATATTATATTACTCAGATTTTGTGTGTTATGACCTCTGTTTTCATATTTTCTTCTAGAAGTGCTGTGTTTGCAAGAAAAATGGTGCTTCAATTGGATGTGTTGCACCCCGATGTAAACGAAGTTATCATTTCCCATGTGGACTTCAGAGAGAATGTATTTTCCAATTTACTGGCAATTTTGCGTAAGTTAATTAATTAATTGTTGAATATGAAAGATGAATGTTAAGGAAAAGTGGAAAATGGATATGGGTATCGCACTGATAATAAATCCTTTGTAAAATTTCTTTTCAGAGCTTCACTGAGTTTACACATATATGTTACATATATGTTTTACATATATATACATATTTAAAGTTGCTCACCTCCTCCTTTATGGAGTCATCTCTATCTGCAAAGTCTTGGGAATTGCAGGTTTTGAGTGGGCTTAACAGTTAATATTCACCTTCAATTTTCAGCTCTAGAATATAATATGAAACTGCTAATTTATTCATATTTTGTAAAAATTTCCACCTTACGTAATTCTAGATTTCTATGCCTCTCTTTAGATTTATGGTCCACTCTTCTTCCGTAGGGCCATGTGTATTTCCCATTGAGTAAACTGAAGGCATTTAAATTTGGTGGAGTCCAAAAAATAAATATTGTGCCCTGGAGTGCCTCTGACAATATTTACTTTCTGAATCCAGCTTTAAACATCAAGATTTATGAATTTTAGTATTTGGTATTATGAGTGTTCTATTTGTTTTAGTCTTTGTGTTCTTAACCTATTTAATGGATTGTCAGCATGTATAACACTGCAGTTTAGAAAATGCAAATAGAAATAAATTTAGTGGTTTAGAAATAAGTTTTTATTTGTATTTTTTGTGTTACTTAATTAAAATATTTCTTTTTAAGTTCCTTCTTTAATTTTGTACAATATTGAGTATGATGGTGTTGCTAACAATAATACATAGTATTCTCAACATAATAACAAGTTACTGAATTTCTGTGCGTTGAGTATTTTTTTTTTTTTTAAGGTTTTATTTATCAGAGAGAGAGACAGAGATAGCGACAGAGCTAGCAAGAGCAAGGAGGAGAGGGAGAAGCAGGCTCCTCACTGAGCAGGGAGTCCAGCGCAGGGCTTGATTCCAGGACCCTGGGATCATGACCTGAGATAAGGGCAGGTGCTTAATCGACTAAGCTACCTAGGTGCCCCTCTAGGAGTTAAGTCTTACCACCAAAAGGTTCACATTCTGAAAGTCCTGCTCTCCTTGGTCATAGTTTGTGAGACTGATTAACAGTGCCAAAGTTCCAGTCTTGTAGGTTAATTGTGAGAGAGATACAAATGAGTTTCCTCTTATAAATGTAAATTGTAATGCTAGCCTCGTGTTTTGTAATTTATTAGATGTTGTTTTTAAATAATTTACATTTTTAGGTCATTTTGTTGGACACATCGACCTGTTCAAATAATTACATCTAATAATTATAGAGACTCCTTACCATGTACCATTTGCTTGGAATTTATTGAGCCTATTCCAACTTACAACATATTACGAAGTCCTTGTTGTAAGAATGCTTGGTTTCATAGAGACTGTTTACAGGTAAGTTATTTTGTAAGCTTTACTGATATAAAATTGTTCCTTGCTGATTTGAATTTTATCTTATATTTTATTTTATTAAAGTTTATTTACTTATTTATTTACGTAATCTGTACACCTAATGTGAGGCTCGAACTCATGACCCCAAGATCAAGAGTTGCATGTTCCTCTGACTGAGCCAGCCAGGTGACCCTGATTTGATATTTAAATTGTAAAGAGTTGACCTGTATATTTTACCTCTACTTGTAACTTAAGAACAGCTTTATTAAAGCATAGTTTACATAAAAACTTTGCTCTGTTGAAATGTACAACTAATATTTAATAAATACGTTAGAATACTACCTTTTAATGTATATTTACACTTAAATGTATATTTACACTTTTGTTGTTTTAACCTAAGGATTTGTTTGTATTTCACAATGAATAAAACACAGATTTAATTCCCATGTTCATTTACATATTTAAACTTAGAAAACCAAGACATTTGAAATGATAATTTAACTAGAAGCTAAGATATTTAAATGTTGAGGCCTTTAAAACAATCACAGCTTCTTGACAGGAACTGATTACTATTTAATGAATTAAAAGTATTCTTTTTGAAAGCCACCTTGTATGTCAAACCTGATGACCATTGGTTTTGTTTTGTTTTTTTTTTTTAAGATTTTATTTATTTGAGAGAGAGCATGAATGGGGGCAGGGGCAGAGTGAGAAAGAGAAGCAGACTCCCTGCTGAGCAGGGAGCAGGACGCAGGGCCCCAGGATCATGATCTGAACCAAAGACAGACGCTTAGCCACCTGAGCCACCCAGGTGCCCCCGATGACAAGTTTTTAAAACACATAAAACACATAACATGAAACACTTTAATATTTATTTGATTCAGAAGATTCTTGAAGGTTTTAAAAAGATCTCACTTATTGATAATATCAAATACAGTAGTATACGTGTGTGAAAGTGCCAACTGATAGACAGTTATAGTTAATAGAATGCCAAATAACAAAGGATTTAATTAAGTTTAACACTTTTTTTAGAGCTTGGCTTTTATTATTTTTTAGTAAAATGAAATGTTATTATTGATTACAGGTTATTCACAAAAGTATTTTTTAAAGTTACGAGATGTTGTAAATCCTCTTATATTTCAAGAAAGTCTTTAAAGTAATAATAATATTCAAAGTACATGAGTGAGTCGAACAATAGACAATAATTATGCAACTTCTTCTCAAATAGCGATCACTCAACCTAATACAAAATATACTTTCAAAACTACAGTTTATCCTAGTAAACCACTGCAGTTTCACCAGGGGTGGTGTCCCCTACTTTTGAACTTACAAATCTTTTAAGCCATCCTGATCATTATGTAGAAACAGAATATTCAGCACCTCATGGACCCTACTTTAGCACATGTGGATAGAATGAGTGAAGCACAGAAGTTGAGTATGGGATCTGATGCTGCTGCCTACACTCAAGCTCTGTTGGTACGCCAGAAAGCCAGAATGGAATGACTTCAAAGAGAACTTGAGATTCAAAAGAAAAAGCTGGATAAACTAAGATCTGAGGTCAATGAAATGGAAAATAATCTAACTCAAAGGCACCCGAATAGATGAAATTCCATATCCCAAATACCTTCACCCAAAGTAGGCAGTTGAGAAGTTGTATAGACAACTCCAGATTGACATTGATATTAACCAATGAAATTATCTTCTTCAAGTCCGAGGACCACATTTTAAATTTAGTGCTATTCATAACTTTTATGACAGTTTTGGATTTATAGATCCTATACCACCAAAACCCAAAGATCAAAGGTCCACCATCAAAACACCAAGGACTCAAGATACAGAAAATGATGAGGGGTCTCAGTGGAATTGTACTGCCTGTATTTCTTTGAACCGTCCTTAACAGCCTTAATCTGCTGTGAACAGTGTGAGGTGCCAAGGCATTTTTGAGCCAAAAGGCCCCTATATCTCTAAAATCATATCTGAAGTTCAAGAAACTAGTCTGTCATCAAAGTTCCACTGCCTCATAGGATTTTGTCAAATTGAAGGTGTGGCAAGATGGTGGTATACCGATGTTAAATGTTAGCCCACAGAGCTAATAATAACCTCAGTCTAATGTCATGGGCAGTGGAAATTCATCACATGAAAGGTAATCTGCTGAAAGACCTGATTGCCTACTGCCTAACCATGTACAGTGTTACTAGTAGCCCATTGTGGATAATTCTCAATGTATTAATGCCTAGGTGTTCTCAGTACCTTTTTTTAAAAAAATTACCTAAATTCAAATTAGTTAAGATACAGTGTAATAATGATTTTAGGAGTAGAATTTAGTGATTCATCACTAACATGTAACACCCAGTGCCCAGTACTTTTTCCCCTTCACGTCACTACTGAATTTTGATAGGAGGAGGGAATAGAACCATAGCTGGCTTGCTTGCTTGCTTGCTTTTTTTTTTTTTTTTTAAGATTTATTTATTTGAGAGTGAGAATGTGAGCAGGGGCAGGGGCAGAGGGAGAACAGGGAGAGAGAATCCTCAAGCAGACTCCCTGCTGAGCACGGAGCCCAACATGGGGCTTGAGCCCAGGACCCTGAGATCATGACCTGAGCCAAAATCAAAAGTCAGCCACGTAACTGACTGAGCCACCCATAGGAGGCACCCCATAGCTTGCTTTTCTTTCTTTCTTTCTTTCTTTCTTTCTTTCTTTCTTTCTTTCTTTCTTTCTTTCTTTCTTTCTTTCTTTCTCTTTCTCTCTCTCTCTCTCTCTTTCTTCTTTCTTTCTTTCTTTCTTTCTTTCTTTCTTTCTTTCTTTCTTTCTTTCTTAAGCTTTAGGTGAAACACTACTTACGTGAAGAAAAGAAACAAGATTTAACTCTTTAAAAATTGCTGCCTCGTGGTGCCAGTGGACAGGGGAAGAACTTCATGATTTCATAGTACTCTTCGCCTTGTCTTTGTCTTCCCTAAAAATGTCTCCACTCTGTGAAGCCAGCAACTAGAGTCTAAAGATGAAATGGAAAGCAGCACGCATTGTGTGTAAAAACATGCAGTGAAATATCCCAAAGCTTTTCCTACTGTACCAGTCTCTCGAGTTTAAGTGATTTCTTCTTTATTATTTTCTTATATTTCTATATGCATAGTGTAATAGTCTTTTGTTAACTGATTTTCTTTTCTCTTTTTAGTGATTAAGCACAATCATCTCCCTTTTTAAGCCTTACCTGAGAGAAGCAGTGCCTTAAAAAAGCTTTAGTGAAATGAAACTGCACAAAATAACTTTCCTCTACTTACTCTGTACTTTGCCCTCATGAGTGCCGATGTTCTGCAAAGACATACAGACAGACGATGCCCAGTGAATTGCAGGAAATATTACAAGACTTAGGTCTATAAAGTCAAACTATATATTGACTTTAGCCGTGGGTGACACAACACAGTGTTAATCTTCCACAGGGAAGCTTAAAAGATTTTTAACCCCCTGACAGAGCAACAAGTTTAAGCTTGTTTCATCTGCCTGGTGTCCCACAGAACTTTCACGAGAGATTACTATTGGAAAAGTACAGTTTTCAAAACCAGCAATAGCAGCAGTACTTACAGCCCTGGTTTTGGGAGAAGTTTAAATGCCTTACTGTTGGGACCATCAGTATCTAAACCTGATTTGGTGGCGGTATCATGTGTATTTATAAAATGAGGCTGGTCATATTTAGGACAACTGAAGAAAAGCTGGGGAGAAAAAAAGCAAACCTGAACACTGAAGCAACCTCAAGCCATCTCTTTATTTTGATATGTTTTTATAAAGAAAGTAAATATTCAGGTGGTCAGGAATGTATATAACTAAATGAAATCAAGAAAAAGAAATAACTATACATTTAAAAAACCAGAATTATGAAGTTATATATTCATGCTTACAATGGGGTGAAGGGAAGTGCTGAAAATGTAACAAAAGTTAGGAGATAATGATTATTGTCATTCCCTGTAGATGTCTGCAAATACATATTTTTTAAATAAGTAGGATTATTACTGGTGTTCTATATGAATGTCAAAGCCTTGACTTCCAGGCTTTGCATCTGGTATATGGGAAGAAGTAATGACAGTCCTAGTTAATTAGACCATGGAACCAAAGCCCTTACATATATTGTGCATTTTGTTTTAAAACTACACCTTCATCTGTAGTTCTGTGTGAAGATTGATAAATCAGTTTTTACTTGTTTTATTAATAAAAACATAATTTGGGTAAAGAAAAGTACTTGAGTGATTACTTTGTTTTTTTTTTTTTTTTGCATGAGCCTCCAACTTTCTTATATTTAGGATTATTCCATTAAAAGTGTCAGAATGGAGCCTATTTTATAACAGAATTTTATAAATTCTGTTAGTTCTTATAAAGAAGTGTTTGTAAAAGTATCCAGGGAGTGCACTTCATAAATATCATGAGAAGTCATCTTTACCTAATGAGGATGAAATTCACATTGTATGAGAATTTTATAAAAGCAATTTATCTTAATTAAGAGTTTGTATTTGAATGAATGTAACTGCCACCAAATGTATCGTCTTGTTAATTTTATAAGTGTATGTTATTTTTCAAAACAATTAAGATTTGCCTCAGTCAATAAGAAAAAAAAGATTTGCTTCAGTTATTTGTTAGTAATGAAACACAGAGAAGTTCTTCAACTTGACTGTAGTATTCATAGGGCTTTTTGCGAGCACTGAAAATACCAAATTTCTAATCCTGTCTTTAAGAAGTCAAAATAATATTACTTACAAAAATGTAGGTCTACTTTATGCAAGTATAATATAAAATCACAGCCACATGGACACCTGTCTATGACATAAATACGAACATGCATTTGTTGCTTGATTAGAGACCAGTAAGAACTAGTTCTTGAGTCATGTTCTGTAAAGGTACTACAGCGCCTTTTCCATTTGTTGTCACAAGTCTTAACTGAAATAGTAAATGGAGTCTATCCTATTATATAACAATCCTCAAAGAACAATTTTTTGAATCTCTGAACTTCATTAATATAAGAGTTGAAGGAAGAACTGTCCTATGCAACAGAATGGGAATTGTATGTAGGTAAGCATATTTCATCATTTGTGACCTCTACAATGCTAATATACATTGGGATTTTATAAGGATAGAGTGCAGATTAATATTTTAAAGTTGATGGAAACTTTTCATTCTGTGTATATAGCGAATTGCCAATATTCTTGTTCAGTTTCGATTTCTCCATCATTGCAGTGGTCTTGTTGTATCTTCCTTATGCCCTATCTTGTTTTTTTTCTCCATACTAGACACTTCCTTATATTGCATCTATTGACTAAGATCTTGATAATCTCTGTACAATTACTCCTAACGGCCCTTTAGGTTCAGAGATTTCAGTGACTTGTTGATTTTCTCCCACATTCATTGTGTGTGTGTCCCACTTGCTAATAGTGGTGTTTTTGTTTGCTTTAATTTTAATTTTATTTATTAATCTCTACATCCAATGTGAGGCACAAACCTATGACCCTGAGACCTAAGAGTCGCATGCTCTTCTAACCTTGCTACTTGTGTTTTTTGAACCTGAATTCTTTTGTTTTCTTTATCATTTATAAACCCTCCCCAAGTCTGTCAGGTCTACCTGATAGATGTTTTTTGTGTATCTTTTTTTGTTGCTAACCTCTGCCTTAAACCCTCTGTGATTTAACTTTAGACACTAAAAAAATAAAATAACTAGACTTTTGAAGGAGCCTACTAACTGGCCTTTTCTCCTGCATACCTTACTCTATATCAATTCTTCACATATAATACTGGCTTTGATTTCCCTGTCTAACCTCATTACTGAGTTAGACATGTAATTTTCATCATGTAATCCTTAAGCATATTATTAATTAGTTCCCTGACCACATTATGCTCTTTCTTGCCATGGAGACTTGATATGTGCAGTTCCCTATTCTTGTAATGCCTTTTGTCCTGTTTTCCTGGCAAACCTTTGTTTCCTCTTCCAAACTTAGGTTTGACCTCACCATTCCTGTGACATTTTTGTGAGGCTCTTCCGTAGTCTTAGGTACTTATTCCTTTCTCTTCCATGTATATACTTTAAAACACACACAAACACTTTACAAAGTATTATAATTGTATCTCACAACAGTTCCTCCAAGTAGGATCTAAGTCATTTTGTTTATTTTTGGTACATAGCATAGTGTTTGCTACCTACACAGTAGGGGTTAAATAGTTGTTAAATGTGTGCTACTTGTTGTTGTTGTTGTTGTTGTTTTTATTGGGGATTGGCTACTCTTTCTAGTAGGTTTATAGTTTTCTGCTCCTGAGTACCCTCTGCCTGCCAGTTCTATATTTCTATTTGCTGAAGCGCTGAGAGTAGTTTCTTCCCTTTTAGGAAGAAAACTAGCTTAGAGATTGAGTTAAAAACAGAACCAAGAATGTTATATAGTAACACTTATTTAAACATCCTTCCTAGATGAAGTAATTCAATATTTGTACTGTTTTATTCAGTAAGAGTGATGGACAACATGGTATGTGGGGACAGAAATGACATTGGTTAAAAAGGTTGAGAAACATAGATGTAAAGCTAAGAACAGCCAATTCATTAACTTAATTTTCTTTTTATCATTGGAAAAAAAGATCTCAAAATTTTAGCAGAATAACTTCGTTTATCAAAGCTTGAGAACTAGCATAGAAAATGTTTTCATAAATAAGCGAAAGGAAGCACATATTCTGTTAGCTATTATAATTTATAACCTGATAACCTGTTAAATTGTTACCAATAGGTTTTCTGTTTTCCACTATAGGTTCAAGCAATAAATGCAGGAGTGTTTTTCTTCAGATGCACAGTATGCAATAATAGTGATATATTTCAGAAAGAGATGCTGAGAATGGGAATTCATATTCCTGAAAAGTGAGTATCATTTAGCCTTTTGACAAAAAGATAATTTAAATGTAGGATTTAATAACAATGGAAGTAATCACATGTCTGTCATAGAGAAGCAGTCATCTTAAATGGGGAAATACAAACCTCCCCCTACCACTGCCTCCTTCTGCTTCCCAGATTGCTAGTTCTTGAGAGCAGGGACTGTGACTTTAATGTCTCATTAGTTGACTTATAATCTCTTAATAAATACCTCAAGTGTGTACAATATTAATTGATTGACTTATACACAAGTATAATAGACTTCAAAATGGCATGTATAAATTAAGAGAATTAAGATGTGGTTTAAAATATATAACAAGGATTTTCTTAATACTTAAAGATGAGGAATCCAGAAATAATGTTACTAAACTTGAAATTAAAAATTAGAAGTGAAATATTAGGAAAAATGTAAGTTCTAGGAAATTTCTAATTTTTCATTTAACATTTAAAAATTCACTGTGAGAATAATTAACTGCAGGATAAAATGACACTAATAGATTTATATCCTGAAGAGGATGATTAATCCTAAAAAGAAAAGTTTTATCCTTGTTCCTAAGTATGTGAAAAGTTTGTGTTTTTAGATTTCATTACTAATCGTTTTATGTAACATTTTAGTTCAAAGTGTATATCTTTATTCGTTTACAGAGATGCATCTTGGGAATTAGAGGAAAATGCTTATCAAGAACTTCTGCAGCACTACGAGCATTGTGATGTCCGAAGATGTCGTTGCAAAGAAGGGCGAGACTATAATGCACCTGATAGGTATATTGGGAAGTCCAGTTGTGCTTATCGTGTTTATTTAAACTGTCAGCTGAGGAAGTAGTTTTCTAGTTAATGAAATGTCATTTTGCTCTTCGGATGTTAGAAGTTTTAACTTGAGAGGAGGTATATTTATTAAATGCATGTTTACATCTGTTTACAGAGAAATTATTGCTATCAGAATAGTTGTAACTTATTTCTTTGGTGTATTTTCGTGAGGCTTCATTTACTAGAGCTGCATTGCCCTATATGGGTAGCCACTAGCCACATGTGGCTATTGAGCACTTGAAATGTGGCTATTCCAAATTGAGAGGTGTTGTAAGTGTGAAATACACAGTTAAGGCTCACTGTCTTAATTTGCTAAGGCTGTCATAACAACAGATACTTGTTTTCTAACAATCCTAGAGATTAGAAGTTGAAGATAGAGGTATTGGCATGTTTTATTTCTTCTGAAGCCTCTCTCCTTGGCTCGTACATGGTTCCTTGCTAGCTGTGTCCTCACATAATTGTCCCTCTGTCATGCCCTAATTGCCTTTTCCTATAAGGACACCAGTCATTAAATTAGGGCCCACCCATATGACTTCCTTTTATCTTAATTATCTCTTTAAAGACCCTATCTCTAAATACAGTCACATAATGAGGTATACTGGGTTTTAGGACTTTTCAACTTATGAATTTGGAGGGGATATGATTCAGCCCACAATAGTCAGACAAAAAGAACTTAGAGTATCTTGTTAATAACTTTTTATATTGATTACATGTCAAGCAAAATGATATTTTGGAAATGTTGAAATTCATTTCACCTATTTCTTTTACCTTTTTATTTTTATTTTTATTTATTTTATTTATTTTTTATTTATTTATCAACAGAGATAGAGACAGCCAGCGAGAGAGGGAACAAAAGCAGGGGGAGTGGGAGAGGAAGAAGCAGGCTCATAGTGGAGGAGCCTGATGTGGGGCTCGATCCCATAATGCCGGGATCACGCCCTGAGCCGAAGGCAGACGCTTAACCGCTGTGCCACCCAGGCGCCCCTGTTTTACCTTTTTAAATCAAGTTGCTAGAAAAATTTAAATTCATTAAATGACTTATATTGTATTTCTATTGGATGGCACTGTTCTAGAACTTAATTTAACTAAAGTAAACTAGCAGTGTTCTTTTGGATCAGTATAAAAAGGGTTTGGTATTTGACATTTATTGATTCTTTTGTAATGCAGTAGATCCTGGCTCTAATCTTAATCAGCCACTATTCTGTGCCTTCTATGTATACTATACTGTATTGGGTACTGGAAATCAAGAGTATCTTCATTTTTTAAGATGCAGAATAAACAGTAACAAATCCAGTTTTGTTGAATTGATAGAGGATATTTCAATAAATTTTTAATCCCTGTTATACAATCTTACTTAACATGGCAAGCTGAAACTTAAAGTGCAAAGCAGAATACTGGGAGCCTTGTTTCTCATGGAAAGTGATTTGGCTGGGTAAGCTATCTTTTATTTGCAAAGACTCAGCTGATGTCTTGCCAGCTTTGAAAAATTTCCCTAAGCAGTTCTTGCCACTCCTGATTTCCCATTCTTGGCTGGGTTTTTTTCTTTTGCGTGCATGTTACAATGCAATTGATGTTACTGGAATTTGTTTTTGTTATTCGACTGAAAATTGTTTAAGGGCAGAGATCTTATTGAAGATGTCAAGTATTGTATATTGCTTACGTGACTGGTGACCCTGATTATTCATTTGTAAACCTCTAAAGGGTTGTGCTGAGGCACAGATGAGATAATGTATATTAAGTGTGTTTGTAAACAATAAGGCACTTTAGATATCTAAGAAACAGTACATTCACTAATATTGATATTTTCTAAATTTATTTCGGGCTTTTTTTTTTTTTTTAAGTTTTTATTCAATTATTTGAGAGAGAGTGCGTGAGCACAAGCAGGGGGAGTGGCAGGCAGAGGGAGAGAGAGAAGCAGGCTCCCCGCTGATCAGAGAGCCTGGTGTGGGGCCTGATCCCAGGCCCTGGGATCATGACCTGAGCCCGAAGGCATACTCTTAACCAACCGAGCCACCCAGGGCTCAATTTGGGCTATTTGGGGCTGTTTTAGTAAACCTATATGTATTGCTTATATATTACTGGTCTCCCAGTCATTAGCTACCAAACTCCCTTTCCTTTCTGGCAGCTACTTGAGGTTGCTATCCCTTGTCTTTTCTCGTAGGACACAATACCTGCCATCTGAATGCTTTTTTTTTTTTTTTTTTTTTTTTTTTTTTTTTGTAATCTCACTCCCTCATCCTTGTGATAGGAAGGTGGTTTTGCTAAAAGGCACCATGGTGTAGTGGTTAGGAGCATGGGTCTGAAGCCAGGTAAACTAGGTTGGAAGCCCCACTCTGGGACTTATTAGCAGTGTGAACTTAATTGGGCAAGTTATTTACCCCTCTATGCCTTGGTTTCCTCCCCTTTAAAATGAAGGATCATAGCGGTTTTCCTATCATTTAAAATTATGATTTTCCTATCATTTAAAAATTTAACTTTTTGTGTAGACTGAGAACTGGGCCTGGTGTATAGTAAGCACGCAGGTTAGTTGTCCTCTTTCTCTTAATCATTTGGCAGAACTATCTGGGAAAGTGGGGGAGACAACACAGAGAGGACATACACCTCCATAGCCATATCCACACAGAGAGGGTATACTCATAACCAAACAAAAAGTAGGCCCCGCACCACAACCCACACCTCTACAGAAAATGTGTATGGACTGGCATACATCACACAATCCAGTGTAGAAACGTGAAGGTGGGGGTGGAAAGGAACACATGAGAGAATATAAATATGGGCAAGATAGTAAGTCTGGATCCTGTTGAGCCGCACAATACTGGGTGTCTAAACAAGCATTTATAAGAAGTAATTCCTCACAGTGAATGTGAAAAATAATATTTTAGGTAAGATATTTACTGATGCTTCTTCCATGTTGGCCACATTTATATAGCATTTTCCCTATGAGCTATTAATTTACAAATATAAAAGAATTTTTTTTTCCTTCTTAATTCTATTCTTCCTGGTGTTTATATTCTTGTGCATGTACATGTTGATATTTAATTTAGGTATTTTAAGTTAGTAAATATTTAGAGGAGGAGGTTGCAAACATAAGTGAAATAGAAAAAAATAAGAAATAGTAACGAGGTGTCAAAGCAGTCAAAGCAGATAATCTATTTTCTCCTCCTTTGGTAGAAAAGTTGCTTATATGTGAGATGGACAGTGTAGCCTGCAGCAGTGCAGGTGGTTGGAATTAGACCAAGTTAATACCAAAATGTAAACCTCTGCTTCTGTTTATGTCCTCAGCAAATGGGAAATAAAGCGCTGTCAGTGTTGTGGTTCTAGCGGAACACATTTAGCTTGTTCCTCATTACGATCATGGGAACAAAATTGGGAGTGTTCGGAATGTAGAGGTATTCTCTACAATTCAGGTAATATTTTGTAATTTTGAATTTTGAATAAAGATGTTTTTTCAAATGTATATTACTTTAAAATTTCTTCCTATTTATCTGTAATGCTAACATTGGGTTTTAAATCTACAGAGGATTTCCAAAAAGCCAAAAAACATACATTACCCAACACTAATAGTGTGGGAATAACTGATTGTTTGTTGGAAGAATCATCACCCAAATTACCCAGACAGTCACCTGGAGCCCAGCATAAAGATCTGCTGAGGTATGTGTTTTGAATTGGAGAAAAATATAAAACTCTTTTTTTTTTTTTTTTTTAAAGTAAGCTCTATGCCCAGTGTGGGGCTTGAACTCATTACCCTAAGCTCAAGAGTCACATGTTCTCCCAGCTGAGCCAGCCAGGCATCCCTATAAAGTTCTGTTTTGAGAAAATTAGAATAGGAAGTGGCCATATATTTACATTTAGAATATTAACTGATCTTAGTATTCTGGAAGAGTGTTTTTCAAACTGCAGGACCAACATTTGATCATGAAGTCGGTGCAACCAGCATTAAAAAAAGAAACCAGGATAGAATAGAATGTAAAATATCCGATTGCATTGCAAGTAGAATATATATGAAATTTACTTTATTGCATACTGAGTCATGATGTAAAATATATATTATAGATCATTTTCAAGGTAGTTTAAAATATCAAGTATACCATGTTACTTGGTTGGAAGGAAGGAATCGTATTTAATATAGTGATTTTCTTTTAAATTGTGTAATCATTTACTTAATATATTTGCTGTCAATGTCAGAGGTCTAAATGTCACCTCTTTAGAAAGTTTAAGGCGTACTTACAAGCATTATCGTATTGTATTAATGCCTAAATATTTTCCTACCTGGGCTGGCTCACCCTGTCCTTAGGCAACCTGGTGCTTCCCAGCTCCCGGGAGGTCACCATATTGATGCCAAACTTAGTGCAGATACCCAGTTGGCATAGCACACAACAGCCCAGAACTCCTGTGCTCAAGCGATCCTCCTGCCTCAGCCTCCTGAGTACCTGGGACTACAGGCGTACACCACTGTACATAGTAAAATAAGTAGCTTTCAAAATCATTCATAACATTTAAGGAAGACTAGAATTATAACTTAGTACCATGTCAGGTATTTATTTATTCAGTCGAAGTTAGGATTTTTAAATATGTGTAGCTTTGTGAAGGAGTTTATAGGAAAAATACACAAAACTAACATTAGTAGCTAAGCGTGATGAAGTACTACTTTTTTGTTAAAAAATAGTATCAAATTAGGGGCACCTGGGTGGTTCAGTCAGTCAAGCCTCTGTCCAACTCTTGGTTTTGACACAGGCCGTGATCTTGGGGTCCTGGGATCCAGCCCTACGTGGGTCTCTGTGCTCAGCAGGGAGTCGGCTTGTGATTCTCTCACTCTCCTACGCACACTCTCTCTCTAAAATAAAATCTTAAAGAAAATAGTATCAAGTTAAAACTTAGAAGGTAAAGGGAATTTCTGTGAAAATATTTGGTAACTAGATTTATAGATAGAAGTGGAATATGAAGTACTATTCAAAAAGTGAAGAAATGCTGTTTTAAGATATCACTTGTGTTAACTGAAAACTTGATACAGATGTTTTTATATTTTTAGTATTAAAAAAATGTTCACGTTAGTTTTAAAACTTTTAATATGTAGCTTTCCAAAGATGTTATACCAGGGAAGTTCGATTACTTGTTCCATGCTTTAACATCATATTATAAAAGAATAACATCAGCGTTTCCATTTCATGCACGAGCAAGGAATCAACCTACTACACAAAGGCATATGTCTGAAGGATTGTCTCACTTCCAAAAGACTTTGGTTTTCCTGCAACCTGGGTTAATGAATAGGGGGTGTGTGAAGAAAGAAAAAGCAAAGCCTCGTCCGCCTTGGGGCATTGTAATGTCTTATGATGAGAAAAATTTATACTTGATTTTGAAAGATGATCCATGGACATTGCTCCAAACGAGATTATTTTGAGTACATTAATTTCCATTACAGGTGGAGAAATTGAGGCAGAGACAATTGATCTGGTCCATACAATTGCCTGGAGGTCTTAAGGCATAGCTTGCTAGGCCTCATGCTAGGAGGTTCTGATTCTGTTTACTTGCTGTTATAGCTCAAGAATTTGCATTTCTGGGGCACCTGGCTGGCTCAGTCAGTGGAGTATGCATGCGACTCTTGATCTCAGGATTATAGGTTTGAGCCCCACATTTGGTGTAGAGATTACTTAAAAATAAAGTCTTGGGGAAAACATTTTGCATTTCTAACAAGTTTCCAGATGCTGTTGCTGCTGCTGGTTTGGAGCCACACTTTGAGAATTAAAGTATCTAGTAAACTTGAAATGCCTTGAAGCAACTGTTTGTGATAGCCATTGGCCAGGAGGGTGAGATTCTGAGCTTCTGACTCTTACATCTGAGTCCACTGAATTGATCAAATTTGAGATAATGATCCTTCAACATTCTCATAGATCTTTTATGATATTCAATTTGAATTGGTAGGAAATTGGGGAGGGAGTCAAGAATTTAGAATCAAATAGCTTTTTGGTTCTGGTGGCAGCTGTTGTCTGTTTTTGGGTGGGAGTTGGGGAAGAATTTCCTTTTTAATTATTTTTTCTATTTTTTATTGGCTGAATAACTGCTGTGTCATGTAAAGTACTTTAGAATACTTAACCTCTATGTTTAAATTCATGTTTTATAGGCAAGGCAGTAAATTTAGAAGAGACGTTTCAACAATAATGATGGAATTAGGGTTTCAAATTAAAAAAAAAACTAAAAGATTATGGATTAATAAAACCAATATCTGGAATAGTGCCTTAGATGGATTCAGAAATCAACACTTTAATCCTTCATATACAATTGAAATAGCATATGTCAGTGAAAATGATAATTTTGGAATAGAGCATCCTGGATCAAAGCAAGAATTCCTCAGTCTCTTAATGCAGCATCTTGAGAATTCACCAGTATTTGAAGGGTCCTTGTCAAAGAACTTGTCTCTAAATTCTCAAGGTAATTTTATTTATTATTGTATCTGCTGAATATACCATATGAAAGAGATAGCTGGTTAGAATTAATATTCAGTCCATGTGGTTGAAATGTGTAGTTCACTTTGTTAGTAAAATACTTATTGAATCACAGAAGAGTAGAGAGAGGGGAGCAATATTTTTACAATTTTTGTAGTGGAACTTTTTATTTAAGAATGGGCTTGATTTCTTTTAGCAATATCCTCCTTGGAGTGAATTTATAATAATTAAGTGTAACTTCTTAAAAATGTACTTTATGTTCATTTTAATTTCATTTGACTAGAGTGACCAAGTGGAGTGGATGATTATTTGAGCCCTTCTTGTTCACATCGTTGGAATTTGCAGATAGGATGTTTCTTCACAACCTAGGATTTTTATCACATAATTTTCTGGTCCACATCTAACGGATTTTTTAATGTACTTTTGCTTTCAAGAACTTTTCATGCACATTTATGTATATGATACTTTTCTGTCTTGTGATGATGAGTTAAAACATGCATTTCAGAAGAGTGATTCATTCTAGCATTCTCTTTTAGGAGATTTTATACCACTTTTGCTATAATAGGAAATTCAAAAAAGTGAGAAGATTTATTTCATTCCTTTTGAATTTTCTCCTGTATATTCCCTAGAACTTCTTTACTGTTGCCTGAAACATCATTAAAATAATTGAGAAACTACCAAGGTTTATTTGTACTATGTATAGTACACACTGTTTAATTCTAAACTCCCTAAAAAACATAAAATCACTCCAAATAATCAGTAATGTTAACTCAAGACAGTTTTGGTACAGTGGATGAATGCATGAATTCACAAAATCTGAATTCAGTTTTGTACACATCTACTTCAGTTGCTTTATATCCTTAGATTAATTATGTAGCCTCTCTGGAATTCATTTAACAGATACAGAAACTGTGACTGCTAATATGTAGCATATAAGGTTATTGTTGAGATGTTATTATTAGTTCATATATTGATAATGTTACTTATTAATAATTTGTTCTTAACAATATTAAGAGAAATAAAGGAAAAATTTACATGATATATTTTTGATTTATCAAAGTAGTTAAAACATTTTACTTATTTTTAAGTTTTTATTTTAATTCAAGTTAACATACAGTATTATATTAGTTCCAGGTGTACAATATAGTAATTCAGCACTTCCATACATCACCCTATGCTCATCATGACAAGTACACTCCTTAATCACCATGACCTATTTCACCCATCCCTCTACCGTTCTCCCCTCGTAACCATCAGTTTGTTCTCTATAATTAAGAGTCTGTGTCTTGATTTGTGTGTGTCTGTCTCTCTTATTTTTTTTCCCTTTGCTTGTCTGTTTTGTTTCTTAAATTCCACATATACATGAAACAATATGATATTTGTCTTTCTCTGACTGACTTATTTTGTTTAGTAGCTAAAACATTTTAAATGAAAATTTAAAAAATATTGAAAGCTAAATGATAAGGTAAGAAAGATAGCATATACTCTTGGGAGTAAATTTGTGCCATTTTGGAAAATAATTTAGCCCTATTTATAAACAACCTTAAAAATGTTTCTATCCTTTGCACTACTAATAACATATATAGGAATCTGTACTAATCAAATAATCAAAGACGTATAAAAAAGAATATGGAAATAGATGTTGATTGTAATATTGTGTCTCATATAGTTGAAAATATAACTTAGCCAAGGTAGCTAGTAATAACGAGATGGTTTATATTGCAGCACATCTATAAATTAGTCTTAGTCATTAACTATAGATTTGAATAATTGTGTATAATATAGAAAAGTTTACAATATAGTAAGTAAAAAAAAGCAGAAGTCAAACTATTTGTCCGTACACTAATATACATACATCAGAGTGTGCACACTGGTTATTGCAATACAATTATATGTGATTTTTAGGGACGCCTGGGTGGCGCAGTCGTTAAGTGTCTGCCTTCGGCTCAGGGCGTGATCCCAGCGTTCTGGGATCGAGCCCCACATCAGGCTTCTCCGCTAGGAGCCTGCTTCTTCCTCTCCCACTCCCCCTGCTTGTGTTCCCTCTCTTGCTGGCTATCTTTCTCTGTCAAATAAATAAAATCTTGAAAAAAAAAAAAAAAAGAATTATATGTGATTTTTATTAAAGATTTTCTGTGTTTACATTTTTTCTATTATAGGTTATTTTGTGTTCAGAAAAATATATTTAGGTGAGATCTATATTTTATACATGATTCTAGTTTCTGTGAATTATTTTACATTTATCTAAGTCTTGGTTTTTTGGGATTTTTAACTTACTGTTTATGTATTCATTATGTATGATGGTTATCTTATAATAATAAAATAATTACATTAGTTGTATTTTCATCTATATCTACAGCACTGAAAGAGAATCTTTACTATGAAGCTGGCAGAATCCTTGCCATTTCTTTGGTTCATGGTGGTCCTTCACCTGGTTTCTTTTCTAAAACCTTGTTTAACTGCCTTGTTTATGGACCAGAAAATACCCAGCCAATTTTAGATGATGTTTCAGACTTTGACGTGGCACAAATTTTAATCAGGGTAAGAAATACACTCGTTCGTTATAATACAGACTGCGTTCTAGTTATATTTGAATGTAAATGATGGGTCTACAATAGAATAATACTCTTTGTGCAGTAGTCAAGAGGTCTCAATATTTCTGTTTACCAGCAGAGTTCACAAACAATTAAGAGATATATGTTAAGGTTGGACAGCTAGAGATCAAAGGGCCGGGTTTAATGTTGCTATAACCTGTTAGATAATGTCACTTTGGTCTGTGGTTTGTTAACACTTCTCAGAATTAGATGGATTTATCTACCCTGCCAGAGACAGTGTAAGGCAGGTTCCTTATTTTCTGCTAGAATGCAGATGAAAGTGCACTTTATATAGGCAGGTGGATCTGCAAAGAGGAAGGACTTGGCTTACCAGTCAAAAAACTTAGTCTAACTCCTACAGGGAGATAAGTGTGATAGGTGGAGAGAAGGACCAGGCTGAATTTCTTCTTTATGGAAACATGTAGGGAGATTCAATGTTTCTACCCAAAAATAGTTAACCATTTATTAAGCCCCATACTACATATTAGCTGTACAAACTCAATTTAGTTATCATAATGCCCTGTAAGTATCATTGCCTACATGTTACTGATTTGGAAACTAATTGAGAGAATGAAAGTCATCCAACTTTTTTTCCTTTAACCTCCTTCCTGCTTAAGCCTGCTCTAGCCATTGTCTCCATTAATAGGCAGCATAGTTTAATGGCTAAAAGCAAATGTTCAGAAGTCAGTTTTTAGTTTGAAATAACTGCTATAAGCTGTTTGACCTTGGGCATGTTAGTTAATCTTGTTAAACCTCAGTTTCAAAATCACAAAGTAAACAACATGGAAGTGTGTCCTTTTATTTGGCCCAAGATGTCTCATCCTAGTTTAAATTGATCCTTTAACTCAACTGATTTTTCCTTTTCTCCTCTTTACCAAAACATGCACTTTAGTATAACTTCATTGTCTCAGCTTCCTCTTTGCTACTCATTTCTTAACTTCTTAGAGTCAGGCTTCTATTCCCACAGGACATTCTTCCAAGTTAGCTAGCTTGTAGCTGATTCCAGGGATCTAATTCACCACATGCAAAAGCCTTTCTTTCCTAAGTCCTCATCTCCTTTTGTAATCATCACTGTCTTTGAATTCATCTTTCCTGTTTTCTTTAATATTGCATTTCTTCCTACCCCTGAAACTTGGGTATTATTCTGTGTTATCCTAACAGTCCTCCCTCTGTACCTTTTGGAAAGCTTCTTCTTGCCCAAAACCTTTCTGAATGATTCCCAGACCTGTGTTTTTGAGCCACTATACTTTTATATCCAGATAGTGTCTGAGTCTTTCTAACACACTGAGCCGAACATGTTTAAGACACAACTGTTTTTTCCTCATAATTTTCCTCGTAATTTTTTTTTTTTTTTGCCTGATTTTTCTTTTAAAAAGATTTCTTATTTCCATGTCTTTCTGGAGAAAGGGTCATTTTCATTCTCCCATATTCCATTCATCAGTGTGTGTCAAGTCATCTGTCTCTAAAAGTGGTTTATCTTCAGCATTTCCCTCTTATTTCTAATGTACTTACTATACCAAACTCAAATTATTTCTACTTTAGGGGCGCCTGGGTGGCACAGCGGTTGGGCGTCTGCCTTCGGCTCAGGGCGTGATTCCGGCGTGATGGGATCGAGCCCCACATCAGGCTCTTCTGCTATGAGCCTGCTTCTTCCTCTCCCACTGCCCCTGCTTGTGTTCCCTCTCTCGCTGGCTGTCTCTATCTCTGTCGAATAAATAAATAAAATCTTAAAAAAAAAAAAAAAAGGAATATCACTTAACTTTCTATTTAAAAAAAAATTATTTCTACTTTAAACAATTAGGATATTATTCCAATATTCAGGATGATTCTTTTAAAAGTATAGTTTCAACAACGTTGCTTTCTTCGTCAGGAATCTTCAGTGGCTTCTCATTGCCTATTGAACAAAGTTCAAGCTATTCATTAGGGTATTTAAGACTTCTAACTCTTCTCATGGCTTTATCTATTCCTGTTTCTGTGCCCCTATCCAGTGTTTGTTCATTTAGTCAACAAATAACTATGTACCTCATATTTTCATCACTGAAGATACAGTAGTGAACCATTTTAAATCCCTGCCTCCTTGAAATTTACATTTTAGAGGAAACACAGAAGATAAATAAATATATAATATACTGTCGTGTAGTAAAATGCATTGTAAAAATAGAAAGAATAAGAGAAAGGAGATAATGTTTGGGGTATAATAAGTTGGAGCTTAGGCTAAGCTTCTGTAACAGAGACCCCAACAGATATTTTATTTTTCTAAAATTTGTTATCTAGATTTTAGTGTAGGGATTGGCAGATTATCGCTCTAGGCCAAGTCTGTCCTGCTGCCTCTTTTGTAAATAAAGTTTTATTGGAACACACCCATACCCATTTCCCATTTGTTATGTGTCTATGACTGCTTTCACACTATAGTGGAAGAGTTGAGTAGTTGTGACAGACACCCTATGGCCCACAAAGCATAAGATGCTGTCTGGCCTTTCAGATGGCTTGTATTTTAGTGGTATGGTTATGATACACCAAGTTATCTAGGGAATTGGATTCTTTCCTCTCACTGTGTAATTACTTAGGATATCATCTTCATCTCCATGAAGCTTGCTCTTTTTTTTTTTTTTTTAAAGATTTTATTTATTTATTTGACAGAGATAGAGACAGCCAGCGAGAGAGGGAACACAAGCAGGGGGAGTGGGAGAGGAAGAAGCAGGCTCATAGCAGAGGAGCCTGATGTGGGGCTCGATCCTGCAACGCCGGGATCACGCCCTGAGCCGAAGGCAGGCGCTTAACCGCTGTGCCACCCAGGCGCCCCATGAAGCTTGCTCTTAAGGGAGGAAATAGAAGTAGAGTTCAGGGAAGTTTGACACATTTTCACTCACATTCCTTTGGATAGCTTTTAGTCACATATAGCCACATTTAGCTGCAAGGGAAGTTTGGCTATCAACTAAAACTCAGGGTGGTGGGTTTGGGAGCAAAGGTAATATTTACCCAACTATTAGCCTCTGACAGTGTGTGAAGGTAGTATTTTGAACAAGGGGCCAAAGAACTCCTGGGATTTCAGCAGAGGTCTGAAGTGAATGAGGGAAATCATATAAATCACTGGGAAATGAACTTTTGGGAAAGAAGAGATAAAAAGGAAATTTTGTATTCAGATGGACCATTGACTGCTTCCTATTTTTAATCTTTCTTTCCCTGTATAACTTTGTTGAAGAACTAACCTATGTAGAAGTGTCTGACACATAAATGGTCAAGTATTCTTAGTTTATACTGTTTCCTGAACTAGTCTTTTGATTCTATCCCTGTTTTAAGTCCCTCATTAAGTCTTAAAGGCCAGACAGCTGATATTCTTTCTCTTTCATGAAATCTCAGGTTATTTCTTGCCTCACTAGTGCTATGTGACTGTGCTATGTCAATTATTATCTCTTATGTAAATAATTTCCTGTATTAAAGTGGCAGTTTACCATAGGTGTCTTGAAGGCAGAAATTGACACTATTTATTAAACTGGATTGTCCTTTATTCTAGAAAAATAATTTTTTTTTAAAGATTTTATTTATTTATTTGAGAGGCAGCGAGAGAGGGAACACAAGCAGGGACAGTGGGAGAGGAAGAAGCAGGCTCCCAGCAGAGGAGCCTGATGCGGGGCTCGATCCCATAACGCCAGGATCATGCCCTGAGCTGAAGGCAGATGCTTAACTACTGAGCCACCCAGGCTCCCCTAGAAAAATAATTCTTGATATACTTTCACTCCATGCTGGTGTTCTCCAGAATTGAGTATAAAGTAATAAGTGTCATTTGAAATGTAAATATCATTCACAAGTAAATGGGTAAACTGGATGTATTTTCTTTTCATAGGTAAATACTGCAACAAATGTGGCTGACTTAAACTCAATAGTAAATGAATGCTATAACTACCTAGAGCTTATTGGGTGTCTAAGACTTATAACTTCATTAAGTGATAAATATATGTTGGCAAAAGACATACTAGTTTACCATGTAATTAAGAGAGTCCAAGCACCCTTTGAAAGGTAAGTTATTTATATGTGATTCTCTCAGATTTCATGTTTAAAGTGATATGAGATATATTTGATAAAAATTTAAGTGCTATTTTAAAATAATGCTTTAAACTAATGTCTAAAGGATGAATACCGTTCTAACCATTTTATACAGAGTTACGTAAATGTTTGATGCTTGGGTAGGAAAAGTAATCGTTAGCTCAACTTCTAATTATTTTTCTAAATCAAAAAATTTTAAAATTCTTAGCATGTAAGCCAACTATTCCATTTCCACTCATTCATTTAATAACTATTTATTGAGTACCTGCTGTCTGCTAGGTAATAGGTACTAAACATTCTTTGATTAACAAGGTAGATATGAGTCTTGATCATTAGCTCAGAGCAGTGGTCTTCAAACTCTTTGTTGTCGTAATCTGTAAAAGAAGTTTGGAAACTTATGGTTGTTCTCACATTTTTCTATTTGTTTTAATAATTTAAAATGTATATGAAAGTAAGCAGAATGGTACATCATGCAATTACCACACAGATCTAATAATTATCAGTCAACCTGTGGCCAGTCTTGTTCATCTAGCCTACCATGATTATTGACTCCAGGATTCTTTTCTTTCTTTCTTCTTGTTTTTAAAAAATATTTATTTATTTGAGAGAGAGCGAGCGAGCAAGTGCTCGTAGGGGGAGGGGCATAGGGATAGAATGCTCAAACAGACTCCCCGCTGAGCATGGAGCCCCATGTGGGGCTCAATCCCACAACCAATGAGATCATGACCTGAGCCGAAACCAAGAGTTGGACGCTTAACTGACTGAGCCACACAGGCGCCCTGACTCCAGGATTATTTTCAGGCAAATTCCGGACATAATACCATCTCAGAAGTGATCGTTTTTTTAAAAAAATTTCAGTATCCTTAACCCATAGATTTAAATATATTTGACGTGTTCACAACCGTTATTAACCTTACTGGAGTTCTCGTTGTCTCCATGTTTGGCCATTGGAAATGTTCTTATGTTTCTTTTGAGTTCTTTTGATGTTGACCTTAATGATCTTAATAGCTTTCGTGGTGTATGGTATATAGCAAGGTATTTCAGGCTCATTTTGTGCATTTTGGACTGAGGATCCTTGGTTTCCTTGAATGGGGAATGATATTTCCAAACTACAATCTGGATGTTAGGGATGCTTATTTTTGCCAAATTGGTCATTGTTTCTAGGCTTTTTCAGTGGACCCAAACTAGGACATATAGGGTTGGTTTGGTTTGGTTTTGGTTTCAGTTTTTTAAGGTAAAATACATCTTGAGTTTTACTGATACTTCGAATTCACTACTACAAGATTTTAAACTTTTTCTTTGTCCCATGTTGAGAATCTCGATTGTCAGCGTAGCAACACAGGAGAATTACATTATGAAATAATTACTGTCTTGATTTATTCCACATTTCATAAACAATAGTCTCAAGTAACATTACCAACATTATCACCAATAACATACTATTATTGAAAACAGGTTAACATTATTTTTCTAGAGCTGTGTAGTCAAATTACTGTATTTTAAAGACATTTGGAGTATTTATTGTGTCGTTATACTACCAACTGTATATACATTTTATTTTCATTTTTTATTTCATTTTTAGTGATTTTTAAAAATTTCATTGTTTTTTTTTTAATTCTGTAAAATATTTGCATGGTTCCAAACTCAAATCTATAATGAAAGTATGTTGAAAGAACTTAGCTCTATGATACAAATTGCATTCAAAGAAGTATAGCTTTCATCCTTATCGCATCCACTTTTCATCCCCTTATGAAGTCATCATTTTAGTGGCTTTTATTGTTTATCCTTCTATTTGTCAGTTTTGTAAATGATTGCAGATAAATATATGTGTGCATGTGTACTAATTTCTTTTATTAGATAAATAGTAACATACCATCCACCCTTTTTCCTAGTCATTTTTTTAAACTGGCAGTATATACTGGAGATCACTCCATAGTAGTAAATACTTCTGTTTTTAGAATCTATATCACATGGCCTTTTCCTTTGTGTGTGTGTTTTATAAAGACACTTGTCATTGGATTTTGGGCCAGCCCAAATAATCTAGATAGGCTGATCTCAAGATCTTTAATTATATCTGCATAGAATCTTTTTCCAAATAAGATCACATTCATAGGTTCCAGAGAATAGTATGTAGACTTATTGGCAGGGGTTGCGGGGCTAGGACTCCGTTTAGTCTGTCTCAGGATAAATGACAGTATTGGGGTTTATTTCTGGCACATGCCTAGTACTACAGCATGGAAAATGAACTTGGGAATTTGCACACCTGGTAAAACAGTTCCTCTTCAGGTGGTTTGTAATAGGGTGGTGAAGGAGTATATGGAGAAATGAGCAGATAAAAGGGATTTCAGACAAGGAAATTCATAGGAGTTGGTAATATGAAATGAAAGAGGAAATACTTGAGGACTTTTAGATTCAACTATACTAATTTGATGGATAATGGAGGCATATATCAGCAATTATGGTTTAGATTTTAGTAGTAAGGTGATTAACTTTCTTTTGCACTTAATACGTTTGGGTGCTTGGAATATATGGTACCCATTAGCCTGTTGGATATATTTCTGAGCTAAAGATAATAGATTTTATTTTACATTTAATTTATTTTTTTAAGACAAAGCCAGATTTTATTTTTTAAGATTTTTATTTATTTGAGATCAAGTGAATGAGAGAGAGAGAGAGCACAAGTGGGGTGAGGAGCAGAGAGAGAAGCAGACTGCCTGCTACAGCAGGGGGAGCCTGATGTGGGCCTCAATCCCAGGGTTCCAGGATCATGACCTGAGCTGAAGGCAGACGCTTAACTGACTGAGCCACCCAGGCTCCCCAAAATAATAGATTTTATAGTGATGAGTGTATACCTGCTAAATACAGCCATGGGAGAGGACAAGGGAGAGGAGAAATTGGCCATGTTACAGATCTGTGAGGCACAAACAGCAACATTTAAGGCAAAGTAAAGAAAGAAGAAGCTTTGTAAGAGACTGAAAAGATCTGGCCAGAGAAATAAGGGAAACCAGAAGACTGATGCCTTAGAAGGAAATCATTCATAACTTAGGGCAGTTTTTCCTCAGGCATAGACAGGAGTGGAATAAAAGTGAATGGGAAATAGCAAATGAAAGCAGTGAATGTAGATAAAGTCTTTCAAGTAGGTTGCCTTAAAAGGAAAACATGGGATTGAATGATTTTTTTTTTCCATTAAAATGGGAAAGATAAGCTCTGTGCTCTTGAGAAAGAGCCAGTAGAAGGGGAGATGAATCTGTAGCAGGGTACCTAAGGATGTGGGTAGGAGATCCAGAGCCACAGGTAGGGCTTAGTCAGATGGATAAAAATATACCTCCATTCTTTCCTAACTAGTGAGAATGTGCATTTAAAGTAATTTACTTGTTACTTGTATTTTGTTAATTATCCATTCATATTTTGCTAATTTCCTATTAAATTGTTCTTTTAGAAAAATGGTTTGTATTTTTTGTATATTAGAGAAATTAGTTTTCTGTCATACATATTTCCACTTTGTCTTTGTTAATTTCTTTTTAGCAGTACATAAGTTTAATTTTTTTGTGACTAAGATTTATTGCTCTTTTTCTTTGCAGTTCCTAGGAAACTTCATTTTAATATAGCTTTGAAGTGTAAAATACTTCACATGTCTACTTTTTTCCTCTTAAATTATTAGCATAATTTTATTTTTATTTTTTTGTTTTAATTTTAAAACTATTTTATAAAATCAAATAGTGTGGGCAGATAAAATTAATTTCATATTAATATACTTGCTTGTTATTGATTTAAAAGTATCATGTCATGTATATCTATATTATATATTTTTCCTCACATCTAAGAATATGTGATAGTAAATTAGCTAGAAATGTTAATTTGTAATTATAATACCAAACATGTGTATGATTGTTGATTTATTGTTTATCTTCTCTTAAGTTTTAAGCAGGGTCTGAAAACTCTTGGTGTTTTGGAGAAGATTCAGACTTACCCAGAAGTCTTTTATAGCATCTTCTGTCATAAACCTGAGAATCTATCGGCAAAAATCCTTAGTGATCTTTTTACAGTACGCGCATTATCTGACGTACAGGCTTTGGGATTTTGGAACAGTTACTTACAGGCTGTTGAGGGTATGTGAATGTTCATTTTTATTTAACTGTCATAGAACATTTGTTTCAGTATATTAATTTATTTGAGTTTTGCCTTTTGGTAATAAGACTTTCTTGTCCCAACTCCACATTTACAAAATTTCAAAACAAGTGTATATGACTGAGTTCAAAGGGATGAAGAAAGATTACAGAGTAAATTTGAATTTTGCAATTTGTTTTCCTCCAGGTAGTTTGAGGTGATATGAGTGACTGCCACAGCATAGAATAATCTTAAAGCTAATTATTATGTATGTCATCTTTCTCAGTTTTAAGTTAAATATCATTGAGCATTAGCAATGTAAAATCATTCCATTTAATAGAGTGGGAAAGATTTAACCTTGAGTTGAAATTCTTTTTTAGCCAGGTTATTCAGTTGTTTTATACCGTTTAGTTTTCTTCTCTGAGTTTGATGAACTAGTGTATCAAATAGTGATGATCATGCCCCCTGAACCTCTTGGATTATATGATAATTTTATATTAGAGAAGACATTCAAATATATAATGAGTAGTTCAATTAAATGACTTTTTGAGTTATACTTTGAGGTTCAAGTAAACATTTATTGAGTGTACTATTTTCCTGTTACTGTGCTTGATCTGGTGACTTATTTTGCCCAAGATAGACAGATGTTAGAGTCTCTTAAATATTCCCTGTCTAGTTGGGAAAGAGTCTATGATGATAGTAATATATATAACACAGATTTTCTTTTTTGGTAAACTTTTCAGATGGTAAATCTGCAATAACAATGGAAGACATTCTTATTTTTGCAACTGGTTGCAGTTCCATTCCACCTGCGGGATTTAAACCCACTCCTTCAATTGAGTGCCTTCATATGGATTTTCCTGTTGGAAACAAGTGTAATAACTGTTTAGCTCTTCCAATCACCAATACGTATCAAGAATTTCAAGAAAATATGGACTTTGCCATAAGAAACACTCTAAGACTAGAAAAGGAAGAAAGTTCTCACTACATTGGACATTAAAATGTTTTGAACAAAGAAATGCTTCTTTGAAAGCTGCTATTGATACTTTTTGTTTCAGAAATCTGTCCATTATTTGAACAAACTTGTCAGCTTCTTGGCCCAATAAAATTTATATGAACATAAAGAAATGTTTTGGCCACTTAAGCAAAAAAATTTTTTGTTAACATGTACCAGTCAAAGTTGATGATATTTTTCTATTTTCTTAATATACATGCAACATAAACTTTAATATAAATAGTTTTAAAACAGCTGTACAGACTTTTTTCAAGTATAATAGCATGGTATATATATATATATATATATATAAACTTGTATTCACTGTTTCTGCAAAGTAGGATTATCTATAGGATGTCACAATGATTTTTCTAGTTTTATGTAATTTTCAAATTATTTTATTTTAAAACATTAAATAGAAAAGCTAATTGATAAATCCTGTTATATAAATCAAAGGGCATATATTCTGGGATATGTGTTATAAGTATTTTTTCTAGGATGGCACTAAATTGGTTAAAAATGGTTTTAGATTACTGATTTATATTGAAACAGACCCACACTGCAATTAGATTATGCCTAATGGGAAGTATTATATGAAAAAGCAGAATTGCACAAGTATTCTAGAACCTATTGACGTTCTATAGTCTTAAGGACACTTCTGAGGTGGATAAAATATAGTTGAAAATACCTAAAAAAGTGTTTAAAGGCTAGGCTTTAATCATAGGATTTTTTTTTTTCCTCTGTATCCCATATGTGGTATGAAACCACATTATATCTAATCCAGAATCATTTGGGGTATGTCAATTATCTCTGTGGTTTACCATGTGATAGGTTTGACTCTTTGACAGTTATTTATTATCGAGTTGGTTGTATGATAGGTAAGCTGGTACCATTGCATTATACAGTTACCTTCTTTGCTCTTGAAAGATATCTGTTATTATATAAGCAGTGTAAAAATATGTGAGAAAGAAATAGAAATAGAATGAAAAACCCACTCTAATCTCGCTATGGAGAATTAACTACTGTGTTTCATTGTATCGTACTATAAACTATTTACCTTTCCTTTTAAACTTTATTAATATTACTAAAAGTCAAAGAATACCTAAAAGTGACAAGAAATCATGTAAAAACAATTTGAAGGTATGTCCCCATTTTTATACTATTGCAAAAGAAGTAAGTGGAAAAGTTTTATGTTCTTAATCTATTATCAAACATAAATGGGTTTTCCAACAAAGTAAATTTAAATTGGATGAGAGGTAAATCATTATGAGAGGTTGGTTTTAACCACATTTGTTTTGATATACAAAACAGGTATCAACTACCATCATATTCTCATCCTCCCCAAGACAACCTTAAATTATTGGTATTTCCAAAGAAAAACAACAGGATCGATTTGATACTGGTGATGTATCTCTTAATACCAAAGGAAAACTAAACATAATCCTAGTATAATTTTCTTTGTTACACTTACTGAAAGATCCAGCAAATTCAAGTTTCATTTTAACTTGAAGTTTTTAAGAACATTATACGAGGCATTTATTTGTCTTGTATTGAATTGTTAGATCATCAAAAGTAATTCAAGGATTAAGAATTTGAATATCTAATACAAACTTCAAATTTGCCATACAGCTTTTATTCCAAATGTGTTGATAAATTGGATATTTCTCAACTGTACCTAGTTTTTATAAAATTTAAAAAGCCATTAAACCAATAGAAACCAAAATATCTAATTAATGCTATTTTCTGGTCATTTGTAATTTTAACTTCTACAATGGTAATTAAAACTGATGAACTTTCACACAGTTTTTGGGTGGGGTGGGGTGGTGGAGAAGCCATGTGCTTGGGTTGACTATAAAAACAGTATTTCAGTTTTCATTTCATTATTTTATGTGTAAACAGGGCCTTTGGGATAATGTGTGATGTATATAATAATTTAGGATATTCACATTTTAAAGTGAAGCATATTCGTTGCAAAGCATTTTCTAGGTTTAAGGATGTTCTATTAGTTTGATTTTTAGGTTAGTCTGCATAGTCAAGGCATAGCAAAGAATCCTATAGGTTATTTATTTTCTGCAGTGTTACTATGTCACATGGTTGACATTGTGATGTTCTTTTTCTATTCATTGTTCTAGCCAGTACACAACTCTTACTGACGTTGATTTTTAAAAGTAATTATGCCATAAAGCCTTATAAATGTGTATTTGTATTTCTTAACTATTTCAATTGTCTAAATACCATATATTTCAAGTTTGTTTTCTATTGCTCTCAATATTGAGGAAAACCATAAATTCATCTATTGTACGTTTACTGTTAATAGTCTTTGATTAGTTTTAAATTCATTGTTTTAGACACTTTTTAAACCTTTTGGTATAGGAACTTCATCTGAAGACCTTTTATACAATTCTTTACTATTCTTGTACTTACTCATTTTAATGTTTTAGTATTTAAAGTTTCTTTAAAATATCGCATCAGAAACTGGGTTATGATTTTATACATTGTAATATTTAATTTCCATATTATGAATAAGCCATTATTTGGGTCAAGTAAAAGCCTTAATTTGATTACTAACCTGAGAATTCACTTTGGCTTCTACTTTATGCCAAACTTGTAATAATTTTTTCCCGAAATTTATGGAAACTATTGGAACTTTTGTACTCAATGCTGAATGCTAAGTAAAGGAGATTATAATAGGTAAGTTTTCTCCATGACTTTGCCTTTAGGATTTAGTCATTATAAGAAAATGATTAGAACAAAATTCTATTTATATGTAATTCTTTTATATAGGGGTTATCACATTCTTCACTGATAGTTTTACACTAAGCTATTAAACTAGTGTTTATGCTTTAAGAAATGCAACACAGAGTAGAAGAACACATTGAATAATGGATTACCTGAATATATATGTAGTTTAGAAAAATTTGGGTTGCTTTGAAAAGACCCAATTTTCAAGTTCTCATTTGATTGTTATTTTTTCCAGTTGCCAAACATATTCCAATACCTACTGTATGCCAGGTATTATGCTAGGTTATAGTTGATACGGCAGCCTATTCCCCCATCCCCTTTTTTTGACTTCAGATGTAACCAGAAAACATGATAACTTATAATGATGTTTCCTAAATAAATATGTTCATGTTACTAAATGTGAAGTGCTTATATGAACTAAGTTAAAAAACTTGTTAGGATTTATTGAGGTTAAGATTCTGACAATACTAAATAGATACAAGACCTTTTTCATATTTGAGAGATCCTGTAGGCAGTTGTTGGCTGACACCTGAGAACCTCTCTTGAATGAGACATCCTGAAGCATTCTGTGTTAAAACTATTCCCTAATGTAAAATAATAGTTTGCCAGAATAAATTATTTAAGCCAAAAATCTGGATAGGTAGAGCCAGTTAGTTAAAAGTCTACAGTATTAGGTTAACACTTCGAAGCCATAGTTTGATTCTTGCTTATTCTAAGAATGCATAACAAATTCTCAGTCTCAGCCTTACAGGGTCAATTTGTCTACTGCCACCATTTTGTGGGGTATATTTTTTTATACATTATTTTGCCCACCCTATGTGCACTCCTTGGTCAGGACAGTTTTTATCATTGCATATGTATATACTGTATATAAATGTTAAACATTGTCTTAATGTTTTATATTAATAGGACAGTCTTGGGAAGAAGTCTATGATAGAACTGAAATGGTTAGCTTATAGATTTGCATTTGAAAGTGAAAGTACCCAAATGAACAAGATTGGGCTCTCAGATATTGGAAGATAGTGAAGTGTATGTTTTACATTCTATGAAGACAAACAATTTAGAACTTTCCCCTAGGGCAGGAATTGTCATTTCTGTTTAATTATAGTACACCTAGATCATTGGTGATTCCTTCAAAATATTCCTTCAAAATAACAATAAAACTATTCCAACAGTAATTTCTTAGTGAATATGCCAATTAGCTGTAAAAATGAGAGATGATGCAATTCTTAAAGGTAAAGAATGTCGGTTCATAACCTTTTATCAACCGATGATTTTTCCCACCCACCAGCCCTCAGTAGCCACGACTGGTTTGTTTCCATGAATTGGGCTTTTTTTTTTTTTTTTTTAGATTCCACATATGGTTCATTCGATGTGACTTTTCAGCTGTATGATGAATAGGGTATGAGACCTACCTAATATATATGGTGACTACAGTTGATAACTATTGTATAATTGAAATTTGCTGAGTAGATTTTAAATGTTTTCACCAAAATAAACGAAGATAAATATGTGAGGTAATGGATGTGATAACTAGAAGGGGGGAATCATTTCACAGTGTTAAATCATAAGGATGTAAACTTTACTTTCCAAATTTTGTCAGTTATACCTCGATAAAGTCGAAAAATAATTACACAAAAATATAATCAGTTATCAATAGCGAATACGTTTTGTCATCACACGCCTTCAGGCGTATATTAAAATACCAGCTCTGTCCACTAACCTCCCCCACCCGTTATGTGATCTTGCAGTTACTTAAAAGGAAGGGAGGAGGATACTAATTTGCCATTTCGTACCTTCCTAGCGTCTGTGTTCATGTAGGCAAAACAACACCATAAAACTAGATCATTTTGCCTAACAGATGAGATTGAGAAATCTGCCAGATTAGAGCAGTGCTCCAAAACTGCCTGTTTCCCTGAAAAAGGGGACAAAGGGG
This sequence comes from Ursus maritimus, assembly GCF_017311325.1. NCBI lineage: Eukaryota > Metazoa > Chordata > Mammalia > Carnivora > Ursidae > Ursus > Ursus maritimus. Next base: position 7,741,688 of record NW_024426230.1, read on the forward strand.
AGACCTCTGCTGCACTTGGAAACAGAGAAAGGAGCTAGCATTTAAACGCCTACTTTGTTCCTGGAGCTTCATTTACTCTAGTCCAGTGATCCTTAAACCCCTAGAGCATTCTCCACATTCAAGAGATCTGAAAACGACCAATTTAGTATTTAATCACTAACAACCACGCTCCTCCCTAAAAGTTCAATTTAAAGCAGCTAGCATTTGAGAAGCTGTGGCTTGATTAGGTAGGATAAAAATGCCTACTAAGTCACAGCTGAAAAGTAAACACTACCGGGCGATCAGGTATTATCTCCCCGGGTCTCCCAGTTCCTAGGAAAGATGAAGGAGGCGGGATCCAGCCCCCAAGATCCTCCCTCGGCCCCGCCCCTTAGGGCTTTGCTTCCGGGGCAGTCGGGGTGGCCACGTAATCCTCTGGTTGTGCTTGCCAACCGTGCGGTGGATGGTGGGAGTCAAGATGGCGGCCGCTGCAGCAGCCAGTATTCGAGAGAGACAAACCGGTACGATTTATTCTCTTCTCCCTGCGGTTTTACGCCTGCGGTGGAGATATCCTCTTCCTCTGCTAGTCGCCCTCCCTCGGTCGGGGTGCGTGCAGTTCAGAGACGGCCCCCCCAGCGGCTCAGTTCCAGTTCCTAGAGCATTGAGAGCCCCTCCCCTTTTGAGTTTTTAGGGAAGATGCCAATAGCTTGAGAACTCGGCCCCTCATACGTGGTTCAGGAGAAGGGGCTTCAGGGTGGGTAGTTTGCTACGACTCTGGTCTTGTCCCTTTTCTACGGGGCTTCATAAGGGTATCACAAGAAGATCTGGCAGCTGGCATTTCCCCCCCTCTCTTGCCACCTTTGAAGTCTCTGGGTTTGTTTCTGTGCATGGTTCAGTTCTCTGCTAGTTTTAATGTTGAAGGAGTTTCGTTTTTGGTACTTCCTCCACAGTTACAACATTTAGGTATTCTTTCAGAGCAGCTTACGTTCTGCTATTTCTCTCCTTTGGACCAGTTTTTTGGGGGAACCTGAAGAGAAATGCCTAGTGATAAAGATTTCCATCTTTAGCTTGCCGGCATGGAATTGAAGAATGACAAAAAGCAAATGAATTAGTAGCTTTGTCATTTTAACCGTTTGACAGATTAGTATTTTAAAACTATTAGTTTCATACTCGATAGAGCAGTTATATAGCTTCCATTTGTACAGTGAAATCTTTTTTTGAAAGGTACATATTCCCTTGAGCTTCGATATTTTTTCCATCTTACTGTTTTTCCTTATTTTTTGTAAACTGATAAACATGGTTTATACCTGTTAGCTACAAACTAATTGTTTATGCCTGTTGGTTAATTGCCCTGAAAGTTGGCAAGCTGTTAATTCTGAGGAGCTAATAGAATCAAACCATCAAGAATATGCATATTTGGAAATTTTGTCCCTTGTAATTATGTTCTTTTGCATGTTAATTTGAAATGAAAAATAAATGGTTATAATTAATATGGCTTACAGAAGGCATATTGGTTGTGCTTGATTCCTTCCTTTAGAATTCAAAGAAAAAATTGATAGATTTTAATCTAGTAATGACACAGAGTGCATATGGAATTGTATTCTGCTTTTCCCATTAGATAATTTAGTATAAGCTGTCAGATGAAGTTAGTCATAATTTAAATAAGTAAGATTTGGGGAATACTTGCCATACATTTTATCTGTAAGCAAATAGAAGCCCCACTTGTCTTTGCAGTATAGTTCTGACAGCTTAATGAAGCTCAATGAATTAGGTCGTACTACATATTAAAATACAACAACATATCAAGGAAGACTTAACCAATACAAAGGAGCTTTTCGAAAAATGAAATTTGTATGGTTGTAATTTTGATTTCTATGGAAATAAACATTATAGTGAGATTTCACCTTATAACTAGAGAGGTTATGTCACATTAATCATTTATCAAATTACTACTCTAGTTGAGTTCTGTCTTATTTTCAGAGAAAGGTAAAACCCTATATATGTGCTATAGTAGCGGAAGTAAACATTTCCCTGATGACTATTGAAAATGTTTTGGGAAGTAAATCAAAATCAATTCTCAAATATTCTAGGTACAGGACACTATGAGACAGAGGAATTTGCAGTCTATTTGGGATAATAGCTGATATTGAGCATTTAGTATTGCTAGGCACTGTTTTAAGCGATTTTACATGTATTATTGTTTCCATTTTGTAGATGAGGAAACTGAGGTATAGAGAGGGTAACTAACATGCCTGTTTTTTGCTTTGCCTGCTTGAAGAATATTTATCTTTTAAAGGTCACCTCAAAAGTCATCTCGCTTGTGAAAGTTTCCTGGAACAGTCCCCTCTTTATTCTTACCTTTAGTACAACAGGCAGAATCCTGTGTTACCGTAGCTTTTCATGCATGCCTCTTCATTGAGGGTTCTTGCTCAACATCCCCACTTCTCAACATTGGAGAGCCACAAATCAACTGCTTTCTCTCTTGCAGTAATCTCTGTAGCGTCTTGGCTTTAGGTACTATGTATATGCTAATGATCTCCAAATTTATATCTCTGTCCTAGACCTTTCCTCTGAACTTTGTCTACCCATATCAGTTAATGGCAACTCTGTCCGTGTTGCTTAGGTCAGAATGTCAATTCCGTCCTTGTAGTTAGTTGCTCAGGTCAAAAGCCTTTAAGGATTCTTGACTTCTGTTTTTCATATCCCATATCAGATCTGTGAGTAAATCTTATCAGTTCTACTCTGAAAATATATCCATAATCTGATTATTGTCATTGCTATCACTGCAGGTCCAAAACGCCATGAATTTTTGCAGCAACCTCTTATTTAGTCTCCTTGCTTTTATATTCTTGTTCCTCTTCATTTTTCTTCATACAGCACCAAAGTGATCTTGTCACATATTTGCGCAGAACTCTTCAACAGCTTCCCGTTTCAATCATAGTAAAAGCCAGAATAATCTTACAGTGGTCTACAAGGGCCTATATAATCCGTTCCCCACTTAACTTTCTGACCTCACTCCCTGTTACTCTCCTCTTTCCTTGAATGCACCAGAATGCTCCCACTATAGAGCCTTTTTATTTGTTACCTCTTTCTGGACTATGCTTTCAGAGAGAACTGGGTGTCTCCGTCCTTCACCTCCTTTAGACCTTTACTCAAGTGTTACCTTCTCGGGAGGCCTTTCTTGGCTACTCTATTTAAAATTACACTGCAACTCTCTCTTCCCTCTTTCCTTTGTTTTTCTCCGTAGCATTTATCATGATCTCACATGCTACATGTTTAACTTACTTTGTTGTCTTTTGCTCCAAACTAAAATGAAAGCTTCTTGAGGATAGGTCATTTTTTTTTCAATCTGTTGTTTAGTGCAAACAGCTGGAACAGTGTCCAGCAACAATCACTAAACATTTGCTGAATGAATAGTAAGTACAGTTGAATATATAACGAATGAGTGAAGAAAACATTCCAGGTAAGGGTGAAACTACAATAACCAAGCCTAGAACTGTGGATGGTATATTTAGGGTAGTAAGGAAAATTAGTTTGCTATTTCAGTTAAAAGCAATGATTTAAGCCTTTAGGGAGTTACTCTGATGAAAGTAATTATATTCTTACACATTCTTTAAACACAGACCTTGTACTTTATTAACAAATCCACTCTGTCAAAATCTCTGTTAACAAGTTAGTCAAGTGTCAGAGTTGAGAAAACTTAACCTAGATGGGACTGAGAAGGTAAATGTGGGAATATCTGCTGTGAAACACCTTTTTCAGTAAGGTAAGGCCTAGCTCTAGAGAACTCTATACACCTGGGACTCACATGCAGCCCAGGCTGTGGTTTTTCCTAGTTGCCCTGGGTCAAGAATGTGAACAGCTGTTCCCAGAAACAAGATTTTCTCTTTGTTAGGCCATGGGTGCCAGGGTGGTGATGTCTGTATTACCTGGAAGTGGGAGGAAAACTCATTAAAGCTCAATGGGAGAGTTAATTCTGCAGCACCCTGTATGCCTTCTATGTTATTTCAGTTTTAAGTACCAAAGTGGTTTCTTTGTGTGTTTGTGTTTTTTTATATAATAACATCTGTAAGCTTTTGAAGCAGCTGTGAATTATTGGCAGTGTGTATTATTGGCTAGGCATTAGCTGCTAACATTTTACCATAAAGTCATGTCTGTATGTATACTGATATTACTTTACCTACCTAAAGAAATAAGCATTTAATAGAAGTTCTTCTAGTGAATGAATCAATCTATAAATTGATAACACTGGTGATTTGAATATTACATGATAAATTATATATACTGTATATACTGTACAGTATGTAGTATTACATATTATATAAGTAGGAGTTGACTTGTAGATTATTTTGCATTACTTAATAAAGCCCAATGCAAATGCTTTTAAAAATCAGCCAAGTTGATTTCAGGGCTGACAAATCTTAAAAATTAAATTACCTAACTAATACCCTTCCTTGAATATTGGCATTCTCAACCTCACATAGAAGTATAGTGAGATTTTTATTTTCCTTAGAAAATGTTTCTGAGTCTGCTATCACACATGAAGATGAGCAATAAAAACCTCAAAGTACAATAACATATAGAGCATAACTGCTTTGATTTTAGAAATTATATATTTTCTTAGCAGCAGTTATCTACCATATCTATGTGAAAGTCTCACTTTTTCCATGGAGCATATATTAAACAACACAACTTTTCAGTGAATCTAATGAGATAAGTTGGTCATAAAGTGTACTGCAAGATAAATACAACATAGACCTACTGTATGAGGGTTTTGTATATGAACCACTTAAATATACATAATTTTTGTTTTTCATGTGATCCTGATCTATGCTTTCAGCCCAACAGTAGACAACAGCTTATTGAGACCACTGCACATTTGCAGTTGATAAAATTTCTTTTTGCCTCTGTATAAAATGTAGTGTGGGGAAATATCTGTTCATGTCTTCTGCCCATTTTTTAACTGGATTATTTGTTTTTTGGTTGTTGAGTTGTATAAGTTCTTCATATATTTTAGATGCTAACCCTTTATCATTGGCAACAACATGGATGGAGTTAGTATAATGCTAAGTGAAATAAGTCAGAGAAAGATAAACACCATATGATTTCACTCATATGTAGAATTTAAGAAACAAAACAAGCAAAGGAAAAAGAAGAGAGACAAACCAGGAAGCAGACTCTTAACTATAGAGAACAAACTAATGGTTATCAGAGGGGCGGTGGGGGTGGGTGGGTAAAATAGGTGATGAGGATTAGAGTACACTGACCATGATGAGCACTGAGTAATGTATAGAATTGTTGAATTACTATATTGTACACCTGCAACTAATATAACACTATATGTTAACTATACTGGAATTAAAATAAAATTTTTAAAGACTTAGAAAAAATGTAGTGTGGGATTATCATGAGGAATGAGAAAGGCTTCTTCCAGAACATTTTTCACATTTTCATCTGGTGACAGAAAAATCTCCCAAACACTTGCCAGTTAGCTGTTGATGAAATGGTCTTACAAAGTCTTATCCTGCTTCTGCATATCCAGTCATTTGATTAATCATTTTTACTAGAATGATTTGTGCATTTTGTTTTGAGGTGGTAAGTAATAAATGTGGGGGGCGTGGATTGAAATCCTGAAAAATAATGATAATATATAATAAGACCTTTTCATTTCCAGTGGCTTTGAAGCGTATGTTGAATTTCAATGTGCCTCATGTTAAAAATAGCACTGGAGAACCAGTATGGAAGGTAAGAGACCTTATTTTAATGGGGACTGTTTCCTTTTTCTTGGCTCTTATTGGTGGTGATTGGAGGGAATTTCTTGTTAGTGCTGAACAGTAGCACATTTTAGTTGTAATGGATGAATAGTTTATTTAACATGGTTTTGTTTGTTTTGAGAGAGAGAGTGCGTGCACGTGTGAGCAGGTGGTAGGGGGTTGGTGGTAGGGCAGAGGGAGAGGGAGAGAGAGAATCTTAAGCACCCTCCACAGTCAGTGGGAGCCCAACATAGGGCTCTGTCTCACAACCCTGAGGTCATGACCTGAGTCGGATGCTCAACTGAGCTGAACCACTCAGGAGCCTCTTAATGTGAATCTTTTTAATAACACTTTATGGAGGGAGACAGGCAAGGATAGTAATATTCATCTAGGGAATCCAGCTGATCTCTTGGCCTCTAACTAGTAGGTCTTCACTCTGGTTGATGTTTTGTTCCTTAGCTTTGCAAATCCCGAATTTGGATCTTGCAAGCTTGTTCAAGGTTAGTCAGACTCAGGGAGACTGGTCTATTTTAACTAACTCATGAGAGAGTGATCTGTAATCTAGAATGCCAGTTTATTAGTTCATGATCTATAAAACTGTCAGTGAAACTGTTAATTGGACTGGAAAGCAATCTGTAATTTTTTTCCTTTGAGAAATGCTGGAGAAACTTTAAAAATTCCTGTCCCTTGAGCTTCTTCATTCTAAACTTCCTACTTTCTTTCTTCAGAGAGGTTAGAATACAGCTGATTAGGTTTAAACTTACTAGTTTATAGTCACTTTGTACTTCTTTTTTGCTAATAATTGAGAACAAGTCAACCTGATTACTATTATGGATGTTTCAAAAACTCTAATGAGTCCTTTAAGTCCTTTGGGTTAACTCTAAAGGTGGTTAAAGGCATCTATTTTGAATTCATAGGTTAAGCTTCAGAGTATCCCCTAATTTTTGCTTTCTTCATGTTTATTTGTGGGCATCCTCTTTTACCCCTTGCATAAGCAATGCTCATTTATTGTTCCTAAAGCCTGTATTAAGTTTTTGAATTAAATAGCTTGAAAATTTCTTAGGTACAGATTTGTGTCAAATTTTCTCCCTTCCCACTATGTCTATATCACAAGATTAATAATACAAATATACTGAGATTTAAAGAGGGAAGATAATTTTGAGACATGAAACGTCCAACGTCTTATAACTAGAGCGAAAGAGTTTTGGCTTTTCCTTTTTTTTTTTAAGATTTTATTTTATTTGTAAATTTTTTACATTTATTCATTTGAGGGAGAAAGAGAGAGAAGCAGAGAGAGCACAAGCAGGGGGAGAGGCAGAGGCAGAGGGAAAGGGAGAAGGAGAAGCAGACTCCCCACTGAGCTGGGAGCCCAACATGGGGCTCGATTTCATGACCTGAGCTGAAGGCAGATGCTTAACCATCTGAGCCACCCAGGTGCCCCTAAAGATTTAATTTTTAAGTAATCTCTACACCCAGTGTGAGGCTCAAACTCATGACCCTGAGATCAAGAGTAGCAAGTTCCTCCGAGTGAGCCAGCCAGATGCCCTGAGTTTTAGCTTTTCTAAAGGAAATGCTGGCATATAGGAAAAGCATTTTTTTATAACAGCATGTTTCATCCTCTCATTAGCGATTTCTTACTCCATAAAGAATTATTGAAGTAGTTATGAAAAAACACTAATTGAAGTTTCTCTTTTCTTTGCTTTAACTCTAAAACTGATTTTGAGTTAGAAGACTCAAGAGTTCTTACTACCCCCCCAAAGATGTCAGTTTTAATATTTTAGAATATGAAAAATGTATGTAACAAAATAAGGCTAGCAGGTACTCTTGAGGGACTTAATTTTTTAAATGAGTATCTTATTAACCTGAGATGCTTAAATTACCAGATTTTCTTTACACTTGTTACACATTAGTTTTGAGAGGGACTAATTTTTACTTCTTTCTTTTTAGAAAGGATATATGCGAACTCAGTGGGGAAGTGTATGTGAGTTTGCTGTATGTTCAAAGTCCTTTATTATTAGCTTAAGATGAATATTTTATGGTTTCTACCATGCTTTTTTATCCTAGAAAAAATGTTTTAGGAGAATAAATTTATGTTATATTAATCTATTTTAGCCTAAGTAATCATACTTTAAAAAATAGATTATGACATGAATGGACATTTTGGTAAAAGATGGAAAATATTAAGTTGAGGTAAGTAAAAGAATTCAGCATACATAATTTATTAAAATAAAATGTACCTCAACATTGTCTTAATATGAGTTCTTCATTGACTGTTCACTGATAATGATGTTTCAGAAATGCTTTTTTTTTTTTAACTAGGTGCTCATTTATGATAGATTTGGCCAAGATATCATCTCTCCACTGCTGTCTGTGAAAGAACTGAGAGACATGGGAATCACTCTGCATCTGTGAGTTCTGATGTATTTCTAATAATGACATTTGTTTTCAGATACATTGTGAAAGGATATATTTGGCCACCCTGAAATCAAATTATTAAGGGACCTTTATGGAGTAAATAATACTAGCTGCAGTACTTGTATAAAACTGTTTTTTTCTCTTATCTCCTTTTATCTGTTTACTTCTGAAGTTAAAAATAATTCTCAATCTGAGGCATTATAATTTCAGAATTTAAGTTTTCGCTCGTGTCTTTTTGTACAGGCTGGTTTATCCTCATGTGAAGGAAAAGAACTGGTTGTGTTAAGGTCTCTTCCATCTCTGAAAATTTTTTATTCCTTCAATTTCAATATACTTTTTAAAAGCAGAATATCTAAATTCGTTTATCATTAATATGAAAAATATAAGTTATCTATGAAATAATGACTATTAATCACCATAGGAACTATCTATGTTGTCTTCTTAACTACTGACTGTATTTGATTATATTACTTCTGGTGTGTTTGATAAATAAAACAAATTGCATTGCTTTGTAGACTTAGCTGAATAGAACATTTGGAGAAGGGCTGTATTCACGTATACATACTAATACTTTTATGTACTAAAGGAATCCAATTTTAAGGTACTCTAACCTATTTGCATTTTGTTCTACTTATGATGTTACAACCAATTCTCATTCTATCAGGTTATGATATATTGGATTGAAATGTGGTCTTACAGTGGGAATGTGGTTTTAAATTTCCAGTGAGTAACATATCAGAATGTGGTCAGATTCTTAAATTCTTCAATTTTATGTTGAGCATTTGTTTTAAATTAATAGAATATTGTATTGCATTAATTCTAAAATACATTTTTCACTTCTGCATTTCTGAAATTATGATCTGTCTTCTAATTAATGCTATGTCATGGTTAAATTGGCAGCATTTTTCTGCCAATTTTAACAGAAATTATTTTAATAGTATGTTTTAAAATTGATAGCACCTTAGGTTTGATGAAATATGGAATATGGATTTTCCTTTCATTTTTATTCCAGACTTAAAAATTTGTTGTTGATAATGTGTTCATTCTTCTTACCTGAATATTTGGCTTGATGTCATCCTTGGAAATGGTGGTTTATTAATAAGCATTGGTTACTATTGCTGCCTTACAGATTAATCCCTTTATTTTACTAACAAAAAGATTAAAGTTTGTAGAGTTTAAGTGATTGTCCCATGACTATACAGCTAGTTAGTACAGTGTTCAGATTGCTTGACCATGAATTCTGTACTGTTTGTCTACTGAACCATAATGATTCAGTAACAGTGACTAACAGAGGTCAGCCTTTGTACTTCCTTAAGGGGTGACAAACTCGTCTGCCAGTTTGAGAATAATAGATTCTTTCTGCCCACCTGTTGCTGTTGTCACCAGAACATGAAATGATCATACAGCTACCCTTGTGAATTTCTGTGCACGGTGCCTCTTACTATTCTTCCCTATCTGCTGAAGAATACTTAGTCAGTTACTTTATATGCTACAAGCTGGTTTAGGCTGATTTGTAGGAAATAATAGTTAGAAGTTTCCAGAAGATGAAATGGTGGTTATAGCCCTTTAGGCAGCTGGACAGCCAGCATAAGAAGATAACAAACAGTGGTTGCCCTAACAGTGTAATCTTTTCTGGTGTCAGTAGGAGCAGCCAAACAGATGGAAAGAAGTCATTAAATGCAGACACAATGGCAGCCTCTTTCACTCTCTTCCTTATAGAGAGGTGACTACAGTATCATGTATAGAAGCACATATAGGAAGATTGTATATAGAAGATTCATAGAAGAATGACGAGAATATTGTACAAATAGCATGCTAGTCATATTTCCTGATAGAAGTATAGCAGAATCTTACAGTGAAGAATAAAGACATTTTGTGATTTGATATTGGGATATTTGAATCAAGATACTCCCTGAACTGTAAGAGAAAACTATCAAGTAACATAATCTATGAGATGCTTAGATGATCTCTTGTGCATTATCTTATGATGCAATAAATATTAAAAAATAGATTGTCTTAAAGTTTTAAGGAAGCATATATCTTTCATTTAAAAATATATTTTATTTCATTAATTTTTTTAAATTTTGCATTATTTTTTTTTTTTTAAGATTTTTTATTTATTTATTTGACAGAGATAGAGACAGCCAGCGAGAGAGGGAACACAAGCAGGGGGAGTGGGAGAGGAAGAAGCAGGCTCATAGCGGAGGAGCCTGATGTGGGGCTCGATCCCAGAACGCCGGGATCACGCCCTGAGCTGAAGGCAGGCGCTTAACCGCTGTGCCACCCAGGCGCCCCAAATTTTGCATTATTTTTAAAGACTCCTCCAGCTTTCCGTTTACTCTCTTACAGAACTGCGCTTTCCTCCCACTCACCCTCCCCCAACCATATATCTATGAAAACTGGAAATAAAATTGATATTGAATGTGCTTTAGTTCTTCTTCAGGAAGAATATTGGTATTAGAAATAAGGTGATTGTAATAGAAGAGATGAAGACTGACATTAGGATCTTACTAATAAATAATATTAGCACTGATATAAGGAGAAAGCTGGGTTAAATGATTAATTTTAGCAAGCACTTTTAATATACTGGTCCATGTCCCTGAACTGGTTAATTCCTAGTTTGAGAAATACTGTTTTAAACTATATTTTTTGATAAGTGACTAAGAAAAGAGTGAATTTTATGTTCTTTATGTCTTTTAGGCTTTTGCACTCTGATCGAGATCCTATTCCAGATGTTCCTGCGGTGTACTTTGTAATGCCAACTGAAGAAAATATTGACAGAATGTGCCAGGTAATATGAGTTCTTAATTTCCTGACCCTGTAATATGGAAACAGGTTTTTTTCCAAAAAATTTCTTAGATTTCGGGATACCTGGATGGCTCAGTCGGTTGTCTGCCTTCGGCTCCAGTCATGATCCCAGAGTTCTGGGATTGAGTCCTGCATTGGGCTCCTTGCTTACCAGGGAGCCAACTTCTCCCTTTGCTTACTTCTCCCTCTGCCTGCCACTCTCCCTGCTTGTGCGCTCTCTCCCTCCCTCTCTGACAAGTAAATAAATAAAATCTTTTTAAAAAAAATTTCTTAGATAAAGATTGAAAATTTTTTGGCTGAAGAAGCATATTAAGATTTAGCCTGGCTTTAAAAACCAGAAAATCAGGAAAGCTAAGATTTCCCAGAAACGCCCAGAAGGCTCTCATTTATTTATGTTTCACTGGATAGAATTAACTTCAAAGGAGGTTGCAAAAGTTAATATTTAGATGAGTATATTGTCCCCAAACAAAATCTGGATTCTTTTAGCAAGGAAGAGGGGAGAAATGGGTATTAGGTAAATAGCTAACAGTGTCTTCCACAAACTTACAAGCGTCTTATTACTGACTATTGAATCAAATTACTATAGTTGACCCTTGAACAACACAAGTTTTGAACTACACAGGTCCACTTCTAGGCAGGTTTTTTACAGTATAGCATTGTAAATGTATTTTCTCTCCCTTACGATTTTTTTTAGTCTTCTCTCTAGCTTGCTTAATATATATAACATACAGTCTTTTCTCTAGCTTACTTAATATATATAACATACAAAATATGTCTTAATCAACTGTTTATGTTACAGTAAGGCTTCTTGGTTAACAGTAGACTATTAGTAGTTAATTTCTTGGGGAATCAGAAGTTACATGCGAATTTTCGACTATGCAAGGTATCAGTGCCCCAACCCCCGTGCTGTTCAAGGGTCAACTGTATTTAAATTGTTAACAAAGGTCACATATTTTGTGTCCTATGTAGCTGATGATGCCCAGCTTTCTTTTTTATCCTGCATAAACCTGACTGTGCCATTTTTTAAAGAGATCGGATTTATCAGTTCCTTCCACTTCTTGGCTATTATGAATAATGTTACTATAAACATATTTGTACACATTTCTGTGTATATATGTGTTTTCATTTTTCTAATGTCAGTAAACACCTCTGGGTCAGATAACTATAGTTCTTTTTTAAGGCAGGAGACAAAATTTTATATAGAATATTACTTTAATTTTATTGTTTATGTAGTATTTGAAGGATACACAAATGTTTTTATGGATATGCATGTATATGGTTTACCTTTTGAGGAACTGCTAGACTGTTTTCCAAAGTGGTTGCCTCATTTTATATTCTTTCCAGCAGTATAGGAGGGTTCCAGTTTCTCCAGATCCTTGTCAGTGCTTTTTATTATCTGACTTTTTGATTATAGCCATCCTAAAGTGGCATCTCTTTGTGGTTTTGATTTGCATTTTCCTGGTGACTGATGATATTAAGCATCTTTTAATGTGCTTATTGGCCATTTATACATCTTTAGAGAGATGTCTGTTCAGATCCCTTGTCCACTGTTTCATTGGGTTGTTCTTTGAATGTTGAGTTGTTAGAGTACTTTCTGTATTTTGGATCCTAGACCCTTATCAAGTATATCATTTGCAAGTGTTTTCACCTATTCTGTGGGTTGTCTTTTCACTCTTGATGGTATCCTTTGGAGGACAAAAATTTTTAATTTTGATTTTAAACTTAGTTTTAAGTTGGTTTTTTCTTTAGTTGCTTGTGCTTTTGGTGTCGTATGTGAGAAACCATGGCCAAATTGTGTTTTCTCCAAAGATTTTTATGCTTTTGGCTCTTAGATTTAGATCTTTGATCGATTTTGAGTTAGTTTTTATAGACAGTATGAGCGAGGTGTCCAACTTCATTCTTTTGCATGTGGCTATCCGGTTGTCCCTGCATCATTTACTGAAGAGATTATTCTTTCTCCCATGAATGGTCTTGACAATTTTATTGAAAATTAATTAACAGTAGATACATTGTTTATTTCTGGACTCTCAGTTCTATTCCACTGATCTCTATGTCTACCCTATGCCAATACCACACTGTCTTTACTACTCTTGCTCTGTAGCAAGGTATGAAATTGGGAAATTGAGTCCTCCCAACTTCACACTTCATTTTCTAGATTGTTTTGGCTTTTCTAGGTCCCTTGAACTTTCATATTAATTTCAGGATTAAGTTGTGAATTTCAATAGGAAGCTACCTGGAGCTTGCATCTGATAGGGATTGCATTGAATCTGTAGATGAAGTTCATATTTAAAATATTAAATTTTCTGGGGCGCCTGGGTGGCACAGCGGTTAAGCGTCTGCCTTCGGCTCAGGGCGTGATCCCGGCGTTACGGGATTGAGCCCCACATCAGGCTCCTCTGCTATGAGCCTGCTTCTTCCTCTCCCACTCCCCCTGCTTGTGTTCTCTCTCTCGCTGGCTGTCTCTATCTCTGTCAACTAAATAAATAAAATCTTTTAAAAAAAAATAATAAAATAAAATATTAAATTTTCTGATCCATGAACATAAAATATCATTTCATTTATTTAGATCTTCTTTAATTTCTCTCAATAATATTTTGTGGTGTGCAAATAAAAATTTTTCACTTTGTTAAATATATTCGCTCATATTTTTTTAATGCTATTGTGAATGGAATTGTTTTCTTAATTCTGTTTTTAGGATTGCTCATTGCAAGTGTATAGATACACAGTTGACTTTTATATGTTGATCTTATATCCCACAACCTCATTTATTTTCTGTGTCCTTTTGAAATGTCTCCATCATTCTTGGACCACTTCCTTTCAGGCACAATAAGATTGTTCAGTCTCATACTTTCTCTGTTCTAGCCCAAGATTCAGCCATTTGTCTAAGGAGCACTGGTTGTTTTTTGTAGAGAATGGTGTTTAGAAATCAGCAACTGGGAATAAGGCGTACTCATTGCTACTAGGGTGTTTTGAGTTCTTAGGACATCTCAATGGACAGAACTAGGAAATATATGTATGTGTTATATGCACACTTTTATATGTGTATTTAACTGTAGAAATCTTCCTCATCTCTCTAGATAAAAAGACAGGTAATATCCAGAACTGTTTCATTTCAGAAATACAGGATTCATCCTGGTTTTTTCTTTTTCCCTTTACAAATCTGTAACTCCTTTTTCTGACAGTGAGAAACATGACTGCCAGTATATTTAACATACTTATTTTCTCATTCCCTTTAGTTCTCAATCCTTCATCCTTTAATCAGTCCCACAGCCTTTGTTAAACCACTGCCCTGCCTAGCAACCTTCCTCACACAGGCTCCAAATCCTCAGTTTTTCACCCTTAAAATTCTCTGATATCAGATGCATCTTAAAATTGATGGTGTGTTATAGAATTTTATTGGCAGCATTAATTCTTGCTTGGTGTTATATAACGGTGCCTCTTTCAATAGACAGCATCTTAGGTTTGAAAAAATACAAGCATACGTTGTTTTTTTGTGCTTCACAGGTACTGCACTTTTTAGAAATTGAAGGTTTGTAGCAACCCTGCATCAAGCAAGTCTATCAGTGCCATTTTTCTAACAGCATTTGCTCACTCCATGTTTCTGTGTCATATTTTGGTAATTATCACACTATTTCAAACTTTTTCTTTATTATATTTGTTATGGTGATCTGTGATCAGTAATAACTTGCTGAAAGCTTGGATGATGGTTAGCATTTTTTAGCAATAGAGTATTTTTTAATTAAGGTATGTACTTTTTTTTATTTCTTATTTATTTTTATTTTTTTTTTTTTAAAGATTTTATTTATTTATTTGACAGAGAGAGAGAGAGACAGCCAGCGAGAGAGGGAACACAAGCAGGGGGAGTGGGAGAGGAAGAAGCAGGCTCCCAGCAGAGCAGGGAGCCCGATGCGGGGCTCGATCCCAGGACCCTGGGATCACTCCCTGAGCCGAAGGCAGACGCTTAATGGCTGAGCCACCCAGGTGCCCCTACTCTTTTTTTTAGACATAATGTTATTGCACGCTTAATAGACTATGGTATAGTGTGAACATAATTTTCATAGGCACTGGGAAACCAAAAAATCATTTTGATTCTCTTTCTTACAATGTTTGCTTTATTGTGGTGGTTTGAAACAGAACTTGCAATATCTACAAGGTATGTCTGTATGGTTATTTAGATATCTATTTGCCTAGAGTTTAAAAACATAAGTAAATTTAAGAATTTACATAACTTTAAATTATACTACTTTTGGATGACTGAGAAGTAATAATTCTGGAATTGGTCATTGGAATTATGTCTGAACAGCAAAGGAAATATGTTTTATTATTACATGACCAGAGCAGTAGAAGATAGTGTCTGCAAAATATAATAAGCATTTTACTATATGAGAACCATTTCTGGATTATTTTTAAGAAAAATGCAGATACACTATTTCAAGCAGTTTTATGTGATATTGTAATTAAAATAGAATTTTATTGATAATATTATAAGTTCATTAATATATAGGTTCATTATATCTGGCAACCAGGTAACCAATACTTCTTCATGACTTTGTTCTTTTGGGATTTTTTTTTGCATTGTCATTTACGTAATCCATCTTTTAAATATATATATTATCCTCCAAAATCTTGCTCTTGTAGTTATCTAAAAGATTTTTTTATTTGTGGTCATCCTTTACACTTGCCCATAAGAATGAAATATTCCTTCTATTTCTAGGATCTGCGAAATCAACTCTATGAATCATATTATTTAAATTTTATTTCTGCTATTTCAAGAAGTAAACTGGAAGATATTGCAAATGCAGCATTAGCTGCCAGTGCAGTAACGCAAGTAGCCAAGGTAAGAGATTTTGGTTGGCTAATGACATTTTGTTAATGTAAAATTTAGTATATTCTGAAACTTGTTAATTGACTCAGTGCCTAATTTACAGAGGACCAGATCAACCTAAGAAATATTTACTCATTACTTTTAGAAAGAGTTCTGATAATGCAAATTATCTACAATTTGAACTAGGCAAAGTAAACCAAACTAAAGGTACCTATTATTCAGTGAATTTGAAATATAAAAATAAAATGCTGAATCATTCTTTGTTTTAGCCTAGGATTTGTTTAATCTTTTTAGCTCAACTTAGAAATAGTTTGACATTTGTGTTGTTATAAATTATACTAAAAATATGTTGACATTATTTTATTTATAATCACTGTAGTCACCATACTATCTTCAGATCTTAGGAGAGAGGATCCACAGAAGTTATATTGCATATTATAAGAAAGAAGGAACTTAGGACAGGCTGACAGTTCTGCATCACAGTTACTTTTTAGATATGTTCAGCTTAGTTATAAATCTGTAAATTTATTCTTGGTTATAGCCCTCCTGTGCCCTGTGCTTCTTGAATTCGGACAAGACATGAAATTCTAGGGAATGATATAGGGCAAGTAAAAGATTAAACAGCTATGTATTTACTTCCTATTTTTTCCCACTGATTAGATTGAGATGGTCTATTACTACTTCTGATTAGTTTTTGACGCCTGTATCTTAATGTTCTTCTTTTCAAAGTTTATCATTAATTTTACATGAAATAATAGAAATAGTTCTCAATTTGTTTAATTAAATTTAATGTATTTCAAAGAGTTTATTTTTCACCTGATCTGCACTTCTAAAGAACTAGTATAACTTTTTTCCCCACTTACAAGTGTTCATGGTGGAAAAATAGTTACTATGACTTTCTTAGGAAAATGTGATTAAAATGAATGTAAAGCTTGTGATTTTTTTTCTTCAAAACTGATATAAATTCCCATCCCTAATTTTTACATCTTCTTAAATTTTGTTTTCTGAAAATATTACTCCCTTCCTTGATAATTTATTGCCCAAAGCCTTGTTTATATTCCTTTGTGATACTTACTCCTCATTCTTACCCAATGATGCAGTCTGCTACATAGTATAATTTTTAGTTATTGAATATAGTTATAATTTTTTCCATTTTTACCATCAGTTGATTAAATCAAACTAAATGTGCTTTCAGTGTTGTAAAATTGGGGTGCCTGACTGACTCATTAGGTAGAGCATGTGACTCTTGAACTCAGGGTCATAAGTTCAGACCCTACACTGGGCATGAACTCTACTTAAAAATATATATTGTAAAATTGATTTGTAAACCTTTTCTTTTATTTCTAGGTTTTTGATCAGTATCTCAATTTTATTACTTTGGAAGATGATATGTTTGTGTTATGTAACCAAAATAAGGAACTTGTTTCATATCGTGGTATGTAAAAACAGGAATATTATAATTCGTTGTTAACAAAATGAGTGATGTACTGTAAACAAAAATAGCATATTTAGTACAATCAAAAGCCAGCTTGGGGCACCTGGGTGGCTCAGTCGGTTGGGCGTCTGCCTTCAGCTCTGGTCATGATCCCAGGGTCCTAGGATCAAGCCCCATGTTGGGCTCTCTGCTCAGTGGGAGCCTGCTTCTCCCTCTCCCTGCTGCTCCCCCTGCTTGCACTCTCTCTCTGTCAAATAAATAAATACAATCTTAAAAAAAAAAAAAAAAGCCAGCTTTTTTACAGCAATAGAACTCTAAAAGATTTTTTAAAGCACACAAAGTCTCAGACTGAATTCTGTCACTTATAAGCAACATGTAATAAAGGTATTTTGTAAGCTCAATAAAGTACCAATTCTCTGACCTTTTAGGTACCACATAGCAGCTTGCATGAATGGTTCATTCGTGGCAAGTAAGATACTATTTTGGTAGAGGATTCAGTGAATCTTCTACTTTGACTCTTGGACAAGACCAACTTACACTGCTTCTCTGTGCTTAAGTTTCCTCATCTGTGAAGTGGGGATAATAATACTAACTACCCAGAATTTTTGTGGGGATAATAATACTAACTACCCAGAAATTTTGTGGGGATAATAATACTAACTACACAGAATTTTTGTGGAAATTAAATGAATTAGTATGTAAAATGCCTAGAAAAGTTTCTGGCACATAATAAGGACCCAGAAAAGGTTGGCTAATACTGCTATTTGTCAAGGAGTCAACAGCTATTATAGCACTATTATGGAATGAAGTATAGGTGCCTTTCTCAAATACAGGTTGTTAGACACCCTTGATTCTTATACCCTGTTCATGCACTAGTGGATTGAATATTGGTATTGGATTGAATGCTATCTAACCACGTCTGGAGTTTGTATTCAAAATTTTGGTAAACTGACCATTCCCGGATATAGATTAAAACTAATAGACACACATGTGCGAGTGCACGCACACACACACACACACACACACACACACATGCACATACCACCCAAAACCCATTTTATTATCAATGTTCTTTTTTTTGTTTTGTTTTGTTTTTGTTTTGCAAAACACTTTTTTTTGTCCCTCAATCTTTTCAAGTGTACAATACAGTATTGTTGACTCTAGGTACAGTGTTGTATAGCAGATCTCTAAAAGTTACTCATCTTGCTTAACTGAAACATTATGTCCACTGATTATGTCAGATATTTTTTTTTTAAGATTTTATTTATTTATTTGACAGACAGCCAGCGAGAGAGGGAACACAAGCAGGGGGAGTGGGAGAGTAAGAAGCAGGTCCCCAGCGGAGGAGCCCGATGCGGGGCTCGATCCCAGGACCCTGGGATCATGCCCTGAGCCGAAGGCAGACGCTTAACGACTGAGCCCATGTCAGACATTTTAAAGAAAAACACAGAATGTAGTAGATATGATTAGCCAGTTCATTGAAATAATCATTAATTTGCTACTTAAGGATTGAGATGTTTGGGGCTGACTAGAATTTCATTGGTTCCTAAGTGGAGAGTATGGCCCTCTAAGGGAGGCATTTGGAAATGTGTCAGGGTGTTTTTGATTGTCATGTTAAGTTGGGTGGCTACTAGCATTCAATGAGCAGGAACTAAGGATGCTAGATGTTCTGCAGTGTGTAAACTATGCTCATAACAGAAAATTGTTCTGCCCAAAATGCCAGTGGTACTCTATTATGAAATTACTGGACCAGATGTTAAGCTCCCTGAGTGAAGGGAACATCAGTTTTTTATTTTCTTGAGCTCCATAGCATGCTGTCTTTTAGAAATTAAACAGCATCCCTAAAGGGTGTAAGTGTTTGCTGAATTGCCCGTGTCAGATTTTTGACAGTAGTTGTTATTTACGGAAGTCTGTTTACAATTAATTGAGTTTTAATTAATTAGCTACTTAAGTATTTAAGTTACATGTTTAAAACCTGGTTTTCTTTAAGTCTTTAAGCTAAACTTATAAATTGTAATTTATAAATAGGGTTGTATAAAAACAAAGCACCTTGTGCTCACTTCAGCAGCACATAGACTCAAATTAGAACCATACAGATACTAGCATGGCCCCAGTGCAAGGATGACATGCAAATTCATGAAGTGTTCCGTAAAAAATACAACAATAACAACAGCAAAAAACAAACAAGCACCTTAATTGTTTCTTTGATCAATTAACTCAGATTGAACAGACTAGATTATAGTCAGCCCCAAATAACAAGCTTAGTCAGCAAACTTGGTTTGCTGAATTCCCTTAAACAGTTTAAATTGCATTTGTGAATTCAGTGTTTTCATTTTTAAGTACTTTAAATATGAGACGAGACAAATTTATAAATCTAATAAGCAAAATCTGCCCAAATATTTAAATAATTTTTAAAAATAATTAAATTAATAGTGAGTCTAAATTCATTACACTTTCAGTTACTTATAAATATAATTAATTGTTATACCTCTCAAAGAATCACAAGTCTGAAATTATTAAGTTTAAAGTATAAGTTTAATTTATTAATTTTATTTACTTAAAAAAATTTTTTATAGTAATTTTTTATTATGTTATGTTAGTCACCATACAATACATCCTTAGTTTTTGATGTAATGTTCCATGATTCATTATTTGCATATAACACCCAGTGCACCATGCAATACGTGCCCTCCTTAATACCCATCACCGGCCTATCCCAGTCCCCCACCCCCCTCCCCTCTGAAGCCCTCATTTGTTTCCCAGAGTCCATAGTCTCTCAGGCTTCATTCCCCCTTCTGTTTACCCCTTCATTCTTCCCTTCCTTCTCCTACCGATCTTCCTGCTATTTCTTATGTTCCATAAATGAATGAAACCATATGATAATTGTTTTTCTCTGCTTGACTTATTTCACTTAGCATTATCTCCTCCAGTCCCGTCCATGTTGCTGCAAATGTTGGGTAATTGTTCTTTCTGATGGCTGAGTAATACTCCATTGTATATATGGACTACATCTTCTTAATCCAGTCATCTGTTGAAGGGCATCTCGGCTCCTTCCACAATTTAGCTATTGTGGACAATGATGCTATGAACATTGGGGTGCATATGGCCCTTCTCTTCACTACGTCTGTATCTTTGGGTTAAATACCCAGTAGTGCAATTGCTGGATCACAGGGTAGCTCAATTTTTAACTTTTTAAGGGACCTCCACACTCTTTTCCAAAGTGGCTGTACCAACTTGCATTCCCATCAACAATGTAGGAGGGCTCCACTTTCTCCACATCCTCTCCAACATTTTGTTGTTTCCTGCTTTGTCAATTTTTGCCATTCTAATTGGCGTAAGGTGGTATCTCAATGTGGTTTTGATTTGAATTTCCCTGATGGCTAATGATTTTGAACATTTTTTCATGTGTCTGTTAGCCGTTTGTATGTCATCATTGGAAAAGTGTTCGTATCTTCTGCCCATTTTTTGATTTGATTATTTGTTTCTTGGGTATTGAGTTTGAGAAGTTCTTTGTAGATCTTGAATACCAGTCTTTTATCTGTAGTGTCATTTGCAAATGTATTCTCCCATTTCGGGGGCCGCTTCATAGTTTTTTTGACTTTCTTTGGCTGTACAGAAGCTTTTTATCTTGATGAAGTCCCACAAGTTCATTTTTTCTTTTGTTTCTCTTGCCTTTGGAGATGTGTCATGAAAAAAGTTGCTGTGGCTGATGTCAAAGAGGTTGCTGCCTATGTTCTCCTCTATGATTTTGATGGATTCCTGTCTCACATCGAGGTCTTTCATCCATTTGGAGTTTATTTTTGTGTATGGTGTGAGATAGTGGTCAAGTTTCATTCTTTTGCATGAAGCTGTCCAATTTTCCCAGCACCATTTATTGAAGAGACTGTCTTTTTCCCACCGGATGTTTTTTCCTGCTTTATCAAATATTAGTTGCCCAAAGAGCCGAGGGTCCATTTCTGGGCTCTCTATTCTGTTCCATTGGTCTATGTGTCTGTTTTTGTGCCAGTACCATGCTGTCTTTGTGATCACAGCTTTGTAGTACAGCTCGAAATCCGGCATTGTGATGCCCCCAGCTTTGTTTTTCCTTTTCAACAGTTCCTTGGAGATTCGGGGTCTTTTCTGGTTCCATACAAATTTAAGGACTATTTGTTCCAGTTCTTTGAAAAATGTCCTTGGTATTTTGATCGGGATAGCATTGAAAGTGTAGATTGCTCTGGGTAGCATGGACATTTTAACTATGTTAATTCTTCCGATCCATGAGCATGGAATATCTTTCCATCTTTTTATGTCTTCCTCAATGTCTTTCAAGAGTGATTTATAGTTTCTAGAATATAGGTCCTTTACGTCTCTGGTTAATTCCAAGGTAACGTATGGTTTTTGGTGCTGTTGTAAATGGGACGGATTCCCTAATTTCTCTTTCTTCGGTCTCGTTATTCGTGTATAGAAAGGCAATGGATTTCTGAGCATTCTATCCCCACCCTCTGAAGGGTTTTAATCAGGAAAGGATGCTGTATTTTGTCAAATGCTTTTTCTGCATCAATTGAGAGGATCATATGGTTCTTGACTCTTTTCTTGTTGGTATGATGTATCACACTGATAGATTTGTGAATGTTAAACCACCCTTGCCTCCCAGGGGTGAATCACACTTGGTCATGATGGATAATCCTTTTAATGTACTGTTGGATCCTATTAGCTAGGATCTTGTTGAGAATTTTGGCGTCCATATTCATCAGGGATATCGGTCTGTAATTCTCCTTTTTGATGGGGTCTTTGCCTGGTTTGGGGATCAAGGTAATATTGGCCTCATAGAATGAGTTTGGTAGTTTTCCTTCTGTTTCTATTTTTTGAAACAGCTTCAGGAGAATAGGTATTATTTCTTCTTTGAATGTTTGGTAGAATTCCCCAGGGAATCCGTCAGGCCCTGGACTCTTGTTTTTTGGGAGGTTTTTGATCACTGCTTCAATCTCTTCATAATTAATCAGTCTGTTTAAATAATCAATTTCTTCCTGTTTCAGTCTTGGTAGTTTATAGGCTTCCAGGAAGGCATCCATTTCTTCCGGGTTGTTTAATTTCTTGGCATAAAGTTGTTGATAAAAGGTTCTAATGATCCTTCCTATTTCATTGGTGTTGGTCGTGATTTCTCCCCTTTCATTCATAATTTTATTAATTTGGGTCCTTTCTCTATTCTTTTGAATAAGACTGGCCAGTGG
Organism: Ursus maritimus; assembly: GCF_017311325.1. Classification (NCBI taxonomy): domain Eukaryota; kingdom Metazoa; phylum Chordata; class Mammalia; order Carnivora; family Ursidae; genus Ursus; species Ursus maritimus. Next base: position 7,764,113 of record NW_024426230.1, read on the forward strand.
CTTATTGATCTTCTTTATTCTTTCAAAGAACCAGCTTCTAGTTCTGTTGATCTGCTCTACTGTACTCCTGGTTTCTAATTCATTGATCTCTGATCTAATCTTGATCACCTGCCTTCTCGTGCGTGGATTAGGTATGTTCTTCTGTTCCAGCTCCAGCTTCTTGAGGTGAGAATATAAAAACTAATGTATTTGAAGGCACTCCATGGCAGTTCTGAGAGCTCATCCTCATCCTATTATGTGTTATTAGTCCTTCTGAATTCTTTGTGTATGTGTCAAGTTCGTTGGGTATAAGTTATGTGTATTGATAGCTCCTTAATATGATATGTATTTAGGAGTTGAATATAAACATGGAAAACATTTGGGAACTACCAAAAGATTACTAAAGAAATAATTGGCAACATTTTTCCTTGTGATTGAGTTCCAGTTTCAAAGCATTGTGGTCTGAGAATATGCAGGGGATGATTTCAGTCTTTTGGTATCGGTTGAGACCTGTTTTGTGACCCAGTATATGGTATTCCGGAGAAAGTTCCACGTGCATTCGAAAAGAATGAGTATTGTTCTGGGGTGTAGTGTTCTGTATATATCTATGAGGTCCATCTGGTCCAATATGTCATCCAAAGCTCTTGTTTCTTTGTTGATTTTCTGCTTAGGTGATCTGTCTATTGCTGAGAGTGGAGTGTTGAGGTCCCCTACTATTAACTTATTATTATCTATATGTCTCTTTATTCTGGTTAAGAGTTGGCTTGTGTATCTACCTGCTCCCCTGTTGGGGGCATAGATATTTATAATTGTCATATCCACTTGTTGGATATGTCCTTTAAGAATAATGTAGTGTCCTTCTTTATCTCAAACTACAGTCTTTAGTTTAAAATCTAATCTGTCTGATATGAGAATTGCTACCCCAGCTTTCTTTTGAGGTCCATTGGCATGAAAAATGGTTCTCTGTCCCTTCACTTTCAGTCTGGATGTATCTTTAGGTTCAAAATGAGTCTCTTGTAGACAGCAAATGGATGGGTCATGTCTTTTTATCCAGTCTGCAACCCTATGGTGTTTTATGGGAGCATTTAGGCCATTCATATTGAGAGTAATTACTGAGAGATGATTTTAATGATGTCATGTTGCCTGTGAAGTCTTTGTTTCTATAGATTGTAAATTTCTGTTCTGTATCACTCTTGGGGCCTTTTTACATTTGTAGAACCCCCCCTTAATATCTCTTGTAGGGCTGGCTTCGTGGTCACATATTCTTTCAGTTTCTGCTGGTCTTGGAAGGTCCTTATCTCTCCATCAATTCTGAATGACAGCCTTGCTGGATAAAGGATCCTGGGCTGCATATTCTTCTCAGTTAGAGCTTTGAAAATACCCTGCCAACCGTTCCTGTCCTGCCAGGTCTCTGTAGACAGGTCTGACATTATTCTGGTATTCTTCCCTCTGTACGTAAGGATTTTCTTCCCCCTGGCCGCTTTTAAGACTATCCTTGGATCTAATATTTGCAAATTGCACTATGATGTGACATGGTGTAGGTCTGTTCTCATTGATCTTGGGAGGGGTCCTCTCTGCCCCTTGGACACAAATGCTTATTTCCTTTGCCAGATTAGGGAAGTTCTCAGCTACTATTTGTTCAGATATCTCTTCTAGATCTCTCTTTCTCCACCCCCTTGGGGATGCTGATGATTCTGACATTGGAACGGTTCATTGAGTCAGTAATCTCCTGTAATCTACATTCTTGAGATTGGATTTTTTTGAGCCAAGTTTCCGTTTTTACTTTCTCTTCTACCATCCCATCTTCCAGTTCACTAATTAGTTCTTCTGCCTCGTTTACCCTGGCCGTCAGAGCGTCTAGTTTAGACTGCATTTGATTCATAGCATTTTTACTTGCTGCCAGATTCGCTCTCATTTCCGCCCTTAGAGAGTCTATATTCTCGTTAATATTTTCATTAATATTTTTTTCAAGCCTACACATCATCTTGACCATTGTTACTCTGAACTCCATTTCTGACAATTTGGTTATATCCATATCCATCAGTTCTATGGCAGAGGCCACAGTCTCTGTGTCCTTTCTTTGCTGAGGGTTCCTCCTCTTTGTCATTCTGGTGAGGAGAGGTTGTGGGGATGCACAGAGCCCAAGTTATTGACAAGGACCCGGGCAGTGTGCACTTGTTTTATAGGGACCTTAGGGATGTGGGCTTCTTGATTTTTCAGCCTGCCTTCTGGGGGAGGGGCCTGCCACGCTGTTACTCAGGCAACCCTGTTTGGGTAAAGTTGCCCTGTGAGGGGGGATGGGGATGGGCACAATGCGAACCGGTATTTCCGGGCTTTTGTTCTCTGGCGGCTTTCCCTGGCGGTTTTCTGTGACTCTTCTGAGAGTTAGAGCAGCAGTGGCCGTATCCTAGCCTCTGTCTCAGAACAGAGAGATCGCAGTCCGCTCTCCATTGAGTTTTCCTGGCCTAACTCTGTTTCCACCGGTGCTACTAAAAGCCTCGCAGTGTCCTGGGATGTGCACCCCACAGCTACTCTCCCAGCCCTCACTTCCAGGGCCGGCTCGTCTCTGTCCTTTGTGCTTCTAACACTGCTAGCCACCCCCGGTTCCCATGCTCCTGAGCTCCCTGTTTCAGTGTGGTTCGCACACACACTGGAGCATTGGTTTTCCGTCTGGTTGCCCGGGCGCTCCTGAGCTCCCGGTTTCAGTCCAGTTCCAGTGAGGACTCTGGAGCTCCAGTTTTCAGTCTGGTCGCGCCCGCGTCCCCAGGCTCATGGTCTCAGTCTGCTTTCTCACGGGTGCTGGTCCACGAGTCCAGCCCGCTCCCCAGTGCAGGTGGCTACTGCTTCCCTGCACCCGAGCGCGGCGCCTCCCTCCCCCTTCCGTTTATCTTCCGATATCTGTGCGCGGACTCACAGCTCCCCTCTTTGTACCTCAGTACTCAGCGTGGAGATGTTCGTTTGTAGAGATCCAGATGTATGTTCCCACGTCTCAGGCTGATTTCGTGGGTGTTCATGATGGTCTGGTAGATATCCAGCTTGATTCAGGGGACCAGCTGAAAAAAGGGTCCCCTACTCCTCCGCCATCTTCCCCCCCCAATTTATTAATTTTAAAGTATAATTGTATGGTTAATTGCTCAGATTCTCAATAGTATATTTGTAATAATTATAGATGGTTCTCTAAGCACTTTACAATGTAAATTCATTTACTCCTCAGAGTAATTTTGTGAAGTAGGTGGTATTATTATTTACATTTTCCAGATGAAGTAACCAACGCACAGATACTGAGTAACTTGATAAGGAAATGGCAGAACTGGATTACTAAACTGAGACACTCCAGAGACAGTGCTCTTAACTATTACATAATTATATGCCAAATCCTCTCAAACATCACAAGTGCTTTAACTGATAATCTTAAACAGATTAATCCAAACATAATATGTTACTATCATGGGTTTTATTTATTTTATCTACTTTTCATGGATTGGAAATTTATATATCCTTTTAAAGAAAGCAGATTTTATCTTCTCAGAGTCAGGCTACTAAATCAGACAAACCAAGTTATTAACGTGAGTTGAGGTTATTGATGGACAATGTTTTGACTCTTCTGGTCAGTTCTTATTTAGAGGTGTGAGGCCAGGCCTGGATGCTTCCATTTGGATTTTACCATTGATTGATAGAATGAGCTGAGTATTTCCCTAGATTGGTGTCTCTTGAATTTACAAATTCACATTGTATCTTTTGGCCATTTCTATCTTCTGATTTGAATCTGCAGTATTTCCTCATCCAGATTCTGTATTGCCTGGTTGAATTCTTTATTATTTTTATGTCCTCTGGATGGTTTATACTTTCTTTAAATACTTTGATATATACAGTTGGATCCTGCTTTCCTCTCATGGTAATCACAATTGAATTTTACATTTGTTTGCACATTCAGGGTGTTGGGAAATTTAAAATATTATATAAATAATAGTTTAGTCCAGTCTTTTAACATATTTATTGAGCACCTATTTGTCAAATACTAAGCCTAGGTATTGTGAGAGATGGAAGACAAGTAAGGCAAGGTCTTACCAAATCTATTGAATTGAATCCCTGGGAGAAAAGGCTAAGAATCTTGAATTTTCAATACCTTCCAGAGAAACTTACTCTTCTTTCATATTTCTAGAGTGATTCTTATACCCACTAAAGTTCAGAAACCATTGCAGTACAGTGTAGTACATCACAAAAGAAGTTCCTGTAACTTACTATAATACAAAAAATAAATAAAGAAAAGACATGGGACTCTGGTCTTGTGATAATTGATTTGCATTGTCCTTTCTGGCAGTAGTTGGGTAATAAGTTCAGTAGTTTCTTGAGGCCATCTAGTGTTTGTGAATAAAATTATGGAATGTAATATTTATTTTTTGCTCTGGCAAAAATTTTGTATACTTTATGTGGCAGATTTTTTTCTTAGTACTACTCTGATGTTGATACTACTCACTAATACTGACGTGCTGTGGGTTTTTTTAAGGTAGTATAATTTTTAATGGATACTTGTTCACTTAAAAGTGTAACACATGAAAAATTTTACTCGAGTATTATAAATGTTATCAAAGCATAGAAGTTTTTTAACTTTCTTCTCTATTTTAGCCATTAACAGGCCAGATATCACAGACACAGAGATGGAAACTGTTATGGACACTATTGTTGACAGCCTCTTCTGCTTTTTTGTTACACTGGGTGAGTTCTCAAGTCTTTCTGGTTATTCTTCAAAGTATTTAATATTCCATTAGGAAAAATTTCAAATACACTTTTAAGGATAGAGATAAATTAACTATCAAGGCACACTCCCAAGGTTCCAGAAAACATTAAATTTACATATACTGTTAATCCACTATACTCAGAATTTTAAACATTTCTATGTACATCTAAATTTACTTACAGCTACTTTCTGTTCAGTATCTAATGTGTGATTTTATGCTTTACTATTACTAATGGATCTATTTAGAAACCTTCTAATTGCAATTTTAATTTTGCAGACATTGAAAACCCTAGTTAAAATGACCCTTACACTAAATTATTAAAGTTTCTCTTCATTTCACAAATGAGAAAATTGAGGAAAAGAGAGATGCCATGAATAGCTCAGGATATATACGGAAGATTGAGGAGAATTTGCATGTAAGCTTTGGGGCTCCCTCCTTTCAGGGATTTTTCTCCTTTAATTTCCAGCCCTGAACGCCAGTCATTGATTCCTCAGCTCGTTAAGTCTTCTGTTTTCTACTTGAGCTCTTTCTCCCCTGTGCCTTGCAAATTGAAAAGTACCCTCAGGAGAAAAGCTGGTTAGAAATGTATCTCGTTTATCAAATATGTCTCTTCTTTCAAAGTTTCACCCCCTGCACTTTCTGCCTCCTTTTGAGTACCTTCAGTACCTTGAAATGAGGTTGTTATTGTTGTTTTAAACAAAGCACATCTATATACAACTTTTAGTCATTAAACAGACATAATTAACCTTCCTATTTTGCCATCCTACACACATTCCAAAATTTCACTAAATGCTAGGGTTTTGTGGACGTTAAAGTTACTTTTCCTTGATGATATATTTTCAAGGTAAAGGTAGATTGAAGAAGAGAAGTGTAAAAAACCACTGAAATGTTAGAGCAACCATTATTATGTAGAGTATCAGAAAGTGATTTTTTTTCAAAAGAAAAATTGAAATTACTGCCAATCTGACATAGAAGGATGTCAACAAAAAATTAAGTGAAAAAGGCAAATTTAAGAACAGTATGTATAATATCCTGTTTTTCTTTTTTTATTCTTCGTAAATGCATTTATTTAGACTACGTGTAAAAAAATAATCTGAAAACAGCCATATCTAATTCTTGATATTATTTTAAGGTGCCGGAATCAAAGGGTTAACTATACATTTCTAATATTATTTGAATTTTATGTGACAAACGTATAACTTGCCATTAGAAGAGAACAGTTTTATAAAATTTGCTTTTATTCTACAGTCTTACTTTTGCAGTTGACTGAACATGCTTTAAGCGTATAGAATCTAAAATGCAACAATTTCAGCATATAAAGATTACAGTGTTCTCAGGGTGCCTGGGTGGCTCAGCCGTTAAGTGTCTGCCTTCAGCTCGGGTCATGATCCTGGGATCCTGGGATCGAGCCCCGCATTGGGCTCCCTGCTTGGTGGGAAGCCTGCTTCTCCCTCTCACACTCGCCTTGCTTGTGTTCCCTCTCTCCCTATCTCTCTCTGTCAAATAAATAAATAAAATCTTTAACAAAAAACAAAACAAAAAAAAGATTACAGTGTTCTCAGTTTGTTTTCTGAGATTTTCAGTACAATTGTTTTTTTTCTCTCATTATAGAATTTCAGCTTTTGCTAAAACTTGGAGTAATAAAGAAAGAGAAATTAAGAGGTCTAATGAGCTGATTGAGTAATGAACTGGGCCATGTTTTAGGAGCTTTTCATGTTAATGGATGAATATGTTCTTTATCTTTTAAATTAATTTTTTAAAAGAGACTATAATCCTTCATTGTTAATTTGTAAAATCAAGAATAATAATACCAAACGGCTAAATTGACTAAGCTCTTTTCATTCTTTTCCATTAAGTCAAAGTGACTCCTGTGAGCAAACTCTTTGAAACTACCTATAGGGAGTCAAATCCTGATTTAGTTTTAATTCATTGAAAAAATGTGGTCACACTGATTGGCCAACGCTATATAAAAATAGTCGTTTGGTTTTTTTTTTAAACTCCCTAATATTTTCTTTTTGAATGGAAAGATCCATTTCTGAAACCTTGCTTTTACTCTTAAGATAATAAATCCTCTTATATTTCAAGCCTGAAATGTTATACTTCTCTTGTATTTTTGATGGTTAGGTATCTTATAAATATCCATTTTAATTACTAAGAGCTGAAATCATTGCTAACATCTTGTTAAAATAGGTGCTGTTCCTATAATCAGATGCTCAAGAGGAACAGCAGCGGAAATGGTAGCAGTGGTAAGTTCATACAGATATCCATTGATGACACAGTATTCTATCAGTTGTCTTCCATAAGTACCTCAAGTGTTTTTGTTAATACTAAGTGTATGATTGCTATGGGTTATATATTAAGTACCAAAGGTAAATATTTTTATTTTACAGCATTGGGATTCCACCAAAAATAAAAAGTAATCATTGTATACTGTTATGTGATGAAGAAAAATTATTTACTCCGACGCGCTATTCCAGCTCTGTTTCTTTTTTACTACAGTGTATATTTGTCTTTCTGCCTTGTTTCTCCAAGTAGTTTTTATACTTATTTGATCCCCCAGATCATTTTATATAAAAATAGTCAGTGAAAAATGATTGTTAGTGAAATCAGGCCTGAGTCACAATAGAAAAGGCATTGGTCTTTTCAAGTCCAAGCTATGATGTTACTGAGTAGTAAAGAAACTAAAATATTTAGATTTTAGAATTGCTATTTTGTAAAGAAGTTGCAGGTTTCTTTCTTATGAAACTAAGAACACATTTTATTCTTAATGTTCATAACAACACATTTTATTATCCTATATAAAGTTCTATGAAATTTTTCTTTAAGAGTTACTATCAAATTTGATTTTTCAGAAACTAGATAAGAAACTTCGAGAAAATCTAAGAGATGCAAGAAACAGTCTTTTTACAGGTGACACACTTGGAGCTGGCCAATTCAGGTATTATGTTTTATCAGGGTTTTGACTCAGTTTGTTCTTGAAATACAAATGGAATATCTTATTTAATTTACCTTCTGTTAAAATTTCTGTTTGGGGGGCATCTGAGTGGCTTAGTCATTTACATGTCCAACTCTTGATCTCAGCTCAGGTCTTTATCTCAGGGTTGTAAATTCAAGCCCCATGAAAATTGTTTTGCATTTTGTCATCTGAAGGAGAAGATTTTCTGTTTATATGGCTTTGATGATCAGATGCTATTTTATTTCAATTATCATTAAGCCTCTTTGTAATGACAAAAGTAAGTGAAAAATTTGTGATGCTTATGTCTATTTCTGCCTATCAGTTTCCATTTTTACATTGAAATACTTGTTTATTAAAAATAATGGACAGTATTGGGGTGAAGAAGTAAAGAAACACACACAAATGGCTGAGAATTATTTCAAGGGGAATGGGAATAGACAATATTTTGGAAAATTAATTCCTACCCCCAGTTTTAAGTGATTTAATAAATAAAGCCTGTAAAAATAAATTGATACTCAGTGTAACTGCTCTCCAGGGATAATAATTCTATGGTAACTTTCCATAGACTTCATTTCAAGTCAATTTAGATGGTTCCTACTGTCTTATGTATTATTCCTATAATTTGGAGTTAACACTAACATTATGTTTCAGTTGTTTGTTCCAGCTGTCTCAGCCCCCACATTATTTTAAACTCCTCTGTGATTTCATTACTGGTCTTCAAAATGTTTCTCATTAAGGAGAGCAGAAACATCAAATTCTTACCTGATTTTTTTTTTTTTTCAGCAGAATCACCCACTATAGCATCTCTTACTTAACAGTTCCCTTTCTATAGTACTCTCATAAAAGCCTTAGAAACCAACATAAAGGCACTGTTTTATTTGGATGATTCCTAAAAACTTACTTATGTTGTAATATAGTTATTTTTAATTTGTTAGCTGCAGTTCTAAATTTTTTTAATTAGGGGTCAGCAACTTTGTTGGACTATTGTTTTGGATATTTGAATCCATCTGTAGGTTAATGATCCTCAGTAAGAATTCGGTAATGCCTGGAGACATGTTTGGTTGTCACAGCTGGGTAGATGCTACTGGAATTTAGTCGGCTGCGTTATAGGGTGCTGCTAAACGTCCTGCAATGCACAGGACAAGCCCCCATAATGAGGAATTATCCAGCCCCAGATCTCAGTAGTGCTGAAGTAAGAAACAGTGCCATAGGCTATCTTTCCGTGCCTTTCACCTGTCTCTGGAGTAATAAACGATAGGTGGTAAGGGTGCTACTCCTACTTATTTATTGCAGTTTTATAATCGGTGCAGTGCATTTATAATTGGTGCAGTATAATGAGTTACTAAAATGGCCAGAGGTTTCTTGCAGGAGAAAATATGAATAGTTAATACAATCAGATAACAATATCTTTTGAAAATTGATGTGTACTCTTGATACAATATTGCCAAAGCAGACCTTTACAACTTTTGGAGACACGTGGCAAACAGATGACTTTGTGCCTCACTTTGCTTTACATATAGTCTGTTTCACATCTAAGTTGTAATACTATAGTAAACAGTATATGAAGTGTTTGGTAAGTGAATAATTATATAATTAGTTATTCTTGTGGCTTAATGTTTTAGTTTTATATATTATTATGATTTCGTGAGGCTCTTCTCTAGAGTCTGCTTTTTTAATTTGTGTTTACATAGAAAAGTTGTAATTTGTGATTTATGAAACTGTCAAACATTTGTGTAAATTTATAAGATCCTAACTCTCTCTAATAGTTTTCCCTGAAACTGACAACAGCTATTCCTTTTTCTTCCAAAAAATGTGAAATACAAATCTAAGTAGAAGCAACTTATTCTTACTTTGGTATCTGTAAAATTATTCAGTAAAAGTACTTGCATAGATTTTTTTTCTTTAAGACAGTTCCTCAAGTCTTGTAATCTAGCATTATACACAGGCTCTGAGTAGTCTGAAGCATTATTTTACTTGACTGACTATACTTTAAAAAAATTTTTTAAAGCAAACTATTATGGAATGTCAATATTAGCATACTTACTGTTCATGTCAAAATGATAAAACCAGAAAGTATTAGAAAAAATGAGATGTAGAAACTGTTATCAAGAGTTACATATAATTTTTTTTTAATATATTTACAGCTTCCAAAGACCTTTATTAGTCCTTGTTGACAGAAACATAGATTTGGCAACTCCTTTACACCATACTTGGACATATCAAGCCTTGGTGCATGATGTACTGGTAAGAGGCTACATATACCACATTTTACTAAAATTTAGTAATATTCAGTGGTCCTTTTAATTTAAAATTAATGTCATGGCTACAGAGCACAGGTGAGAAGGATGGAACTGAGAAATAGGAACAAAAAAGCGATGGAATTTAGTATCACTGGGTGTAGATGCTGGAGAATAGTGAAGCATTGAAGTGTAAAGGTCTAAACTTACGATCTTTAAAGTATAAGATTAATTATTTGTATTATTGGCAGTGATGGGGAGAAAAAACACGAAGGAAAATGAGTGAATGACTTTTTTTTCCCCCAGAGAGAGCACGAGTTGGGGGTGGGGGTGGGGCAGAGGGAGAGCGGGAGAGAGAATCTTAAGGAGGCTCCACAAGAGCTTGATGTAGGCGGGGCTCAAACTTATGACCCTGAGATCATGATCTGAGCCCAAACCAAGAAACTCTTACCCAACTGAGCCACCCAGGCACCGCTCAGTGAGTGACTTTTAAAAAATTTTCTTACGAACTAATTTTTTTTTTCCATACTGAGGAAGTAAATAAATATGTTTCTTCCTAGGGAGGAAAGCTATAATTTCCGTTTTTCCTGGGAATCAGTTAAGCCTCATTTTATGGTAAATGTAAATAGTATTTTTTATATTACACTGTGTGTTTTTTGAGGTAATCCCACATACGTACAATCATGCTTAAACAAAAATCCGTATTTATATTCATGCATATATTCATCTACTAAATATTGTGTATAGCATGTGATATACACAGATAAATAAAACAGGCCCAAACTTTAAAGGCAATGGGAAGAAAATATGTACACAAATTCTGTACAAGGCACTATGTAATAAAGCCAGAAGAGTCCCCATTTGATAGAAACATTTAGGCACAGAAGTTAAATGATTTGAACCCAAATCCTTGGCTCTGCCAAAACTAACACTCTCATTTACAAACTTCTAGACCAGGCTTCTGGGGATTATAGTACATGATGGTATCATTATTGCAAAGAGTGCCTGAAATGTCATATGGAAAGGAAGTGAAGAACATACAAAAGATGTTTTTTTGTTTGGTTTATTTCTTTAAAACCCAAATTCTAGCAATAAGGTATTTATTTAAATAAATCAGATTTCAGGATTACTGATGACGAGTGGCAGTTCTGTATCCTTCTGCATCCTAGAGTCCTGTGTCGTTTTAGACTCTAGGGTGAGTGTCAGTGAAATAGTAGGCAACTCTGATTCACCTGAGAGGGCAAGAAGAATCAAAGGGACTACTGAATTAAACCCTGAGTAATGGAACATGGAAGCTAGTTGCAGGAGGTCAAGTAAGAGGCTAGAGAAGAATTCAGCCACTACTGGAGGTCTGCTGTCTGACAAAACATTTTAGACTCTGGTTTTAGCAATAAAGAAAGCAAATGAAAATATTCTTTTCTTCCTGGGGCTTACATTATGATAGGATAGGCAATAACTAAAATATATGACATTTTAGAAGGTAGAAAATACTCTGGAGGAAAATAAAGCAGGTAATGGTGAACAGGATTGTAACTTTAAAATGGGGAAGACTTCACTGAACAAGACGCATTTAAGGAAAGATGTAAAGGAGTTGAGGTAGTGAATTACATAGCTATGTGGAAGAGAACAGCTTTGTAGGCAGAAAGATGCCTAATCTGTTTAAAGGATAGCAAGGCAGCCAGGATGGCCAGAGCAAAGCAAGGCAAGGGGAAAATAGGAGGCAAAGTTAAGTAGGATATGGGAAGCAGTATAGCATAGGACATTATAGGCCATTATAAGGATATTGACTTTCAGTTTGAGGAAGGTAGGCAACCAATGCAGTTTTGAGTAAAGGAGTGGCATCTGATACATATTTAAGAGTATCACTTTAACTGCTGTGTTGAAAACAGACTCTTTGAGGGGCACAGGAAGAGTCAAGACACCAGTAGGAGACTGTTGCAGTTATCTTAGCAAGAGATGATGATGGCTTACAACAGGATGGAAATGGTGAGGTTTGTGATAATCTTTGGAATGCAGAGCATAGGATTTGCTGATGAATTGGATGCGGATCTAAGAGAAAGAGGAGTCAAAGATGAGTCCAGAGTTTTGGCCTTTGCAAATGGACAGATGTCATTTATTGAGATAGGAGAGACATGGAAGGAGAAATTTCGATGGGAAGATCAGATGTTGAGTATTAGACATGTTAAATGTGAAATGCCTGTTAAGATACTCAAGTAGATATCAAATAGATGTATAAGTCTGGAGTTCAGGAAAAAAATCTGGTGCAGAGAAATAAATTTAGGAGTAGCCCATTTATAGATGGTATTTAAAGCCAAGAGATAAAATGAGATCACCAAAGGGGTGAATATAGATAGAAAAGAGAAGAGGTCTAAGAACTGAACTCTGAGGCATTTCAACTTTTAGAATTCGGGGAGTTGAATAAGAACCAACAGTATAATGTAGAATGAAGCAACTAGTACTGAGTTATGAGAACTTGATCTGTGTTGTTTTGGAAGCCAGTGAATTAACTGTTTTCAGAGAGGAGGCAGGATGCTGAGGACTAAGAAGTCACCAATGCATGTGACACCATCAAGGTTATTAGTAACTGAGCAGCTTCCATAGTGTAGGGGCAAAACACTGAAGTGGGTTTAAGAGAGATTAGAAGAAGAGAGAATGAATATAGACAAACTGTAGAAGAGTTTTTGCTGTATAGGACAGTTGAGAAAAGTGGTAATTGCTAGAAGGGAATGTGAGGTCAAAAAAGATTTTTAAACGAGAAACATTACCACATGTTTGTGTATCAGTGGGAATGATCAAAAGAGAAAAGTTGATGCAGGCGGTAAGAGTGTTCTGTAAGTCTGTAGGAGGCATTAATAATCAGGATCACTATAGACAGCATTTCTCAACTATGGCATTGACATTTTGGGTCCGACAATTTTTTATTGTGGAGGGCTGTCTTTTGCATTGTGGGATGTTATCAGCATCCCTGGCCTCTACCCTCTAGGTGCCAGTTTCTCAGTTGTGACACCAAAATGTCTTCATACATTGCCAAATATATCCAGGCTGTGAAGAGGGGTAAAATTGCCTCTAAGTTAGAACTGCTGTTAATAGGCTTTAGTAGGCTGATGGCAGGAGTTTCCAAGCTGGAGTTGTTTTAGGGAAGAAGACAAGTGGAGAGTCTGGGAGTAGCAAGGAAGGCAGCCATCTCAGTACCAGGTCCACGCAGTTGGAGTTCAATTAGAGTAAGAAAGTACAGTAAAAGTTGAGAGTAGATGTTCGGAATAGGAGATTTTGCTGTTGACAGAGTATGAGTTCCAGAGGGTAATGACAGAAAGGTTTTAGGAATTGGTTAAGAATGAGAAATGGAATCTGAAGAAGGTGGTATAGGGAGCCATAGAGAGATTGGCATGATGAGATAGTTTTCATAATCTCAAATTAGATTTGGTTGTTGGGGTCCTGGCTTTTGGGTGGGAGTAAGGGGTGATACAGTCATCTCTTCACTCCTGGTTGTATGTGGAGGCTATATAGAGCATTGAGATACTTCAATCTTTATAATTCCTTTTCTAATGAAAGTAGTTGATGCTTTGAGCACAGGAGATAAGATGTATACACACGTAATTGCACCATGAAGGAATATGCTCTTATTCCCCATTGTTGGAAGAGAAAATTGGGAAGTACAACTTAGGGCAGAGATTTCACCAAACCAGACAAGGCTAATTAATACTGGTCCTTGAGATTTTCACTGTTCGAGTGAAATGAGAATACTATGGGCTATGAAATGAGTTTTTTTGATTGACCTTTTTGCTAATTTGTGTGTGCCTACCTTTCTATTATCCTTGTATTTTTGTGAGATATGTAATTTACTAATTTTTTATTTCCTATTCTTAGAAGTTAAAATAATCCTTTTAGAAATACAAGGTGGGGGCGCCTGGGTGGCTCAGTGGGTTAAGCGTCCCTCTCTTGGTTTCGGCTCAGGTCATGATCTCAGGGTCATGAGATCAAGCCCTGTTTCAGGCTCGGTGTTCAGAACGGAGTCTGCTGTTTTTCTCCCTCTGCCCTTCCCCTCAGGATCTCTCTCAAATAAATAAATCTTTTAAATATATAAATACATACAAACAAGCAAGGTGGTAAAAATAGGTAGTAGGGCAACTAAAAGTCGGCAACCATGTGTCTCTAACAATTAAGTTCAACAAATATTTTTTAAGTGCCTACTCTGTACCAGTCGATGCTGGTCACTGGAATACATGGTGAGCTAAGCAGATGTTATCCCTGATGCATGGAGGTTAGACTAGTGGGTTCCTGTGGACATTTGGGTTATTGTTGGTTTTAGTTTTTGTTACAAATAATAGAACAATGCACATCTCTAGTTAACTTTCTTAGGTTAGGGTCTCAAATTCCATATTACCTTTAGGCAGTCTTTTCACAGCATTATCATCAGAATATTTAGGTCTTACAAGAATAGTCTCTTTAAAGAGATTGGTTAAGATAAACTACACAATGTATATTGACTTATTCCTGTTCATTAATTTCATTTTTTAATTTAAAAAAAATTTCTTAAATTTTTAAAAATATTTTAATTCCAGTATAGTTAACATCCAGTGTTGTAGTTTCAGGTGTACAATATAGTAATTCACCAATTCTGTATATTACTCAGTGCTTAGTAAGATAAGTGTACTTTTAATCCCCTTCATCTATTTAACGTGTCCTCCTACCCACCTCGGCTCTGGTAACCATCTCTTTCTCTATAGTTAAGAGTCTCTTTTGGTTTTTGCTTTTTTTTCCCTTTGTTCATATGTTTTGTTTCTTTTTTTTTTTTTTTTTAAAGAATTTATTTACTTATTTGACAGAGATAGAGACAGCCAGCGAGAGAGGGAACACAAGCAGGGGGAGTGGGAGAGGAAGAAGCAGGCTCATAGCAGAGGAGCCTGATGTGGGGCTCGATCGCATAACGCCGGGATCACGCCCTGAGCCGAAGGCAGGCGCTTAACCGCTGTGCCACCCAGGCGCCCCATATGTTTTGTTTCTTGAATTCCACATATGGGTGAAATCATGTGGTATTTGTCTTTCTCTGACTGACTTATTTTGCTTAGTATTATACTCTGTAGGTCTATCCATATTGTTGCAAAGGGCAAGATTTCATTCTTTTTTATGCCTGAATAATGTTCCATTATATATATATATGTATATATGTATACATGTATATATGTATATATATATATATATATACACACACACACACACACACCTTTGTCCATTCATCTATTTTTTTAAAAGATTTATTTATTTATTTCAGAGAGAGAGAGAGCGCACACATGCGCAGGCAGGGGAAGGGACAAGGGGAGAGAGAGAATCTCAAGCAGCCTCTGCGCTCAGGGGGGAGCCCACTGCCAGGCTTGTCCCATGACCCCACGATCATGACCTGAGCTGAAATCAAGAGTCAGATGCTTAACTGACTGAACCACCAAGGCGCCCATGTCCATTCATCTATTGGACAGTTGGGCTGCTTTCATAATTTGACTATTGTAAATAATGCTGCAGTAAACAGAGGGGTGCATATATCCTTTCAAATTAGTGTGTTTGTATTCTTTGGGTAAATACCCTGTAGCGCAGTTACTGGATCATATGATAGTTCCTGTTAATTAATTTTAATGCAGTTTCTAGATGTGAAACAACTGTAATGGGGGTATCATAAATTATTCTCATGTTATTTTTTGTTGTTAAAACTGCTGCTTTTGAAGTTTCTTTGGAGTTTTTAAAAGTCTTAATAATTGTACCCCTTACCTCCACAAGGTGGAGTAAAAGTCCTAGATAGGAACTGTTAACCTGAAATTGGAGCTTGTTTTTATATTAAATATCTTTGCCTGAAAATCTTGAACACTGATAGTATTTATATCAGACTGGAAACAACTGAAAATTCATACAACTTCCCTGTGTGCCAGAAAGATTCTTGTCATTTAACGTGGGAAATACACTCTTCTGGTGATAAATTTTGCAGTGCCCTTTTCCTTTTACTAGGATATAAGAAGCAAAATTAATAATTAGAAGGTCATTAGAAATTTATTGTACCGTGGTTGTGGGAGGGGTGGATTTGATTGTTCATCTGAAATGAGTAGTTACCATTAGGCAAAGGGATGGGCATTATTTCATCTTAGTGTCTTGTTCTTTATTTGGGCTTTGGTTTTTCATATCTTAAGTAAACTTTTACTCACTTAAATCTAAGTTGTTCATGGGAAGTTCCTACTAAAGGTGTGTAGACTGTAAAGCCAAGAAAACATCCTTGATTTCATTCATTTTTTAAAAAATGGTATTGTTTCAGTGTGTTTGCATATTCATTGCTGTATGTATTATTTGCTATTTACTAATCTGTTTTAGGTTGCTACTCTTTTTTTCCCTTACATCCTAGTTGCTTAGTACATAAGATTTGAGACATTTGTCTATGTCTGTGATGGAGCATTATATAAAGGTTTTCTTTTTCAATTAAATGATTCTTGGATGATTCTTAGAAATATTCTAAGTTAGATTTTTCTTTCCTTTTTTTTTTTTTTTTTTTTTTTTTGGTCTTATGCACATATTTTTCTTTCCTTCTTGTCACCATTGACCAAAGCTCAGGGTTTCTAAATCAGTATTGTCTCACAGAAATAAAGTATGAGCTACAGATGTAATTTTGGATTTTCTAATAGCCACATTAAAAAGATAAAAAGGAACAGATGAAATTTATTTTAATAATATATTTTATATATAACCCTGTAAGTCTAAATTATTAGCATTTTAACACATATCCAATTTAAAACACTTTTATATTCTTTTTATATATGAAGTCTTAAAAATTGGGTGTATATTTTATACTTCTATCACATCTCAATTCAGACTAGCCACATTTCCAGATAATCAGTAGCCACGTTGACCAGTATCACCTGTGTTGGACAGCATGTTTCTAAATCATTATAGCTCAAGTTCTTTCCTAGTTTAGAGACTAAATAAATTACTTGTAAGTTGAGATTATTACGGGAAAACTGGTAGACAACGTTTGCATATAGTCAGCAGTATATTTCTGGAGGCTTCTAGCCAATGATTCCTAGAGTTATAAGGAATTCTGCTTTAATAAGAATGAACAAGCTTATCAAAGTCCCTGACATTGCCAAATCTATACAGAATACCTTGGTATCTGAATTAGGATATATTAGGTAGTGCTGTTCAATATAAAAGAACCCTTGAATCTCAGTGGATTAAAATAAATACTTATTTTTGTTCACATATTTCTTGTTTCTTGTCCAATGTGTATGAGCAAGGAGGAACTCAGACATATCATAGTCACTCCCAAATTAAGGTTAATGAGGCCCCGTCTCAACACATACTGTCACAATCACTATGGCAAGGGGCAAACAATTGTGGGTTATATTTTAAATCCTGTTTCATTGTTATGAATAAAACTTTAACGGTTTTATTAGGGAATATTTCATATAAAAACACAAAGTTACAGAATACTGTAATGAACCCCCCTACATGCATCACTCAGTTTCCCCAGACACTATGCATCTTACCCTGGGCATTATATGATCTATGCGTGAATGTTTCAGCATTTATCTAAAAAAAAAAATTCCATTATTTTATTATCATACGTAACAAAATTAACAATTATTGTTTGGTAGTATCTGCTACTATCTCTGTATTCAGCGTTTCCTAATTGTTTCAAAGACACATCTTTACAGTTGGTTTGTTCAAATAGGGATCTAAACAGTATTCCATGCATTGCATTGGTTACATCTTTAAGTTTCTCAGTTTACAACAGTTCCTCTCTTTCCACTCCTTTTTTATTGCCATTTTTTGGTTGAAGTAATTGGATTAGTTTTCTAAAGAATTTCCTGCTTTTCTGCATTTGGTTGATTTTATTCTTGTGGTACACAATTTGATGTACTTCTCTATCCCCAGTATTTTCTGTAAACTGATCTAGAGACTTGATCAGATTTGGCTCAATTGTTTGCCAAAATAAAAGTTACTTTTATTTTACTTTCCTTTTTTCCCCATGTGAATATGAATCTTAGCTCTGCATAAATGCGTATCACCTATATCATCCAAATGTAATTTTGTTAACATTAGTTCTGTTTGGGTTTACTGGTCTGCTTTAACTTGTAAAAGGAAACTAAGACTGCTGAAGAGTTATCCATGGTTTTCTTCTCAGTGGGATTTCTTTATGTCTCATGATTTGGGACATCGTTGTCCGGTCTTCTAAGTCAAAAAAGTATGAATATCAGTAGGAACAGGTTAGACTCTATCATGTCAAAACTAATTCTATTTTTTGTTTGTGTACAAATCTTCACTTTCTTTAACATGATTAAGTTCAGCACAGAAAGTTCTAATTTCTTAATTTTCAAGACTAAAATCTTCCTTATTTGCCTGGCTGTTATGCAAACAGTGGAAGTGTTCTGCCACTATTATGTTATTTCTCAAAATTCTTAACCATTTTTTATTCCTTTATCATTTTGTGGGTTTTTTTTTTAAGTATTCCATCAGTACTTCAGTATAGTACGTGCTCTTATTTTTCTTTTTTTCTTTTAAGATGTTATTTATTTGTTTAACTGAGAGAGCACAAGCAGGGGGAGCAGCAGGCAGAGGCAGAGGGAGAGGGAAAAACAGGCTCCTCACTGAGCAGAGAGCCCAATGTGGGGCTCAGTCTCAGAACCCTGGGATCATGACCTGAGCCAAAGCCAGATGCTTAACCGACTGAGCCACGCAGGCGCCCTGTGTGCTCTTATTTTTCAACCAGTAATTTTGTTAACAAGTTACTTTATTTTGAATAAGCTGTATCATCACCATAGAAATAGTACTTTACTAGAAATTCTGGTTAATAAGGCATAACTATTTAACTATCAGTATCTTTTGTTAATTTTTAAAGCAAGGGTTCTTCTCAGATTTAGCTGTTAATATCTATTTATTGTGTTTTCTTCCTATTCGGATGATTTGCTGTATAAAATATTTTTACAGTATGGGGATGGGAAAGTAAAAGGAATTAAATAAGGTTACTGATATATTTATCTTATGAGAATATGAAGAGTCTATAGGAAAGACATGGTATTAATAGGCTGAAATATAACATTGTATACTCTTTGTTGATAGACTTATTAGTCAACTATGGCAATTGGACATCTGTATATTTTGCATTCTTGTTTTTTGTGTCATAGGGCAAAAATAACAAGTAAATTACCATATAAAGGATTTGAGAGAGTTGCAGGGTATGGTCTAATGTATTGTTGACCTAGTTTTATCAAGAAGAGATTAAATTGTATTCAGTACATTTAATCTGCTAAGACCTAGAAGTTGAATTATGAATTAAGAACATACCTTAGAACTAAGGTGATAGTAATACAGCCATGCTAGATTTCTCCACATAATTTATTTTTTGTTCATCATTCACTCACTTACTGATAGCCATATTTTGTCTTTATTATTTTTTTAAAGATTTATTTATTTATTTTAGAGAGAGTGTGTGTGAGTGGGGAGAGGGGCGGAGGGAGAGAATCATTGAGCAGACTCCCCACTGAGCTCAGAGCCCGACGCTGGGCTCGATTCCACGACCATGAGATCATGACCTGAGCCGAAACCAAGAGTTGGATGCTTAGCCAACTGAGCCAGCCAGGCATCCCTATAGCCATATTTTGTCTTTAGCTCACTTTTCTTCAGAGTGAGTTGAACCATAAAATACTGCTATTACATGAAGGAACCCCCAGGTCTAAGGCAAGACTTAGGAAGGGGAATAGATAGAAAAGAAAAAACAAAAACTTTTCTTTTGGTTTTTGTGTGTTTGTTTTCTGAGAAAGGGCAAAAAAATCAAGCCTCACATGAGTCAAATTAGTTCTAGGCAGAAAAATTTATAACTACATAATGGTCCAACTAGCTCTTAAAATTTATGTAAAAGGGAGTCCTATTATTGTAGCTTCTGTTGTAATTTTTTTTAAAAAATATGTACTATCAATCAACAGATGAGAATGTTAAGACTTCTCTGAGAATTTAAAAATTATATTTAAGGGCAAATGGGTGGCTCAGTCAGATAAGTGTCCGACTCTTGATTTTGGCTCAGGTCATGATCTCAGGTTATGAGATTGAGCCCTGCTTTGGGCTCCACACTGGGAACGGAGCCTGCTTGAGATTCTCCCTCTCCCGCCTCCTTCCCTTCTTCCCCCTCTTTTCCTCTTTCTCTTTCTCTTTCTCTCTCCCTCCCTCTCTAAAAAAAATTAAAAATAAATGCTATATTTAAGATTATGTTTGTTACTGGAAACAAGTAAGCATCAAGATGCCTGGTTAAATAAATGGGTATGTCCAAATGCTGGACTACTATATAACCATGATAAAGATGAGGTAGATGTACATATAAGGTGGAGAAAGAACTTTAAAATACATTATTAAGTGAGGAAAGTAAGGTACAAAAAATGTATAATGTAATGCAATTCTTTAAAATTAAAAGGATATGTGTATGCTGGCATATGCAAAAATATTTTTCTAGAAGGACACACAAGAGCCTTAACCTTAATTTTAAGTATTTTTTGAAATTTTAGTCATTTGCATCTACTACTTTAATTAAAATACATAAATATTAAAGGTACATTTGTGTGTAATGAAACACTGGAAGGAGGTCTTTAAATTTCGGATATGTGTTTTGTCCTTAGAATTATTAGAAAAGGCAGTAAGAATCTGTTATTTTCCTTGTTGTAGGAAATGTTACAGTTCTTGACCTGTTACTTAAAAAAGCATTACTTTTTCCTAGGATTTCCACTTAAACAGAGTTAATTTGGAAGAATCTTCAGGAGTAGAAAATTCTCCAGCTGGTGCTAGACCAAAGAGAAAAAACAAGAAGTCTTATGATTTAACTCCAGTTGATAAATTTTGGCAGAAACATAAAGGAAGGTAAGTAAGAAAAACCTCAGTAAGTTAAAGATCCACCCCTTGGGGCGCCTGGGTGGCACAGCGGTTAAGCGTCTGCCTTTGGCTCAGGGCGTGATCCCGGCATTATGGGATCGAGCCCCACATCAGGCTCCTCCGCTATGAGCCTGCTTCTTCCTCTCCCACTCCCCCTGCTTGTGTTCCCTCTCTCGCTGGCCGTCTCTATCTCTGTCGAATAAATAAATTAAATCTTTAAAAAAAAAAAAAAAATTCACCCCTTATGGGGAAATGAAGATGTCATCTGACTTAATGAATTTGATGGAAAAAAGTCAAAAAGATCATGGTGATTCTTCTACACAGTAAGAGCTGTAATTAAATAGTCTATAGGGATCTATCCATTTCTTCCCAGTTCCTGGGTTGTTTTTTTTTTTTTTAATGACTTTTTATTATATTATGTTAGTCACCATACAGTACATCCCCGGTTTCAGATGTAAGGCTCAATGATTCATTAGTTGCGTATAACACCCAGTGCACCATGCAATACGTGCCCTCCTTACTACCCATCACCGGTCTATCCCATTCCCCCACCCCCCTCCCCTCTGAGGCCCTCAGTTTGTTTCTCATAGTCCATAGTCTCTCATGTTTCATTCCCCCTCCTGGGTTGTTTCTTGATGGTTGTTTTTCAGGGGCCACTTCCCTTTCCAGTAAGTACATGCCGTATGATTTTGTAGATTTTACAGATAGTCTTTCTAAATTTTGTTGCTGTCCCCACTGACCTTCTGCAAGACCATTTCTGCCTTTCATTAAAAGAGGTTTTTGTGATAGAGAAACATTGAAATGTAATCTTCCCTCTTTGTTCCGTGTTTGCCTTCATACAAACACAGTGTTAGATCTCTATGGAGAGAGAATACCTAAACCTGAAATACATTCATTTAAAGCACATTAGAAATAATAATTAGTCGTGTGATTTCTTATAGGCAGATACATAGATCCCATGTATTGCTATGTCCCTTTAAAGTTTAAGGTAGTTCATGGGTTCAGTAATTGTTAAAAAGGTTACCTAGTGGTAATTATGGCTAGAGAAATCATTCTAAACAAACCAAGAAAAATCATTCTTCTGAGAAAAAGAATGCTGCTCATCAACAATTATGGGAATAAAATGTTATTTATTATTATTAATTTGAGTATTTCAGGTATTAGTGTACCTATATATGTGACCAAGTTCTTGATATGGCTGTTCTTTTTGACCTCATTTATGTTTAAGGAAAAGTAAGATACAGACTTGATTCCACCAGCTGGGTTTTTTATGTGTTTTATCTTTTTATTTATAACTTTTTTTTTTTAACATTGGAAAGTCACATTGCTTATAACAAGGAATTTTATTTCCTCTCTCTGCAGAGGAAAAGTCACTGTCTTCCTCTTTCTGACTGGCAATTTGGGTACTGTTATAATTTATTTTAAATAATTTTCTTCTCTTGTAATTCATATCTGTGCTTTTTGCCATAATGGCAAAGTACAAAAAAGTTACATTTACATTATTTCTAGAGGATGCAGGATATTTTAAAATTAATTTAAAATTTATATTTTCTAGTAGAAAAAAGCTTAAGAAAAAAAATCTCATTCAAATATGGAAGATTTGAGTATTTTCTTTATATATTTAGGAACAATCTAAGAAGTCAGTTGAATAATAAGAACTTTAATTTTTGTTTGTAAGTAAGAATAGCCCTGAATAACTCTTACTCTGAATGTCATACTACAGTATTCTAGAAATACAGTAATAGGGGCGCCTGGGTGGCACAGTGGTTAAGCATCTGCCTTCGTCTCAGGGCGTGATCCCGGCGTTATGGGATCGAGCCCCACATCAGGCTCCTCCGCTATGAGCCTGCTTCTTCCTCTCCCACTCCCCCTGCTTGTGTTCCCTCTCTCGCTGGCTGTCTCTATCTCTGTCGAATAAATAAATAAAATCTTTAAAAAAAAAAAAAGAAATACAGTAATAGTAATCTGGGCACAAAGACACTGGCAGATAATGTAGAGTTAAACAGGTAACTTAAATCTCTCGAGCTTCAGTTTCCATATCAGTAAAATGTCGGTATGATAATTCTACCAGTTGCCCTATTTCAGAAGGTTGTTATGAAGATGAAGTGAAATAATAGAAGTAACTTGCCCAGAGTCATCCAGTTATCGTTGATAAAAGCAAGAATAAAGTCCAGTCCTGCTAGATCCCAAAAGGCCCTGCTCCTAATTATTAATACCTATTAATAATACCTATTATTAATCACCAAGACTGTGGTTAGATTATATGAGAGAATAGAGACACATTCTTAACACTTTGTATATGGCATACAGGAAACACTCTATAAATGCAAGTAGTTATTGTTGTCTGTTAGCCCTGAGATTTGAAGATACTGGAGATTCCAGGATCATCTAGTTCAACCAGCACATTGTACTATGCTCAGTGCTATGTTCTGCCAGCATAGTCTGATGAAGCTGAGGTTAACGCCTGTGGTTGTCATGTAAAACTGGACCATGGTCTTCAAAATTCCCTCAGGGTCTTCTGTCATTTCTCTCAGTCTCTCTTGGGTAAAATGTGCTGATCATTAATGAAGTGTTATCCAGTGTCAGGGCAAAGGGTTTTTGTTTCATTGTCGCTTAGACATGACCTTTTCTTTCTTAAAGGAAGAAAATCTTCTGACCTCCTCTAAATTGTAAATGAAAAATACTTATGTTAGAAACCATTTTATGGTCAACATACATTTATTTAGAATTATTCAAGAGTAGTGCCATGTGAAATTTTTTTTCTACCAAAGCTTCTCAATGATTGCAGATCACTTGGGTCTGAAGTCTGTGGAAATTACTGCTAAACCTCACTTGGCCTGGAAGAAGACATCAGGCATTAGACCAACAAAACTGTGGCCTATGTTCTGTTTTTACTAGCAGTGTTCTAAGATACTATGCTTACAGAATTAAAGATTTTTTTTCAGTTTCTTGCATGAAATGTTTTTAAAATGCCATCTTTGTAATTATATAAACCTTCTGACACTGTTAATTTGGGTGGTAATATTTAATTGATGTTTCATTTACCATGCCTTCTCGTTTTTCAGTCACTTAAATATTTTACTTTTTTTTCTAACAGTGTATAGGTGAAGTAAAATGTGATATGGTTAATGAAAATAATAGAAATAAATTTAAATTTGCTTAGGTGTAAAAGAATTATGATATGCGTTTTAAAGAAATAGTATTTGTAATATAAATAGACATCCAAGGATATATGGTTGTATTTATGCTAAATTTATGCTGTCATATGTTAAATATATTCTAATTCAAATAGGTACATTTAAAATAAAAATAAATCCTCAGTGAATATGTTTCAGAATTCACACAAAAATTTATGTTTTGATGTCATACTCATAGTTCCTCTTATTCAATACTGTTTCAGTCCATTCCCAGAAGTTGCAGAATCAGTTCAGCAAGAACTAGAATCTTACAGAGCACAGGAAGATGAGGTTAAACGACTTAAAAGCATTATGGTAAGAATCTTTTGCTTTCTTAGAATTACAGGGAAGCAGGACATCTGGAGAGAGAAAGAGATTAACTTTTTTTTTTCCCTCATGAAAATTTGAAACCATTCATTGTTTTAATAAGAAAAGTATTCTCAACTTACTTAAAAGATCTTTGTCAAAAATAACCTGAATAATGAGAAGAGCAAAATATTTTAAAAGAATAATCTGAATTTATGATCTGAAAAAATACATAATGTGGCTTCGTTTTAGAGATACATTTTCCAGTGCTGCACATTCTACTATACTTTGACCTAACCTCCGAGTTCAGCTCTACTATTTATTACTGCACGACCTGAGCAAGTCTCTGGACCTATTTCTTTATCTGAAAATACCCGCTGGTCCTTCATCATCCAACTTTCTAGACTGATGGAGACCAGAACTTTTCTATAACTGTCAAAAATGGATATGCTTGTTCCTTAGAGGAGAATTGTAACTCTAGGTGACCTAAATCTTAGTATTTATTACTGATCTTAGGAATATATTGATTTTTATGCATCTGAGATCTTTTTTTTCCTCCTCAGGGACTAGAAGGGGAAGACGAAGGAGCCATAAGTATGCTTTCTGACAATACTGCTAAGCTTACATCAGCTGTCAGGTAGGTAAGCAAAACTCTTTAAGTCTTCTGTTGATGAGATTTATTTTGAACTTAAAAACTTGGCTAATATTTTTAATAATAAGACAAGTAGGTAATAGCATAGACCTTTAACAAACTAAATTGTGTTTTTAACATGTTCAAGCTGATTTAAATTCCCTTTTTCATATAGCAAATCATTTGCTTCTTTCACTAGTTAGAATTGTAAATGGGGATATTTTTACCAAGAAGATAGTATTGGTGATAAAATAATACAAATTATTATTAATTTTATCATTGCTGCTATTATTTTATTAACTAAAGGTTAAGTGCAGTTTCTTTCTGATACTTAGGAAATGCCATCAAAAGAGAGGAAATGTGTTTTAGATATATAGGTAAAATCATATTTCCATTAATCTGATTATATTCTTAACCTCCAGATTTTGGAATCAGAAAGTAAAATGGTGGAATAAGATATTTAAGGGACAGATTACTCTAAACCAAGAAACATTTCACCTATACTAAAGTAGTGAATACTGTATATGGTAAAGCTTAGAGATTAAATTTGGTTGGTAGTTTAAGTTGTCGTCTTGTCACTTTTTTATTCTAAGTTTCCTCAGAGGAAACATCCAGGTGTGTGTTTTATTCAGGTCTGTGTCATTTTCTTAGAAAATTTAATGGTTAATTTTTAATTTTTTGATACTTGTAGTTCTTTGCCAGAACTCCTTGAAAAAAAAAGACTTATTGATCTCCATACAAATGTTGCCACTGCTGTTTTAGAACATATAAAGGTAAATTTAACTTTTTCCCCCCTACACAGTATTTACGTATTCTATTTATGTACGGCTTTAAGCTTTTTAAGGTGATTTCATATTCATTATCCCATTGAGGCCTCACTATAACATTATGAGATATAATTACCAAAGGCAACATCATTACCTTCATTTTTCGCAAATGAGGAAGCTTAAGAACCCAGAAAGAATAGTGATTTATCAGGGTCACACGTTCAGTAAGTAGAAGTTAGAATCTGTGATATTTCTGTTATGTTGCCTCAATACTATCTACGCTTATTACTCTGTTAACAGTAGACCTGTGTCTAACCATCAATAATACAGATTTAGACACCCCTTTTACTGTAGTACTATCTAAAATATCCATTAACTGTTTTAGATAAGTCTTTCACCATTAAAGCGTCTGTCTCCTGTTGTACTATGATTTTGAAAAAAGTAGATTGTATTTTCTATATGTTGTTATCATAGCTCTTTTATCTCATTACTTTGTTCATGATTATCCCATATCAGCCTGACTTAATCAGTCCCTCAGTATTCTGTCACTTATTCTCTGGGTGTGGGGCTGAATTTCAATGACAGATTGACCATACGCTAGGACTTGGTTATTACCGACCCCTGCTTTCCGTGTGTTACATTTGAAAAAGCAATGTAAAAAAGCTAAATATGCTTGTTTGCCTGTCAAGGATGTTGATAACACCTTGAATTTATGGAAAGGAGACTTAAACATTTTTTTTAACGATCTAAAAAGTCATAGAGAATAGGAAGGAACTATTACAGATAGATAATGGACATTGTGCAGCATGGAATTTAAACATGCATAATTTCTTTTGTTCCACATCTCAGTATTGAAATTTGCTATCTTCATGTACCTACAGGAATAGAAATAGAATAATTGTGCTGTTTATAGATGACTCTGCTGATGATATTTTCCCTTCCATATGTAGCATCTTTGTAAAATGGGAAAAGGTTGCTCAGATCTGTAAACATCTGAGGTCATTGTCTCCTGTGGAGATAATGTATGTAACCAAGTGAAGTGAAGAGCTATATTGAGAATTTCCTTCAGTAGGAAAGAAAGGCTTTGCTTACAAGGTGAAGAATGATTCTAATATAAAAAGCTTTAAAAAATTTGTTTCAAAACAAAATATAAGTTCTAGTTTATATCTGTTAAATTGTAATTATATACTAAGGATCTTATCCATTAAATAAACATTTTTAGAGTACTTGCTGTGTGCTGGGCAGGGTGCTAGGTGCTCCATGCAAATAAATTGACAAGAAATAAAAACAAATTCTAAAAAGTTATGACAGTTGTTAATAGTCCTATGTGGGCTTTAAGATTTAAGCTGTTCTTCGGATTTCCTTTGACTTTATTTTTTTGTTTATTTTTTTATTAGTAAAGTTTATTGATTCTTAGATTTTACTTTCTGACCTCAGGTCTCATAGCTGTGAAACCAGAAAAATGCCAAGCTCAGCTCATACCATCAAACCTGATTTGTGTAACCCAAAGTAACTGATTATTGTACCTGTGGAAAGCACTCAGTTTCATCCTATTCATAAAACTTTACAAACATTATCCTGCCAGAAATTTATATGAATATACTCCAGACTAGAGCTTATGGTTTGAGAAAATTCTAGCTAAAGTAATTGACTTATTCAGTCATGTTTTTTGAATGACTCTGTGTTGTGCTAGGCCCTGGAAGTTCTGCGGTAAATTAGACAAGTTCTCTATTCTCTTGGAGCTAATATTGTAACAATAAACAAAGTACCCAAATTAGAAAACAAGATAACTTCAGTCATTTAGGTGATGTAAAAACAGGGTGATAGGAGATGATAGAGAACAGCTAAGAGGGCTACTTTAAGTGGTTAGGAGTAAGTGGTTGGGGAAATCACCTTTGATGTGATGTTTGAGTTGAGACCTGAATCACATGGAGTCACTTAGTAAAAATCTCAGAGCCAACCATTACAGTCAGAGGGACTAAAAAGTGCAAAAGCCTTAAGACAAGGAGCGAGGTTGGTGCATTTAAGGATGTAAAAGAAGACTAGTAGTGCTTATGGTGAGGAGGGAAAAAGTGATAGACTACGGGATCAAGAGAAATAGCAATTTAAGTGTGATGGAAGTCATTGGAGATTAATGACATGATCTGACTTATGTTTCAAATGGAGAATTGAGAAGTATGAGTGATGGGTGAGTTCTGGAAATAAGTGTGGAATTGAAAGACAGCTATTACTGCTGTCTAGATGAAAAATGGTGTTTTTTAAGGCAAAATTTACTATAAATTCTTTATGATGTTTATTTGTAATTTTACACTAATGATTTTATCTGAGTTTTTCAAAATAATTTTGTGTTAATAGAGAACATCTGTCTGACTTCAGCGTGCTACCATGCATGACCCACATAATTCTGCTGTAAGACCTGGTAATTTGGCTCTCTTCATAAAACAAGTTCAAACTAATTTGTCATTCAGTATGTTATGTGATTTTATATAAAAGCCACACATTTTGGGATGATTATTTTGCTGTAACTCAAGGAAGACACCCTTTTAAAAAACAGGGTCTGATTTAAAGAAACCATGCTATAAAGGACATTCACTTGCAGAAGGAAAGTGATGCCTTCTATAGGATACACTGTTCCCCGTTGGATCATTCTAAGAAACCCAGTCAACATCAGAACATCTTTAAATATCATTGATAAAGGAGCATATTTATCTTAAATGTTTACATATCAATTATAGTTGGATTTAATAAACTGCATACTCTAAGAAATATTCTTATAAAAGAAATTCTTTTAGTGTGGAAAAATTGGAATGTTTTCTATGAAGAGTCCTTGTAATGTTGACCCTCTCTTTTAAGTTATTCTTCTTCCTTGTCAAAATTAGCATATAAATTCTGCTACTCCCATTATTTCTCATTACTGCTGGTTATAAAATTTCTTCTTAAAGCTTTCCATAATTATTAAATTTCCAACCTTATAATATTTACTTTTAAGTGGCATGTTGACTTGTACTAAAACTATTCTACACCACATACCTCTGGCTATAATGTTAATATTAACTAAGTATTTTTCTCCGTGATCTCTTGCTCTTTTCACCAGAGTTTATTGACTATTTGAGTTTCACTTCTTTATAAACTTCTAGTCACCTAAGTGGTAAATATTTTTTAGTATTAGGAAGAATATTATGACTTCTTATGCAGAGATCTTAGAACATTTCCCTTGGTATTCATCTTCATTGCAGTTTTGCATATTTCTCCTTTTGGGATGTTTAGATCATAGCTGCTTTTTATATTTCCTTAGAGTATTTTCTAAAGCAGAATACTAGAAGGAAATAATTTCTTTAGAAGTCGTAACAGTTATCTGGCAATCATTGTTTTGATGGAAAGCTAGAAACACATCAATTTGCAACAACTTTGGCAAATATTATTACCTTTGTTTATTAAAATTCTAAGGATTTTAGTGGCTTGGGTGGTTAACTTTAGTTTAATAGATTAAAGAGTAAATTGTTGAGTCCTCATTTGTTTTGAGTAATCCATACCTTTGAAATCTCTTCTTTAGCAATTCTTTCATTTCTAATACAAATATGGCTTCACCACTTGCTGGTTTTTGGGGAATGACTCCTGGGATTACTTAAATAATTTATAGACAGATTTTAATTTATTTCAATGATTGTTATCCCACCTGCATAGTCAAACTGAATTAAGTACTCTTCAGCAGATACCTAAGAAAAGGAAAAGACGCCTATGTATAAGTCATAGTAGATGAGAGATAGAAATGGCATGATGTACTCTTTCCCCTAATGCTCTCACCTGAAAGGAAGTTCTGTGATATCTGAACACTCCATCCGAATACAGCCAGCAAAAAACAAGCTTTTAATAAGCTGTTATGGATTGAGGCTTCATTGGTGCTGAATCTTTATTTTTGTTTTGCTGCTGCTTATGGAGAAAGTTAGGAGGTACTGAATCAGATCTAAAGACATCACCTGATCAAGCAGGTGTACTACTGCCTTAGGTCTACGTGCTGAATAAGGCTTAGTCCTTGGTAGCAATGCTAGCTTTTAACCTTAGCATCTCCTCCAGGGGGCTTATTTTACTTTGGCTCAACTTCTTTATCTCTTCTAGGGGAAGATAGCTTTAAAAGTAGACACTCTCTTAATTGATTTCCACTAATCAACACATCAAATTAACTGATGCCCTTTATCCCCTCTATAAAACATAGAGGCTGCCGGCCACATTATGACGTGCAGACAGCTGGCAGCTTGGATGCCTCACAGGTTGAATTTTAGAGTTATTTATATTTGATTCCAAACTATTTAAGCCAATTATATGAGTAGGAAAAGAGGATTGTTTCTTTAAAACTAGGTTATACACCTTAGACTTACTGAAGATGGTGATTTAACTATTGTTTAAATTAGTACTGGGTAAAAAAAAAGAAAAATATTTAACTGCAAAAATTGGAAAATCTTGAAAAATACTAAAATTGCTTTGCAAATGTCTATACATTTTTTGGTTCCACTTCAAAGAATGTGAAACTAGAAATCATAGGTGATCCCTTATAGGTGTGCTTTATGCAAGAAAGAAAAAAAAAATTTAGTGACACGTCTGTACTCAAAGAAAAGGTATCGGACCTACATCAAGATTGACAGACAATTGTGTATTTTAGGTCTTAAGTTAAAAGGCAGTACACACACACACACACACAACACAGGTTTGTGGGGTTTTTTGGTCATTCTTTACATTAACTGACTTTGATGAACTGATCACCAGTACCCTATCACAGTAGGAAAGAAATTTTACTGTACTAGAAATCAGAACATTTCTCTGGTTGTATTTTTTTTTTTAATTCATTTGCAACAGAGACAGAGCATGAGCAGGGGAGAGAGGCAGAGGGAGAGGGAGAAGCAGCCTCCCCACTGAGCCAGGAGCCCCATGGGGGGCTAGATCCCAGGACCCAGAGATCATGACCTGAGCTGAAGGCCGACACCTAACCATCTGAGCCACCCGGGCGCCCCTCTCTGGCTGTATTTTAAATGATCTCAGTATACATACCAAGCGAATGTTCATATGACCTTCATGTCTTTTCAAGGCAGGGGGACAATATATTCTGTAATAGAAAGTCCCCAGCGGACAAGCTATCATTGTCTTTTATCTCTTCTTATCCAAATAAGATTAGTCACTCAGTACTTGAAGTTTTCTTCAATTATGACCAAAGGTAGCTCTTGAATGAGTGGAATATCCTTTAACTTCTTCTCACTCACTGTGAATTTTGGGAGACTATTTCCATATCTCCAAAAAAAGTGTGAAATTACCTTTCTCTTTGTTCTCTTTGTTCTCACTTCTCTGCCATCTGCTTTTGTGAAGATGAAGCATTGTCATTGAGACCCAATTATAAAGGTTAAATTCAAAGAAATAAAGACTTCTCAGAACATTCAATAGTAAGAAAATAAATAACCTAATTAAAATATGGGCAAAAGAATTAAATAGACTTATCTGAAAAAGATATATAGATGACAAGTACGTTCAATCTCAATAATCATTAGAAAAATGGAAGCAGAAACCACAATGAGACATCACTATATTAAAAATGTCTAAAATTAAAAAAATCAATCATGCCAACCTTTGGCAAAGATACAGAGGAACTAGAACTTTGATAAACTGCTGGTAGAAATATAAAATGGTATATCCACTTTGGAAAATAGTTTCTTGATTTCTTAAAATGTTAAACAGAAACCTGTCATTGGTCCAGTCATTCCATTCCTCAGTATTTACCGAAGACAAATGAAAGCCTATGTTTATTGTACACAAATATTTACAGCAACTTCATTGTAATAACCAAAAACTGGAAACAACTAAATGTCTACCGACAGCTGAATTGGATAAATAAATTATAGTATATCCATAAGATGGAATATATTCAGCAATAAAAAGGAAGGTACTATTGACACGTACAACAATATGGATGAATTTCAAATACACTGAGTGAAAGAAGCCACATTAAAGAAGAGTACATAATCTGTGATTGCATTTACATAAAATTCATAAAAATGCAAGCTAATCTATAGTGACAAAATGCATATCAGTGCTTGCCTAGTAACCTAGAGAAGAGTGTTAGGGGGCCAAAAGGGAGGCATTACGACAAGGAAACTTTCCTGGGTAATGAATGGTATGTTCACTATCTGGATCGTGTTCATGATTTCATGGGTATATATACATATATATCCATGTATGTTGTAAATAAAGATGCTATAAATGCCCATGAGAAGGTTTTTGGGTGGTTATGTTTTTAGCTCCTTTGGGTAAATACCAAGAAGTTGGTTGCTGGCTCATATGATAAGAGTATGTTTAGATTTGTAATGAGACTGCCCGCTGCCAAACTGCCTTCCACAGTGGCTGTGCTATTTTGCATCCCCACCACCAATTAATGAGAGTTCTTGTTGCTTCACATCCTTACCAGCGTTTGGTGTCATCAGTGTTGAATTTCAATGATTCTAATACATGTGTAGTAGTATCACATTGTTTTCATTTGCAGTTCCCTAATGACATGTGATGTAGATCATCTTTTCATATGCTTACTTGCCATCTGGATCTTCTTTGGTGAGATGTCTGTTCCCATCTTCGCCCCATTTTTTTAACTGGGTTGTTTATTTTCTTAATGTTGAGTTTTAAGCGTTCTCTATATTTTGGAGAAAAATGTCCTCTCATGGGTATATCTTTTGCAGATATTTTCTCCATGTCTATGGCTTGTCTTCTCATTCTCTTGACAGTATCTTTCACAGAACAGAAGCTTTTAATTTTAATTAAGTCCAGCTTATTGATTTTTTCCTTTCGTGGATCATGCCTTTGATGTTGTATCTAAAAAGTCTTTGCTGTACCTAAAGTCATCTGAATTTTCTCCTAATGTTATCTTCTAGGAGTTTTATAGTTTTGAATTTCCCTTTAGGTCTGTGATCCATTTTTAGTTAATTTTTGTGAAAGTAGGGTCAGTGTCTAGATTCATTTTTTTCTTTTGCATGTAGGTATCCAGTTGTTGCAGCACTATTTGTTGAAAAGAATGTCTTTTCTCCGTTGAATTGCTTTTGCTTTTCTGTGAAAGATAGGTTGACTGTATTTGTGTGGGTCTACTTCTGCATATTTCTTTTCTGTTCCATTGATATATTTGTCTTACTTTTTGTCTAGTAACAAATAGTTAGGTATTGTAGCTGTATTTTAAGTCATAAAGTCCTCTATCTTTTTTCTTCTCCTTTCAGATTGTTTTGATTATTCTGGGTCTCCCATGTCTCCGTATAAACCTTAGAATCAGTTCGTTGATATCTACAAAATAACTTGCTGGGAGTTTGATTGAGACTGTATCGAATCTATAGATCAAGTTGGGAAGAACATGGAATATCTCTCCATTTACTTGGTTTTTCTTTGATTTCTTTAATAAGAGTTTTGTAGCTTTCCTCATACAAAGCTTGTATGTATTTTATTAGATTTATAACTATTTCATATACTTATTTTTTGAGTACTAATGAAAATATTTTTGATTTAATTTCAGATTTAAAGTGTTCATTGCTAATATATCAGAAAGCAGTTGGCCTTTATATGTTAGTCTTTTATCCTGCAGCCTTGCTATAATCACTAGCTCCTGAAGTTTTTGTTGTTGTTTCTTTGGGATTTTCTATATAGACAAGCATGTCATCTGTGAACAAAGACAGTTTTATTTCTTCCTTCCCAGTCTTTATTCCTTTTATTTCCTTTTCTTTTCTAATTGCATTAGCTAGGACCTCTGTTATGATGTTGTTAGAGTGCAAGAGGGGACATCCTGGCCTTTTTCCTACTGTAGCCATTGACTTTTGTATATTAACCTTGTATCCTGCACCTGTGCTACAGTCGCTTATTAGTTCCGGAAATTTTTCGTTGTTTTTTGAAATTTTCTACATTAACAATTGTGTCCTCTGTAAATGAAGAGGTTTTTGTTTTTTTTTTTATTCCCAATCTGTGTACCTCTGATTTCCTTCTCTTGTTTATTGCATTAGTTAGGGCTTCCCATATGGTGTTAAATAGGAGTGCGAGAGGGGGTATCCTTGCCTTGTTCCGGATCTTAGCTGGAAAGCATCTAGTTTCTCATTATTTGCATTCTATTTTCTGAAAGAGATTGCAGAGAATTGTTACAATTTCTGTTTTAAATGTTTGACAGAATTCTCTAGTGAGCACACCTAGACCTTATGCTTTCTGTTGTGGAAGGTTATTCATTATTGATCAATTTCTTTAATAGATGTAGACGTATTCAGATTATCTATTTCTCTTTCAGTGAGTTTTCATGAATTGTGTCTTGCAAGATAGTGGCTCGTTTCATCTAGGCTCTCAAGTTTGGGCATAGAGTTGTTCAGAATACTCCTTCATCATCCTTTTGATGTCATAGGATCAGTAGTAATGGCCTCTTTTTTCATTTCTGATATTTTCCATTTGTGTTTTCTCTCCTTTTTTCTTAGTTAACCTGGCTAGGTATTTATCAATTTTATTGATCTTTTCAGAGTCGCTTTTGGTTCCAGTGATTTTCTCTGTTGATTTCTTATTTTTAATTTCACTGATTTCTGCTCTGATTTTTATTATTTCTTTTCTTGTGTTTACTTCAAATTTAATTTACTCTTCTTTTCCTGGTTTTATCTTTTAAGAATTAAATACATTGTTGTTATAATTTAAAACTAAATGCTTCTGAGAGTCATAGTAAAGTAAGGCTTAATATAGTTTACAAGTGCAAATAAATCTCTATTTTTTCCAGAAATATTATAAATAAAGCAGTTTTTGCTATTATAATAAGATTGCTAATATTTGTATTTTTAATACTTTTCATCTATAAAGATCGCTTCATGTACATTTTAATTTTTTATTACATAGATCACTTTAGTCAGTTTATTTTTAGGAGTCAATATATAGTATAATTTACAGATTAAAATTGTTTCTGTATTCTAAAACAGATTTAAGGTAGATTTCACAAGTAGCACATAGAACAAAAATAATGAAATAAAAACAGAATTGGTGACATAGAGTTTTAATGATAATTCTCAAGTTTGGCTTTGTATTTTCAGGCAACCAAGATTTTTAAAAAAAAGGTGATTAGGTTAAAAAATCCTTCTTATCAGAAAGGAGAATTTGTTTTTTATTCTTTTTTTAAAATTTTTATTTATTTATTTGAAGTAAGCTCTACTCCCACTGTGGGGCTTCAACTCATGACCCGGAGATCAAGATTTGCATACTACACTGACTGAGCCAGCCAGGCATCCCTTAAATTTTATTTATTTATTTATTTCAGTATATTTATTTATTTAAGTATATTTTTTATTCTAAGCTAAGTGTTCCTTAGCATCATGATACAAAATACATTGCTCATATTGGGCATTATCTAGAATAGAGTGATGTAATGATATAGTATATTAATATCAGTTACACTCTTGTATAATTAATTTTAATATAATTTGAATTCTTGTGTAATTTTAATATAAAATAATATTTTACATTTACATTTTAATATAAAATTAATTCAATGTAGCAACTTTAATGAAAGTCAAGGGTATAATAAGATATAATTCAGGGGCGCCTGGTTGGCTCAGTCAGTTGGGTGTCCGACTCTTGATTTCCACTCAGGTCATGATCTCGGGGGATCCAGCCCCACATCAGGCTCCGCGCTCAGCAGGGAATTTGCTTGAGGTTCTCTCTCTCTTCTCTCTCTGCCCTTCCCCGCTGCTCACACCTGCTCGTGCATTCTCTCCCTCTGTAAAATAAATAAAATATTTTAAATTATTAAAAATATATATAACTCAGTGAGAGCAGTTTTATGAATTTCCAGTGTAGTAAGGTCTAAGTTTATAACATTTTAGTGTCTAGAGTGGAAAGATTGCATATTCTTTAAATAATATGTTACTACTTTTTTTCAGTTGGGCTTTTGGTAGGGATTTGATCGCAGAGAAGTTGAAGTTGCATATTCTGATTTGGGCCTGAAATGCTAGAAATTCAGTGTTCTTGTTTGAAAGAAAAATGCATCTATTTGGAAATGAGATAATCAAGTGGTAAGATTGATAGCCTTTTGTAAAAATTGAAGATCCTAACCAGGTTCCTTATCCTGACAGCGCAATCGGTGTCCATCACTGCATAAATGAATTTTATTGAAGTTTCTGAGTCACTCTGTCATGTGAACAAGTACTCCAGAGTAAATATATTCATCCACCTGTGTTATAGAACACCTTCAAAGATAATTTTATGTATTATCTGGGTTTTGCACCACATAATTTTTTATGATGGCAAACCAATTCAAACCCACCAGTATGAAATGCAACAAAATGTACACCTAAGTAGCGGAAAATATATTAACATGCTGTTTTGTTGTATCATAAAAAGCAGTTGAGATTTGGAGAATTCATTACCTTGCAGGGGACAGGGCATATAATAATAAGTAAGTAGTCACGAGGAGTTCACATTCTAGTGACAGACCAACTGCAGTCTTTTATAATACAGCATACAAGTGCTACCCACCCGGGAGGTTGGATATCCGAATACAGCACTGAAAGATGATAGGGATTAAACATGTGAAGAAGAAAGAAAGAACAGAAAGAGCTAGGTTATAAATGATCTTCAACTTAGGTATAGGTTATATTCTAAAAATTAGAGTTCTAAGTTCATCTTAGCTTAGACTATACTTTGCTATAGATAAAATGTGATGCATTGATCCCTGTTCTTTCAAACCCCATTTAATTCATTATTCGGAATATTCCTAGTATTGTCTTTCAAGTGAGAAGGGTTTATCATCCCCTCTCTCTCCTGTGAGAAGTAGGAGGAGAGGACTATTGAGATTCTTAAGAGTAAAAGGAAGTATAACTCTAATCCTTCCTTTCTTCTTCTTTTTCTTTTTTTAAGTTGGGCATGGAGCCCAACATGGGGCTTGAACTAATGACCCAGAGATCAAGACCTGAGCTGAGGTCAAGAGTGAGACACTTAAGTTACTGAGCCACCCAGGTGCCCCAACTCTTAATTCTTTCTTACCTTTACTTTCACTGCTGACTTGTGCTAGGGGATAGATTTGGGGTTTGGAAAAGAGGGAACGCCAAGAAATACCACTCTAGACTTTGTCATCAGCCAGTCATAGACTGGGGTGAGGAATGAGAATTGTAGCTAGCAGTGAGCAGGGAGCACCAGAATGGTGGTGTTTGTAGCTAGAATGAAAAGAATGGTTAAGAGAAGGAAAAAATCCCTCACAGTTACAGAAAGGAAAAAGGAATTCGTTTCATGCCCTGTACAGGTCATCTGACAAATGTCCCTTGGTAATGGATTTTCAAAAGACAAAATATGAATACGACTTGTACATCCCAGATGACTCTTAAGAGTTCTCCATTATTGTGAGTGAAGGGGCAAGCTAGTTTTTAAGAGTGCCCCCTTTTGTTCTATTTCAAAATAGGCTGTCACCAGTCAGAAAGGGGTGTGTGTGTGTGTGTGTGTGTGTGTTACGTTAATTTAATACAAATGTTGAGGTAGTGTACTGGAAAGTGAAAAACATCAGGCTTATTTTCCACTGGTTACTCTGAAATTGGGAGAAAAACACTAGAATTTTTTAAAAATCAGAATCTTCACTTAGCCCCTTTTAAAGGGATTATTGAGAAATTCATGGCTTTCAGAGTTCATATTCACTAGATGTAATTTGTATTCCATGCATAGTCCTTTGATTTTCTATAATATTCCCTTCTTACTATTCTTGATATTTATTGAAGTTACCAAAAATCTGTTTATTATCTTGACCTTGTTATTTTGTTTTATATTTTTAATTTGTCTGTTTTCCATGTAACTATTGTTATCCAAATTGTATTCTCCTTTGAACTCACATTGTATAAGAATAATTAATCTTTGGCATTACAGAAATTGTTTCTTGGTATTTTCCTTTACTTCAAGAAACTGAGAAAGGATCTCTAGATATTATATATTGGCCAAAATAACCTTTTACCACATATACATAAGTTATGTGTATTACCAAAAAAAACCCAAACGTGTACTAATTGACAAATATACTTTCTTTCATAAAGCATATACAAAAGAAGCAATAAATTGTACTTGAGGAAAATGTAATTTTCCCTACTCTTTATCTGTGGTGTACATTGGAGTCTGACCTGGATTTGAATCTCAACTCTCTACTACTTCTACTCTGGTAACCTTGAATAAATATATGTTTCTGTGTGTCTGTTTCTTCATCTTTAAAATGGGACTAATAATTCCTAGATCATAGTGTTACTTGGAGAATTAAATGAGATTATCTAAATTAGTAGTTTTAAACACTGTTCTCTGGTACCCTAGATCACTGTAGGGACATTCGATGGGTCATTTGTATCTGTTTTATGTTTAGGGTTCTGCAGAAGATTTAGTTTGAGAGAGAGGGTCCTGAGGTTCTCTGTTTAAAAACATTTGAAAGCCATAGCTGCAATTAAAGTGCCTTGCACAAATAGATCCTGAACATATACTAGTTCTCATATGCCAGTTAGGAAATCTCGACTTCATTCCTTTCCCTCCTTCATGGGAATCAGTATATTAAAATGCTAAGTTACTTTTCTTTAACTGCTTTACCGAGGTATAATTCACATACCATACAGTTCACGCATTTAAAGTGTATGATTCATTGGTTTTTAGTATATTCACAGAGTTGTGCAACCATAGCCAAAATGTATTTCAGAACATTTCCATCACCTCCAAAAGAAACTCCCTACCCATTATCAATCAAACTAACTTATTTTGGATTCTGTTTCCATTGCTTATTAGAACTTTAACTGTAAGTAAGTTGATATATCAAGAAGAAAGCAAAACAAATGAACCAATTTTCTTCACTGATTTGTAGGTACAGACATTAGAGTCCATTATGGCATTCAGCATACTTAATTTTATATATTAAATCACCAAAGACAATTCTTTACATTTTTCAGTTCTAGAAGTTCAGTTATCTGATTTCATGATTTCTAAAGATGACTACTTGTTCTGTGTGTGTCCTGCTCTTAGTTGAGAAATTCAACAAATACTTTGTCAAATACTTGTTATGAGCCAGGTGTTATATTGGACTTCTAGGGTGAAACAAACAGTTTTTAGAAGGGTGGTATGTAAGCAAAGGAGAGTGATAAAGTGTGATCATACTATGGAGAGGTGTGTAAAATCCTGATGGTACACATTTAAAGGAGTAATAAATTCTAGCCAAGAAGGAGATTGAGGGAGGGGCAGGAAGGGGAAGGAGTAGAGATTGAAAAGAGTTGCAAAGAAGCTGGTCCTTAAAGAATGAATAAAGTTCACTGTACAGGTGATGGAGGAGAAATATATTCTTAAAAAGCTAAGAGAATAACCCAAGCCTATGCTTAGAGGACTAAAAGCATACACGATGTTTAATGAAAAGTGAGGTATTTGATTTGACTAGAGGGAACTAAATACAGTGAATAGTGGTGAAACAGAAAAGGTTGACTAGAGCAGATTGTAAGGGCCTGAAAGTCAGCTTATTTAATACCTTATTTTATCATCTTCCCCCCTCTTCTTTCCTGGCTTCACTCTACAGAGAATAAGCCTTTCCCAGTCTAATATTCAGTTCACATTAACATAGTTCCTACTGCCATCATCCTAGTTCCCCTGGAGTTATCTTTGACTTTTTTTCACTACTTTGCTTCCCATATCCATTCACATGTTAATTATTAAATATCTGTTTCTTTCCATTCCCACAGCCACTGTCATGGTCTCTTTCCTAGGATCTCTTTTCCATTTCTTGTGTCCATTTTTAATATTACATTTTTCCATTCCTAGGACTTCACCTCTTAATCTGTTTTGATACTGAAAGTAGCTTTATACAGTAGCTAAAGTAGTTCCTGTCTGAACACTGTGAAGGGCCAAAAGGTTTATAAGAA
The DNA here is from genome assembly GCF_017311325.1 of Ursus maritimus. Lineage (NCBI taxonomy): Eukaryota > Metazoa > Chordata > Mammalia > Carnivora > Ursidae > Ursus > Ursus maritimus. The sequence goes on from NW_024426230.1 coordinate 7,803,683, forward strand.
GGAAAACTCTCGTACAGTTTATTATACTCCTATCAGGAGTTGACTGACAAGGGGATTCTCTGTGTACTCATGTAGAATATATTGTTGAGTTAAAGCAAGGAACAGAAGAGTATAATATATTCCCTTTGTGTCAGAAAGCAGAGGAATATTAGGATATAGACCGTATTTTCTTATATTTTGCATAGAGAAACTGGACAACTATAGAAGAATAATTGAAGTAAATATCCATAGGCGTAGGTGTGGAAGAGAAGTTGGGTGAGGACAGGTCTCAAAGTATACCTTGTCATGTTGTTTTGATTTTTAAACTGAGTATTTCATCTATTTAAAACTCTGGCCTTGTGTGCCACTGCGGGGGAGTGGGGTTGAAGGACTCTGACTGATTTTTCTGTTACCTTATATATGAACTCACTCCTTAGTCTACCATTCAGACTTCTCCACTCTGATTATGCTATGGTGTGGTCCCTTTCACTGAAATGAACTCTGTTCATGTCCCCAAAAAACTTAAAGTCAAAATACATTACTTCCTTCTCTACAGTTGGTTAACCTTATTTCATTCTGTCATTTTAGCTTAATATATTTATGTTCTGTGTTTGTATTTTGGTTCTGCATTGGTATCTCTGAGTATTCTAATTTATTTCATGAATGATTTCTACTCAGATTGTTAACACTTTCAATAGAAATCATATTCTTTTCTCTCTTGTATTATTGAAGCATAATTTAGCAGATACTTGATAATGATAATTTTTATTTACTTTGGAGGATCCTAACATTTTAACTTCTTTTGGATAATTTTAATAAATTTTAAGTTAGAAGAGGTATCATATAGAAAAGCTGAGTTTGACTACGTTTCCATTACCTAAAACTTCAAAGTATTAAGTAGGAAAATTAATGAAGAAAATTAGTTTTATTTAAAAACCACTGAAAATAAATTATTTAGGGTAATTTTCTGTCCAGTTAAGGTGAGAATGTGTGGATTTGCTCACTAAAAAAGTGAACATAACATGACCACCTGACATTAATTTGCATGGAATACAATATGATTTATATGCTAGTTACTAATCAATATAGTAATTGAGATTGGTGTGATTTTTACCTTTGCTAAAATATATATACATATATATTTAAATAACATGCAGTTAATTCTGAATTTATAAGTCAGATATGATAAAATCAATTATTGTTTTTTACATTAAGTGTATGATCAAAAGTAAGAAACTTGAAAATAAATTCTATTAGGAAATGAACACTTGTTTTTAAAAATTGATCATAGAAAATAGAAACTTATAAGCTGAGAGGCCCATAGTTTGTTTTTATTACTCGATGTAGCCTAATCTAATATTTATTTTGAAACAGGCAAGAAAACTAGATGTATATTTTGAATATGAAGAAAAAATAATGAGCAAAACGACTCTGGATAAATCTCTTCTAGATATAATATCAGACCCTGATGGTATGTACCATAAATTTGAGGTTACTGTTTAGATTCACAACTGATGAATCCAGCATTTTCAATTTAAGTAAAATCTGAATAGAATTATTTTTTTTCCAACAACCCATGCTAATGATGAGATAACTAAATGAGTTATTTTCTGTTGAGAAGTTTGTAGCAAAGCAGTTCCTAAAGTAGAAAAATGATTTGCATTTTATTTCATTGAACTTTTCTCTCATGGTATTTAAGAACTCGTTATATTCATTTATTTAAAGAGATATATCTGAAGTTCAGTTTCTGCTGATTTTAGGAAGATTCGAAGGTATAACATTCAAAGCAGGTGTCTTTAAGTGATACCTTTCTAATTACTTTGGTTTAACCCTAAAGAGTTTCCTAAAAAGATAAATCTAAAACTGAATTCAGTTTTAAATATTTAGGGAACTTGTTTTTAAAGAAACTTCTTAATCAATCCCTTTATATTTACATTTAACTAAGTATTTGTATGTTAGATTTTCTTAAAACAAGATTTGATTCTTTGTGCTTAGAAAATGTATTGTAATTATTGCTTTCAATTATAATGATCATGGGATGTGCATAGGTTTTAGCCTCTAAAATTATCTAAACTTTAGAGATGTGATCATTTCAGAATAGCTTTCAATTCAAATCTCAGTGCTTTTCCAAAATGAATAAAAAAGTATATAAACTGTTCAGTTTATATTTTGCATACAAGTTATTTAGCTGAATGGTGATGGTTTTTGAGTTAGAGTTTGGTGTGAGTTTTAGACTTTATTCCAAGTTGAAAAATAATAAATTCCAAATTGTTTGTAATTAGAGATTCTACTCCTAAAAACTTCTAAGAAGCTATAAGAAAATGTATAAGAAGCTAGATTTGTAGTGAGAACCTAGCATTTTGAAGGTGTTTACACTTGTGATCTCTACCCCCAATGCGGGGCTTGAACTCCTAAAGGTATTTACACTTTGTAATGAAAAAATGTGAAATATATAATCCAGCCGGCACTTCAGAGCTATTCCTCGTTATTTACAATAAGTTTTGAGTAAAGCTGAAGCAAATAAATTTGTTAATAGAAAAATAATCAGAACCTTCCTCATTTTTTTCCCCTTACTTTCTCAGTTTATTTGTAAAGACATTAAGTATGGCAGAGCAAGATAGGCATTCATGCAAAGTGGAAGTCTGGTGCCACTTTAGCCCAGAACAAGATTTTGAAACCTGAGCAGGATGAGAAGGACAACCACATGTGGGGTAGAGGGAAGACTGGTGATCTACCATGAAGTGTCGAAGTCCCAGTGAAATGCTTTCACATACGTATGTGAAAACATGGTATATAAAAGCCCTAACAGATTGAGGAAGGTGACTGTACACAGGAGCAACCCACCATCAGTCCAAGTGGGGTGAGAAGTGTGGCCAGGCATGTGAGTGAGTCCGTTGTAGGGAATCAGAGCCCAAATGGAGTGAGAAGGCATCTATGCAGTCAGGGGATGGCTGCAGAGTTAGGATATTTGTTACATACCACAGACTGGTTAAATAAGTGTATACAGAGGCAACCAGGTTTCCTCTTCTCAGAGAAGGAAGTTATAAATATGGAAAGGGAGAAAACTCTAATGAGCCCTGTAATGTTGGATTGGAATTGGAGGTGCCATTGTAGACCTGTGTTTTCACTATGTATTTGTCAGAGAAATAAATATAGATATATGTATTCCTAGTCTAGCCAACTAAGCCGGGCTGGAGCAACAGTATTCCAGTGGTAAAGATTTTAGCTTATAAATACCATACTCTACTAGGACTCATTGGAGAAGTAGTTGATTCCAAGGCTGAGGTAGGAAGAGAAAGTACAAAATGAGCCTAGAACATTTTGTTGTGTCAGAAAGCAAGGAAAGTACTCAGAAAGTGATGGGACATGTCAAAGAGACCCAGAAGTCAGCTTGAAGAGGCCCCTAGTGGCCAAATCATGACATCATGAGCATCAAAATAAATAATGGTAACAGTTTATAACTCACTGAATGAAATAGGAAGCCATCAGTCCCTAGAGATACAGTAAATGAATAAATTAAAGTTTTACAGAATATTTAGTTTCAAATTGCCTCCCTACAAATACTTACAAAGAGAAAAGCTAACTTTACAGTGGAGAAGTATGATAGAACCCTTACTAGGTAATCACAGTGAACATCATTAGTAATGAGACATACTGAAATAATGCCCCACCCAGTAGGATGTAATACAAAGAATATAGTATTTTGCTTGTGATATTCCTGCCAAAGGCATATAACTTGAATCCGATCATGAGGAAATATTCTACAAAAAAAACCAGCCTGTGATCTCCTAAAACATCAAGACCATATAAGTCAAGGAAAGACCGAGGAATTGTTTCATTCAGAAGAAGGTAACTGTATGTTATGTGGCAGCTGTACATACCACATAATTCTGAAATTGATCCTTTTGTCATAAAGGATGTTATAGAGACTAGTGGTGAAACTTGAAATGACATCTGAGGATTAGATGTTAGTAATATATCAGTGCTGATTTCCTAATTTTGATAGTTGTTATATTGAGCTTAATTGGAGAATGTCTGACATTTGGGAATGATGGGACAGCAGGTCAACAACTTACTCTCAAATTGTTCAGGGAGATAAAAAGCTTTCTGAATTCTTCTTAAAACTTTTCTCTAAGATATCCAATTACTCAGTAAGGAAACTGACTTTAAAATTGAGAGTAGTTCCAGTGGAAACTTAGGTGTGACAATAGGATCTAGGCTGCTGGTTGTAGGTTCTAGAGTACTTGCAGTTGTAAAGGATGCATTTTTATAATTTCCATTTGATTCCTCTGTGATTAATACCATTATAAGCATCAGGATACTCTCCAGCTCTTACCATGATAGTATTGTTAAAACCCTTAGCAGAAATTTTGAGGGCTTTTATTAAGCCTATCGCAACTATAAAATGTTTTTCTCCTTGAGGAAGAGAATGGGAACTCTTCTTTAAGCAGAATAAGTGCCTACTATTAGAAAGGCTGTGCTGAGGAAGTTAAAAACAATAGCAAGGATCTTCAGGCCCCTAAAACTCTGAGGGAGGGAAGACTTTCTCTCCCATTTTAGGAGCGGTGGTCCCAAGAGCCTGCAACAAACCTCATTGCTTTTTTTCCCTTTGTCTTCTAACTGCTTAGTCATAGGTGCAGGAAATGCACAACGGAACAGGGTAACTAAAGGCAAAGCTTTCAGGCTGGAGCACCAAAAAGGGAAGGCCAAGGGAATTGGAAGCTACCAGGGAGATTGTAGAGAGGAAGGAGCTCGGGAAAGCAACCTCATAAAGTTGTTTATGAATTCCTGGGCTCACCCCTGAGCTGCATATACGTGAATTGGATCCTAAACAGTATTATTCCAAAGACTAAGAGTTGAAGGGCTAGACAGTTTCCCAGTTCCCATAGTGGCTATTAGATGGTTGGACAGATCCCAATAGCACTGCAGAAGGTTTTGAAACTATAAGTCAATGATGGAACTAGGACCCACAGAAAGCTGTAGGAACTTTGGCCTGAAACCAACCAGGCTAATTACCTGCTAAACAAAAATAGCAGCTTTCTCCTAGGACTTAAGACTGTGAATTTCATAACCTAATTTTCGAAATGTCCCAGATATAGTATTTATCTATAAATATCAGAACTTTGGAAAACCCATCATTGATCTTTACTACCATTCTTTGTCTTATTCAGGGAGTAAGGATAATTTGAGAAGGGTTATCTGGATTCTGAACCATATAAAAAAATCGATGCCTCATTAGTCATGTTTTGAAAAAATTTTCCTTGTTTTTATTCTATAATAAAGTATAACAATTCCGAGTTCTTGAGTATTAGGATACACTTTGAAGTGAAAGTGCATATTGTTATTTGTTGGTGGTGAAACTGAGTTACCTCTGACCAGTGCTTTATCATTTTGCACCAGAGTACAGCCAGTAGCAGAGGGGAGAATAAATGAGTTTCTCTGTACAGTTTTGGGCTCTGGGTAATAGGAGTAGCAGATCAAACCCACTGCAAGCAAGAAATTTCTTTGAAATCTTATGTTTGTCTTAAACAATTTCAGGCAAATATTTTTTATATAATACAACAGTGTTTATTTTAATATAAATGTATTCTTTTCCCAAACCTTTTAAGTGATACAATACCCTTCACAAAGAGACATATATATAGTGACCCTGCTTTTGAGAAGTACCGAAGTTTCATAACCCAGCGTCTAGAATGACCATACAGCTGTTTGCCCAGAACAGTCTCATTCTTATATCTCTTGTCCTTACATAATAATTACTGGCATCCCCTTCCCATCTCAGAAGTATCCTGTTTTAGAATTATATGATTACCCTACCTATGTCTGTCTTTCTTTCCTAGTTTTTATCTAAAAGGTAAATCTCTTATAGACATTTTGAAAGCTAGAATGGAGATACTTATATTCCATTCCTTTAATCCCACAGCATTTAATCTTGTTTCTATATCTGTATTGTACATGGTTATAGTTAAAGTGCCTATAATCTTAAGTCAGTTGAATCAAGAACCATATTTTATCTTATCACATTTATGTGCCTTAAATTTTTATATACTTGTGTTAACCATAATACTTAACAAGAATTATGAAAGTTTTTTATTTATATTCCCCTATGTAGCAGGAACTCCAGAAGATAAAATGAGGCTGTTTCTTATTTATTATATAAGTGCACAGCAAGCACCCTCTGAGGTATGTCCTCTTTGTTCAGTTATTGGGTAGAAGGGGAAATATTTGTTTTAAAAGTAGAAGACCAGATCACATGGCCAAATAACTACCTCATTCCTTTCTTTAAAAGAAAAACAATTTGTTAAGGCTGTTTCTATTTACAGCTGAGTTTTATAGCAATATTTATTGTCACCAAGGGAACTATGCATTCATGAAATGTCTGACCACTTTTAAGTTGTTGGAATATGAATTGGATTTAAATGGCCAAAATTCTTATTTCTGGAAAATAGCTATGATAAACTAAGTTAACCAAGTTTGCTATTTGAAACATTGGTCTTATTTCTCATTATGTGATGATCTTAAAAGCTCTGTTTCTTTGAGCTATGGCCACTAATGTCTTCCAATGAATTCATCTTTAAAGTAAAAATTTGGTAATATTTTAAGGTTCTTAAAAACTAATGTTCGTTATAGAATATAAGGAGTTAGTTGTGAGAAAATACCCAGAGTTCCTAAAAGTTATGTAAATATTATAATTTAATTTAATGAAATTTAACTTCAGATTTATATCTGTCATATGATTCATATAAAAATAAAGTTGACATTTTTTGTATTGCAGTCAGATAATTTTATATCAATAAATTTCTCAGAATGATTGGAAAATGACAGCTTTTCCTTTCTAGAAGATTCCCCCCCCACTGGAAGAGTGGATTGTGGGTAATTTTGTTGTTTTCTTTTTCTGTGATAGGCCATCAATTGCTTTTGAAGAAGAAATAAAATTTAAGTATGTATAGGTAATTGACTTTGAAGGCAATTGGTGATTTTGGTATCAATGTTGTTGCCGGGTTGGAGACCTGCTAACTCTCTCTAATGTTAACTTAGTGAAATTTTACTGGATGAGCAACAAGCAAAAGAATTTTAGAATTGTAGAGATGACATCTAGAATGATATAATTGTTATAAACTTCTTTCCTTCGCTGGTAGCATTTTTTTTTTAAAGTCTGGTAGATCATAACACTTCTTTTGGTCAAAAATCTCTGTCATGTTAAAACAGTAAACTAAACCCAGTATTTGCTTTAGGCAATTCTGTTTTATTGTGGGTATATAGCTTTTATTTTAATTCAATATGAAAGTATAGTTTTCTTTTCAGAAGTATCTCATACCTATATCTTAGGGGAGTCTTACAGGGGTATATATATATATATAGAGAGAGAGAGAGAGAGGATTATAGCCTATTTATAATATTTTCTTAAGAATTTATGATTTTAAAACTTAATTCCACATTCCCTTAACTTGACCATGTTATTTTATTTTTATTTATTTTTGGTATGGACTGTGTCTTTTCATAAGTTTAAGTGACCATTAAGAGGTTTAAAGCAAATTATGACTACTGAAGTCAGCCCGATAGCCCCAAAAATGCAAAGTAGTAAACATCTCTGGTTGAAGGTGAGCTTTACATTTCTATCTTGTAAAATTTTTTTAATGGAGTCACCATGATGGTAGGCTCTCACAAAGTGCAGGAATTCAACTAAACTTGCTCATCAGGAAATAAAAATAGCAAGAAAGAGAAAACAACAGTTTAAAAAGTGTAAGACGCCTGATACTCAGTTAATGAATTTGGACCACCGGAGTGCATGTGAGAGGGGAAAACCTGAATCTGAATTTCCCTTCAGTCCGTGTCATGTCACAATGTCCCCTTGTGTTTCTGGTTTTAAAATATTCTTGGTTGAGTCAAATGTTTCATTTAGTGCTTATCCCAAGGAAAGGCAGTGTATTTCAAAAGTGGAGAAAAAACTGGCTCTGTTGGACTCACTGAGGGATGACGAAATACTGGATAGGTGCTTTGGGAGCCTGTCAAAGGTAATTTTCATTAGATGTGATTTTTGTCTCAGGTGCTCACTTATATACTCATTTAAAATATGACTCCACTCTGCTTGGGTGCCTAGAATTTAAACTCATGCCTTTGGTCTAACTTTTTGATTAATCAAATAATAACAAACAAAATGGTCTTCTCTTTCACAAAAGTAAAATTTTTTATGATACCGTTCTTTGCTTATTTCAGGCTGATCTGGAGCAATACAAAAAAGCTTTAACTGATGCAGGATGCAACCTTAATCCCTTACAATATATCAAACAGTGGAAGTAAGTTTTATTTTTTTCTTATATAAGGGAGTACAGTGGAAATAGAGTTCCCAAGAAAATGGCAGTGTTACCAAGAAATTTAATAGTACCTTTTTCTTTTTTATTCAGTGGCATAAATATTTCCCTATCTGGCCCTCCCTGTCCACAACTTAAAATTACATAAAATGGGGGCGCCTGCGTAGCGCAGTCGTTAAGCGTCTGCCTTCGGCTCAGGGCGTGATCCTGGCGTTATGGGATCGAGCCCCACATCGGGCTCCTCCACTGGGAGCCTGCTTCTTCCTCTCCCACTCCCCCTGCTGTGTTCCCTCTCTCGCTGGATGTCTGTCAAATAAATAAATAAAATCTTTAAAAAAAAAAATTACATAAAATGGTGATAATGTTCTTTCCTAGACAGGTTTGTATTTTCTTCATTGATAAGAACATTGAAGACTGAAATGTTTGGGTCAAATGTCTCAAAAACATTAGAAGAAAATTTTAATTTCACTAATAGAGAAATGGAGATTAACATAGGGCAAAGATTTAGTGAAGTGCTGTGCCAAGGATATAGGCAGGTTAACTGGTGTATTTATATTCTGCTATTAAAAACATAAATTGTCACAATTTTCGCTAGATGGTGTAAAAATAATTTAAAAAAAAAATCTTTGACCATACAGTTCTGCTCTTAAGGTTTTATCCCAAAGAAGTAATTGGTGTTGTAAAATCTTAGAAGCAGCCAGCCTAAATGTCCTACAATAGGAATTTCCATAAGATACAGTACAATTGAAAAAAACATGTTGTAGAAGACTTATTTAATATAACACTGGAAATGTATATGTTACATGATAAAGTGAAAAAATAGTTTATAACACTATTCATTGATTTCATTGATTCCTCTTCTCTATGCCTAGGGATTCTTCTAGACATTGGAAATACAATAGTGAACATGTGGAAGCCCCTATGCTCACTGAATTTACATGGAGGGAACAATGAATCAACCAATAAGCAAAAAATGAACAGAATAATGTTAAACCATACTAAGTGATAAAATAACACCAAGTGATAAGATTTTTTTTTTTTTAGATTTTATTTAAATTCAAGTTGGTTAACTTACAGTGTATTATGAAGTTTCTGGGGTAGAATTTCGTGATTCATCAGTTGCATATAATACCCAGTGCTCATTATATCAAGTGCTGTCCTTAATGCCCATCATCCAGTTACCCCATCCTACCCACCTCCACTCCAGCAACCCTCAGTTTTTCTTTATAGTTAAGAGCCTCTTATCGTTTGCCTCCCTCTCTGTTTTTATCTTACTCTATTGTTCCCTCTCTTCCCCTATGTTCATCAGTTTTGTTTCTTAAATTCCACATATGAGTGCAAGTGATAAGATCTTAACTTGGGTGTGAGAGTTAAATTTGTCGAGAAGATCAGGGAAAGTCTCTGAGTAGGTGATACTTGAGCCAAAACTTAGATGACAATTTTTACAATAATGATCTCTATTATCTATACATTTATCCATCCATCTCTATGTGTGTATATGTGTATATGAACATACACATATGATTACATAGCTGAAATGACATACATTAGAATGTTAATAGTGGGTAACTCCAAGTAGTAGAATTTTTTCATTTTGTGTGCTTTATTTTCCAGATTTTCTACAACAAACATTACCGTCAAAATATTTCTTAAAGTTATTAAGACTACAAGATTGAATAGCTTTCCAAGCTCAATTGTATTAAGAAATGTGCCAAGTTGTTATCAGGGGTTATCTCTGAGTTTTTGAGTTTGAGTGCTTTTTATTATCTATACTTTTGTTTGCTTTTTCGGATTTTTTTTTTTATGAGTTTTTTTTTTTTAAGATTTTATTTTTAAGTAATCTCTACACCAGACATGGGGCTCAAACGTATAACCCAGGGATCAAGAGTTGCACACTCCACCAACTAGAGTGTCAGGCAGGCACCTTCTTTTTTCTTTTTTAAGTAATCTCTGCCCCCAGTGTGGGGCTCGAACTCATGACCCCAAGATCAAGAGCCACATGCTGTACTGACTAAGCCAGCCAGACACACCTCCTTTTTCAAATTTCTTTTTATTTGACTGTGTTCTTCCAGTAAGAAAAACATACAACAAATGTCTATTTAAAAAGAGAAACTGAAAACTGCCTTCTACAATTTTTATAATACATACCCTTTAGACATTTGGCTGTGTGGCATATGTCATTGCTTTTTAACATTATGATTTGTGTGGAACTCCGTAATCAAACATTTGTTGTTATAAGAGGAAAGCCAGTCTTGGGCATCATTTTATATAGTTATAAAATATGTAATTTCTAACAGTTTTTTTCTAATTATGAGTAATACCACTTTTCAAAGAAAATTTTAGAAAACTCAGGTATAAAGTAAAAATTTACCTGTAATCTCATCATCCAGAGCCTACAACTAAACATTAGCATATATCTTTTTATATGCACATTACACGTATTTTTTAAGTCTTGACAATGATATCTATCATATAGATAGTTTTGTATTCTAGTTTTCCATTAACTTTCAATTTACCTGTTGTTTGTTTTCTTAAATAGTGGTTTTTTAAATTTTCTTCAGTGGTGATATTTATTGTTTACATAATGTTCAGCCATAAAAATGTACCATTATATACCTTTTTTTTTTTTTTTAAGATTTTTTATTTATTTATTCAACAGAGATAGAGACAGCCAGCAAGAGAGGGAACACAAGCAGGGGGAGTAGGAAAGGAAGAAGCAGGCTCATAGCGGAGGAGCCTGACGTGGGGCTCGATCCCACAACGCCGGGATCACGCCCTGAGCCGAAGGCAGACGCTTAATTGCTGTGCCACCCAGGCGCCCCTATTATATACCTTCTTTATTATTTAGATATAGTTGATTCTAGTGAAAAAATAAATACTTGCTGAAGGCAGAAATTCTAGTCTATTTCTGAAAACATTTGATTCACATCCTCCTTTCTGAACAAGATTGCGATTTTTGTGTTTGGGATTTCTCTGGTGGTATTATCAGTAAATTTTGTCCAGATTGAAATATAGAGTATTTTTAGCATCTTAACTATCACATCTTAGTGATTCTCATTCCTTTTTTACTCTCATGAAATTTTCTCATATTTAAGTAGACTTTTTTCCTTTTATAAAAACAGTTGAAATAATTAGGATTATTATAATAGAATATTGGGTCACATGAAAATATTTATGGTATGCTGTTAAAATGTTATAGAACAGTATTTGCAATATGATATCAATCTTGTTTTTGAAAGTCTATATGTTATATATACAAATATCCAAGGATTAGAAGAATATACAAAAAAAAAATCCTGATAGTGATCCTTAAAGTGGTAGGGTTCTCTTGGGAGCATACTGTTTTCTGGATTCTCTACAGTGAACATATTCTCAGAAGGGAAATATTTTTAAAAATATATCTAAGTGCCATCTTTTTGCCCAGCCTTCAAGAATTCTGTAGTTTAGTTAATTAGATTCTGAACATTTAGAAAGACTGAAAATAAATGACTATATGCAATTAAATATAAAAGCATGTGTCGTAGAATCTAGCTCTTAAAAGGAGAAATCATTGGGTAGTAAAATTAGAATAGTGTTAATGAAGAAAGTGGTTTTGAACTGAGTCTGAGAAGGAAATGCACAGTATCTGTTGGAGAAGAAAGCAGTTTATCCCCCTCAAAGGAGAGCGTGAGCAAAGATGTGTCTGGGGATGAGGGAGTATGGAATGTGGGGAACAATAAAGAGACTTAATCAGTATGTGATTGTTCTTTTAAGGCAGCAAGTCTGTTTTATGTTAAGGATCAGATATAATAAAAGGAAAAAAATCTTGAACTTTGGGAAATGAATGCATTTGTGTTTTTTTAAGAATCTCAGTGTTTCAGTACTAATTATACTGTACTTGGGTATCATTTTACATGATTACAAATCATATAATCAGTATTTATATACTTGTTCCAGTGCTGATTGTACTGAAACATTGTATTGAAAACTGATTACTATTTTCAGAAAATGTCTGCATAGTAAAAGTTACAGTCTAAATAGAGTTTTTAATTCTGTGCTGCTGAATGTTAGCTATGATAATCAACTTCTAATATAACTTTCTTATTTCATAGGGCTTTTGCCAAGATGGCCTCAGCTCCTGCCAGCTATGGTAACACTACCACTAAACCAATGGGGTAAGTGTTTTTAATACTTCTGATTGAATAAGTCTGGTACTCCAGGCCATAATTTGACTCAAATGCCTTAAAAACACACTGACACTTTGTTTTTTGGGGGGCTTGGGTTTTTTGGTTTTTTTTTTTTTTTTTTTTTTTTTTTTTAAGGATTTATCTATTTTAGAGAGGAAGAGAGCACGAGTTGGGGGAAGGGCAGTGGGAGAGAATGTTCAAGCAGACTCCCCCGTGAACGGGGAGCCTGACTCAGGTCTTGATCTCATGAGATCATAACCTGAGCTGAAACCAAGAGTCAGACGCTTAACCGACTGAGCCACCTAGGCACCCAGAAACACACTGACACTTTGAATTCAGAATGTTTTCATTGTGCTATGAATGTCAACATGCTTTTGCCTTCCTTAAGTTTAAATTCTCATTTTAAAATGAAAGTTAATATATTTTACATGGTATGAGCTGTTGGCTTCTTTTGCTTCCTTTTTCTTAAAACATGACATTTTTCATTTTCAGAAGTTATATGAAGGTTAAAGCTATTCTTATATCAGTGTTGCTAAGTAATATAGATTTGGAGCTAGGCACTCAAGACAACTTCAAGATACACCTAGGCTTACTGTTAAATGACAAGGAGGAAGTCCCCAGAACTGGGTCTGACTTCTGATTCCAGAGACTCCTATAGTGTGTGTGATTTTCAGAGTAGCTGAACAAGGTAATTCTAACTACTCTTTTTTATACCATACTTATTTCAAATTCCTTAATTTTTAGAATTTAGGAAAAGAAACAATTAGTGCAGGAGAAAACAGTTTTATTCTAGCCTCACCCTGAGCTGCTGGTTTTAATGAAACAATTTTCAAAAAGGAAAAACACTCAGCCTAAGGCAGGACCTTGTAAGTGCTTGACAAAATGAATCCAGCTAGCCTCACCTTCATACAGTGCTATGCAGGTTACCACTCAGAGTTGCCTGTTACCAGGGAATTGGCTCTGAACTCTTTACTTCAACAAAGATTACTTTCTCTTGTTTCTATTAAAGAAAGGATTTTCCATCTTGTCCAGCTCTTCATTTCAGAGAGAAGTAAGGACAAGATAGGGAAAAGGAAATTTATTTGGAAAATTACTCTCATGTTTTTAATAGACTTTCCAGTTTCATGTCTTAAGATCTTAACTGAATATTTAAAGCCTATTAGATTTCTTATGGATTTTATACTTGAGAATTTTAATAAAATGTGTGATAGGAAAATTTTGATTTGAAGGATATCCCTAGCCTTCTGATATCATAATACAGGAATACCATTCTATCCCACAAAGCATGCTTTGATCCAAAGTGAGAGACTAAGCTACAAATGTAAACCCAATGTGGCAGGTCATTTGTTAGTGTTAAAAATTCAGACAATAAACATTTCTTCAGAATTGAGGTAAAACTCACTAGGTACGTTGTGCTTCACATTTTTATATGATAGATGTATTGTGGGGAGATCGTATAAACACAGGACTGATCTAGCTGCTGTGATGTAGAGAAAATAGTAACTTTTGACCTACTCGTAATACTTACACTCACATATTTTCAGCTTGTGTGTTTTGAATTCCTAAAACAAGTAATCTTATTTACTGTCTTTAATTTTATTATTTTAGCCTTAAGGCAATCAGGAAAGCAGGGAATTCTCTTCAAATTATAATTTGCCTAAAAACTATAGGCATACCCCAGAGATACTGTGGTGAAGTTCAGTTCCAGACCACTGCAATAAAACGAGTATCGCAATAAAGCAACTCAAAATTAAGTTTTTGGTGTCTCATGCGTGTAAGTTATGTGTGCACAGTACTGTAGTCAATTAAAGGTATAATAGCATATTGTCAAAAAAAATGTACATACTTTTTTTTTTTTTTAAGAGTTTATTTATTTGCCAGAGAGAGACAGCCAGCGAGAGAGGGAACACAAGCAGGGGAAGTGGGAGAGGAAGAAGCAGGCTCCTAGCAGAGGAGCCTGATGTGGGGCTCGATCCCAGAACACTGGGATCATGCCCTGAGCCGAAGGCAGACACTTAACGACTGTGCCACCCAGGCACCCCATAAATGTACATACTTAATTAAAAATAACTTATTGCTGGGGCGCCTGGGTGGCACAGCGGTTAAGCGTCTGCCTTCGGCTCAGGGCGTGATCCCGGCGTTATGGGATCGAGCCCCACATCAGGCTCCTCTGCTGTGAGCCTGCTTCTTCCTCTCCCACTCCCCCTACTTGTGTTCCCTCTCTCGCTGGCTGTCTCTATCTCTGTCAAATAAATAAATAAAATCTTTAAAAAAAAAAAAAATAACTTATTGCTAAATAATGTTAACCATCATCTGAGGTTTCATCAAGTCATAATCTTTTTAGTGGTAGAGGGTTTTGCCTCGATGTTGATGGCCGCTGACTGATCAGGGTGGTGGTTCCTGAAGGTTGGGGTGGCTGTTGCAATTTCTTACAATGAGATTACAGTAAGATTTGTTGCATCAATGGAATTGTCCTTCACAATTTCTTTATAGCAATGCATAGGGCTTGATAACATTTTACCTGTAGTAGAACTTCTTTCAAAATTGGGGTCAGTCCTTTAAACCCTGCCACTGCTTTATCAGCAAAATTTATGGAATATTCTGAATCCTTTGTTGTCATTTCAGCAGTCTTCATAGCATCTTCATCAGGAGTAGAGTCAGTCTCAAGAAACTACTTTTTTTGCTCATCTGTAAGCAACAACTCCTTATTCATTAAAGTTGTATCATGAGATTACAGCAACTCAGTCACATCTTGAGGCTCCACTTCTAATTCTAGTTGTCTGTTTATACCACATCTGCATTTACTTCCTTCACTGAAGTCCTGAACCCCTCTAAATCACCTTTTGTTCATGTTGATACTTTGACTTCTTCCCATGAATCACGAATATTCTTAGGGGCATCTAAAATGGTAAAACCTTGAAGGCTTTTCAATTTAGTTTGCTCAGACCCATCAGAGGAATCACTATATGTGGCAGCTATAGCCTTACGAAATAAGTTTCTTAAATAAGAAAACTTGAAAGTCAGAATTACTCTGTGATCCACGAGCTGCAGAATGGATAGTTTGTTAGCAGGCTTGAAGACAACATTAATCTCATTGTACATCTCCATCACACCTCTTGAGTGACCAGGTGTATTGTCAATGAGCAGTAATATTTGGAAAGGAATATTTTTTTCTGAGCAGTAGGTTTCAGCAGTGAGCTTAAATACTCCGTAAATCATGCAAACAAATGTGCTGTCATCCAGACTTTGTTATTCCATTTCTAGAGCACAGAGTAGATTTAGCATAATTCTTAAGGGATAAATCCTGGGGATTTCCAGAATGATAAATCAGCATTGGCTTCAATTTAAAATCATCAGCTGTAGTAGCCCTTAATAAGAGAGTCAGCCTGTCCGTGAAGTTTTGAAGCCAAGCCTTGAATTCTCCTAGCTGTGAGAGTACTGGATGGCATCTTCTACCAGTAGGAGTCCTATTTTGTATGTATTGGAAAACTGTCATTTAGTGTAACCCCCTTCATTCATTACCTTAGCTAAATCTGGATAACTTGCTACAGCTGCGACATCCACACTTGCTGTTTCACCTTGCACTTACCTTATAGAGATGACTTCCTTCCTTGAACCTTGTGAACCAACCTCTGCTAGCTTCATATTTTTCTTCTGCAGCTTCCTCATTTCTCTCAGCCTTCATAGAATTGAAGAGAGTGAGGGCCTTGCTCTGGATTAGGCTTTGGCTGAAGGGAATTTTATGGCTGGTTTGATCTTCTATTCAGACTACAGACCTTTTCCATATCATTAATAAGTCTGTTTTGCTTTCTTATTCATGTGTTCACTGGAATAGCGTTTTTAATTTCCTTCAAGAACTTTTCCTTCATGTTCACAACTTGGCTAACTGGCATAAGAGGCCTAGCTTTCCGCCTGTCTCAGCTTTCAACATGCCTTCTTCCTCAATAAATTATTTCTAGCTTTTGATTCAAAGTGAGAGACATGTGCTCTTTTTCATGGGGCCCAGAGGTGGTAGGATTCTTTAGGATGAAGCTGAACATCTCTTTCCCAGCTACTGGCTGCCAGAAACTCATTCAAGCGGACGATAAACACAAACCTCACCTCTTTTATGAGAAGCATGTGGCCACGGAAGTTGCTGCTGATGCTCTGGGTGAAGAAGGATCATGTGGTCTGAATCAGTGGGGGCAGTGACAAACAAGGCTTCTCCATAAAGCAAGGTGTCTTGACCCATGGCCATGTCTGCCTGCTGCTGAGTAAGGAGCATTCTGGGGGACCAGAGAGAGACCAAGGAAGACTGAAGAAAGAAAGCACAAATCTGCTTGAGGTTGCATTGTGGATGCCAATCTCACTGTTCTCACCTTGGTCATTGTGAAAAGGGGGGGGAAGGGATAATCCTGGACTCAGTGATACTACTGGGCATCATTGCTTGAGGCCCAAACGCGCTAGCAGAATCTGCAAACTTTTCAGTCTCTCTAAAGATGATGTCAACCAGTATGTTGTAAGAAAGCCCCTAAACAAGGAAGGTGAGAAACCAGGAACCAAAGCATCGAAGATTCAACATCTTGTTACTCCACGTGTCCTCCGACACAGATGTCAGCATGTTGCTCTGAGGAAACAGTGTATTAAGAAAAATAAGAAAGAAGCTGCAGAATATGCTAAACTTTTGGCCAGGAGAATGAGGGAAGCCAAAGAAAAACACCAAGATCCGATTGCCGAGAGACAGAGGCTGTCCTCTCTGAGAGCTTTGACCTCTGAGTCCAGTCAAAAAGGAGATTGTCTAAGAGTAACAAATAAGATCAGACATCAAAAAAATAAAGTGAGAGACATGTGACTCTTCCTTTCAGCTGAACACTTAGAGGCCATTACAGGGCTATTAATTGGTCTGATTTTAATATTGTCGTGTGTCAGGGAATAGGAAGGCCCAAGGAGAGGGAGAGAGACAAGGGAACAGGCAGTTGATAGAGCATTCAGAGCACACCCAGCATTTATCAGTTCAGTTTGCTGTCTTACATGGGGGAGGATTGTGGCATCCTGAAACAGTTACAGTAGTAACATGAAAGATCACTGATCACAGATGACCATAGCCAATACAGTAGTAATGAAAAAGTTTGAAATATTCTGAGAGTAACCAAAATGTGACACACGGACATGAAGTGAGCAAATGCTGATGGGAAAATGGTGCCAGTAGACTTCCTTAACACAAGGCTTCCATAAACCTTCAGTTTAAAAAAAAACCACTATGCAAAGTGCACTGTAGTGAAGCATGATAAAACAAGGTATGCCTATATAGCTAAGACTAAGCAATTAAAAGGTTTATTTGAAGACAGCTTTTATTTTTACATTTGATGAACAATTATTGACTAGTCAGAATTTTATCACTTTCATTGTTAGATAAAATTACGGCAGTGATATCTATGGAAGCAAAAATTCTCAGGTCACTTCTGTTGAGTGAGAATAAAAGTGGTAGGTACAGTGAGCATCAGCAGGTCGTGTATAATCAGGCAAATATTTTATCTGTAACAAATTGGAAAGATATTTGTACTTAGTGTGATCTTCTTTTGCTCCTAGTCTCCTATCACGAGTCATGAATACAGGATCACAGTTTGTTATGGAAGGAGTGAAGAATCTTGTATTGAAACAGCAAGTGAGTATACTTATTAGAAAACATTCTGGTAACTTTTTTTTTCAGACTTTATTTATTTGAGAGAAGGAGAGAGAGAGAACGAGCAGTGGGGAGGGGCAGAGGGAGAGAGAGAGAAGCAGACTCCCTGCTGAGCAGGGAGCCCAATGCAGGGCTTGATCCCAGAACCTCGGGATCACAACCTGAGCCGAAGGCAGATGTGTAACCTACTGAGCCACCCAGGTGCCCCTAGATGATACATCTTTTAACTCTACTGATTTCCACTGCTTGCGATTTATTTGTTTATTCATTTTTAAAAGCGAGATTATTTTAGCAAACAAGCCAGAGTAAAATAAGACTTATGAATTATGCAAGTTTGTGCTATATTATTCATCACATTTTGTACAGTTATCCGCACACGAATTCCAAATCTGTGAACATCATTCAGGTGGTTTTATGTGATAGCCAATACTTGTGATGCATAAAACTTACCTTGCCCGATAAAGAAAGTATACGAAGCTCTTACAAGCAGACAATAAATATTGTTTTTATTTCATTTATAGTTTAAAACATTCAGATAAGAAATGCAAAATGATATTTAGAGATTTTAAGAGGCATAAAGTACTCAAAACTTTACAAGTGTGAAAGTGACAGAATTCATCTCTAGCAGTCTCTTCTCTGGTCATCTCTTTCCTCTTTGTTCCCAAATTGCCCCAGACCTCCCATCATTGTACTGCTCAATATTAGAATATTAGGACACTGTAACTTTTAAAATGGATTTCTATTAGTTTAAACATTTCTAGAACAAGAGACTCTTTTTTAATTATTATACTGTCAGGGCTCCCTGTTCAGCGGGGAGTCTGCTTCTCCCTCTCCTACTGTCCCTCCCCCCTGCTCATGCTTTTTCTCTCTCAAATAAATAAATAAAATCTTTTTTAAAAAAAAGAGGTGTATCATCCAATTGTAGTGTATGGCCCTTAAGATTATGATTTGAACAAGAAAACTAGAAAATGTTTGCAACAGGGAAGTTTTAACGTTGATTAGATATTACTGTATTAAGAAATTATATTAATCTTTTTAGGTATGCTAGTAGTGTTATAGTTTTTTCTGAGTTCTTATATCTTGAAGATATGTACTGAAATACTGATGACTAAAATAATTTTATATTGAGGACTTGTTTTAAACAACCTAGGAAAGTAGGAAGTAGGTGAAATAAGGTTTGCCATGAGTTGATCATTGTTGAAGCTGAGTGATGGAGAACTTAGTTTTATTGGGTTCATGTAATCTTTCTTGATTTTATTGCCATTAATATGCTATAATTTTGGGGAAAAAAAACACTACTATATATTTTATCATTTCTTCATCTGTAAGATACTGATGTGAATATTGGATTCACCCATAGATCCTTTTCTGATTTATAATTTCAAAATTTTGGAAATAGATGCTCTTATTCCCCCTCCCTTTTCCTTTCTTTACTTCACTGACAACTTTCTGTCCCTTACATCATTCCCAATGTGTTTCTGGTATCCACGCATTTCATCTTATTCTTTACTTGGCTAATAGTCTTCAAGATAAGCATGCTCTTCAAGGAAGTCCACATACTAGTTTTCACTGTCCAGTGTGTTGATAATCAGGATAGCAGCAACTCTTGCCCCAGCCTCAATGCTGACTTCAGCATCACATTATCATCCCAAGCCCAGGGCTGCAACAGGGGAGTTAGAAATAGTCACCATAGACCAGATGGCAATATAGGGCAACAAGTGGCTAATTCTAGGAGAACTAAAGGAAAAAAAAAAACTTTTTAACTGTTTTGGGTATAAAGTTATATTACTTTTCTTAGATTGTTTTTTAATTTCTGTGCATAATTTATTTCAGTTTTGCTTTTGTTTAAACTTTTCCAGTGACTAATATCACAAAATATGATTGTGGTCATAAAAACAGTAAGGGTTTTTAGAAATAGATTTTTTTTCCTCCAAATAAAATTGCTAGTTCATATATCTGAAATTTGAGGATTTTAGAAACAGTGATCCTTAATTTATGGTATTCATGTGTGTGAGACCTTTTTGTCTCAAATCTATGTCTATAATATGGCTTTTGACTACTAAAGATTTATTTGCTAACCTACATGATAATGTTTTACCTTTTTTTCTAAAACAGTTTCCAAAAACATTAAAAACTATGCTTGGGAATTTTTTTAAACAATAAATTTTTAACAAAATTTTTTAAATTTAAACAAATTTTTTAAACAATTTTTATTTGATTAAATTTTATTTATACCTCTTTTATTGAGCTACAGAAATTTTTTGTTTGAACAAATTGTATGGTTTTGTTCTGATGTTTTCTCTTTGTTAGTGTTTAGCTGCCACAGTTCAGTTTTTTTTCAAAAGTTGACCAGTCTTGCATATAAATTATTAATATAAATTGATTTTGGGGGTACCTAGATGGCTCAGTTGGTTAAGTGTCCAATTGTTGATTTCAGCTAAGGTCGTGATCTCAGGGTTGTGCGAATGAGCCCTGCATCCGGCTCTGTGCTGGCCATGGAGCCTTCTTAAGATTCTCTCTCTCCCTCTTTCTCTGCCCTTTCCTGCCCCCACCCCCAACTCTCTCTCTCTCAAAAACAAACAAAAAAACCAGTGATTTTTTTAAAATGATTAACTCGGTAGCTTAGTGGGTTAAGTGTCTGACTCTTGATTTGGCTCAGGTCATGATCTCAGGGTTGTGAGGTCGAGCCCCTTATCAGGCTCAGGCTCCGGCTCCGTGCTGGGTGTGGAGCCTGCTTGGAATTCTCTCTCCTCTCTCTTCTCTCTCCTCTCCATCTACCCCTCCCTCCCTACCTCCCACCCCCACACTTACTCTCAAAAAAATTAATGATGAATTCAATTCTCCATTTAGGCAAAGAACAAAAGCTAGGTAGAGCATTAGCTGGTGACAAGGATCTCAGAAGTTGTTTTCTGAAGTAATCTTTCTCATGCCTTTAACAACATTATGGAAAGGAAATTATGTATTTCCTTTATCATTCTCAACACTTGAAGTTTTCCTTAATCTCTGGTAGTATGTGAATATCCTATGGTGCAGCAATGGTAGATGATTCTTTGGGTGTTATGTGGTTGTAAAGACCAGAGAAAAACATAAAGAATTGTCTCTGGGCTCATGAACTTTTGAATTATTCTGCTAGAAAGGAATTTTTCTTATATTATTTAATGACCTGTTCACTAGCAGGCTTGTCTCTAGGTATTGCAGAGCTATAAAATACAAAGCAAAATTTAGTTGTACCTTTTAGAAAAATCTCCTTTTTATACTACATGAGGATTTATCATGAGCTGTTGATATAAGTATTCAAATTTCCAGTTGTTTTCACAAATATAAAAGTAGTATGACTCTTAACAGCTTTATCATTACATAACATCTTTTCTGAATTTTTCTCCGTGGCACAGATGTGGTAGTGCAATTCAGGGAGCTCAGTGGAGAGCTGTATCTAAATAGAGAAATTGGTATAAAATTAATTTTAGTAAAATCTTATAATTTTAATGTGTTCTTGCTCCGGGTGTTTTTAAAAATCATTCCCTCCTTTTATTTTGCAAAGTACTTCATCGTTTTTTAATGTTACTTGGAAGAAATCTATAACTGCAGTTTGTTCTTTGGGATAAAGCCTTTTTATAGATGTAAATCTGCCCCCAGTCATTCTTCAGAGAAAGTCATGGTTTAGACTTATTCCTACCTGTACAAACTCAATTTTATTTGAAACAAAACTTAAAAGGTAAAATTTTGAGCTATGTTATTTTTTTTTTAATTCCAAATAATAGAATTCAGGAAATACATTCAGTTAGATCGAACCTTTGGTGCTTTTGTTTATATTAAAAGGTTTCTGGCCAACACAAATATCAGGGAGTGATGAAATAGCTTTAATTTTACTTGGCTAAGATTATCTTAAAAGGCTTTTACTTGCTAATCTCAAGGAAGAAAAAGAAAAAAGAGGGGCACCTGGGTGGCACAGTGGTTAAGCGTCTGCCTTCGGCTCAGGGCGTGATCCCGGCGTTACAGAATCGAGCCCCACATCAGGCTCTTCCGCTATGAGCCTCCTTCTTCCTCTCCCACTCCCCCTGCTTGTGTTCCCTCTCTCGCTGGCTGTCTCTGTCTCTGTCGAAGAAAATAAAATCTTTAAAGAAAATAAAATCTTTAAAAAAAAAAAAAAGAAAAAGAAATTCATATTTTCTGTCTGGGCAAAGCAGCATTTTCTGTAGTGGTAGTCCATTTTAGTAATAATAAAATGTTTTATGACCTAAAGAAAGCAAAACTCTTGTAAAATAGTAATGTGTTATTTACATTTATTTAATCAGATTTAATGTTGCCTTTGTTGTAGGAAGTCTCTAAGATAGAAAATATTTTTTTACAGAACATCCTATACAGTTCATAAGGGAAATAGCAGCTCAAAGTAAGCAGAATACTATCCCAGTGGGGATGAAGAGTCACTTAGTAAACTGTACTTCATGTTTTATGTTCAAAATAATGATAAAAAATAGACTGAAATGTAACAATACTATTTCTTATCCCGAGGCATGTAAGCATGTCAAGAGGCAGTCTTCTGCCAACGCAGGTGTTACACATTTCATGTTCAAAGTGGAATTTCTTCTGCAAGAAAACAATGCAGTATGTCATTGAAAATTTAGAATTTATCCCAGGCAAAACAAAAATGGTCAATAAAATTTGTATGTATCCATTTCCCCATTTTTCAAAGAACACAAGTATCCTTTTGGCTTAGAAGAATATACATTAGAAATGAAAGACTCCTGAGTTTCTTTAATCTCATACATTTTCAAACTTTAAGTTACTCTGTTTCTAAAGAAACTCTTACTACCTGCAGAAAGGAAATAGGGGAAATGGGATTCTTATTTGATCAAAAGTTTGCAACTGTGGTCGTATTAAAAAGCAAACATCCAACAAAGTCAAAAACCCAAACGTGTTTGTATTAAAACCTGGTTACACTTTCACAGCAAAAGGACCTTTTGATTTAGAATTACATTTTTTTCTCTGGAAACTTGAGTAGTGCCAGGGGTATTTACATCTATGACACCATTCACAGAATACTTAATTTTAGATGTGGTTCATGGAAAAGTAAGCATGCTTACCTGTGGAATGATTCAGTTGTTTTGTTAATAGAGAACAACTTTGGTTATTCTTCTAATGTTTAACAAAATATTTATCTTTTCCACAGAATCTACCTGTTACTCGTATTCTAGACAATCTCATGGAGATGAAGTCAAATCCTGTAAGTAGCATATAACATTGTACTTACAAGTCCATGAACATATCAAACTCAGTACATTCATGAAAAGCAGTACAATCTGAGTTCATTGTGGGCTTAATCACAGCAGACTACATGAGGGAAAGGAAGGAATCCGTGTTCTCAAAAAGCCTTTTTAGCCATTATCACAGATAATAAGAATTGGTTTTCTCAGCTGCTATAACTATTTCAGCCAGCTCTCATCCAAATTAAATGTAGATTATATTCTATATATAGTTAAATGTAAAATATATCCTAAGTAGCAAGTTTCTGTAAATGACAAAGAACTAGTGAGCATCAGCTGGTGTAGTATAGAGTACCAGACCAATTTAACTTTATGAAAATTAGGAGAGGAGTACACAGTGATATTTTTAAGTGCATGTGTTCAGATGTCATGAAAGTCTTGGGCTGAAAAGTAAATTGAGAGAGAAATTGTTGGATGAATAGACAAATGGGTAAATATTGTTAGCATATACTGGTTTTCCAAGCTCTCTGCTTACAATTCGAGAAAAGAATGTGAAAATCATCACAGTCCATTTCATAAAACAGCTCATCCTGTTATTGTGGCGACTAGAAAGTGGTTATCACAAGGGTCTAGAATCAAGAAAGGCAACATTAGAACCCTAGTTCGGGTTGATCTGGATCTCTATAAATTTTGGCAGCAAGGCTTAAGATCCCATGCTAAGAAAGATGGAACAGAATCTTCAGGTAAATGTGTCACTTTTTGTGTCACTTTTTGTAATTGCTAAAACATGATAATACTACTAAAGGAAATTAACAAAACATTTAAAAAGTCTGATCATATGAAAATAAAGAATATAATAAAACATCTCCAAAGGAGTCAGTTACATTTATGAAAGGCATGAGAGAATGGTCTATAATGATAAGCTAAAAAGGATCAGATTCTTTGGTCCAGCAACTGTACAGAGAAAATGGTATACAATGTAGTGTAACAGTAGACTGTTAGAACATCCTAGAATATAGGAAGAAGTAGCTCTTCTTGAAAAGGCTGAAAGCCTGAGAGAAGAATACATTCATGACTAATTATCTTAGAGAATACTACTTCATAATCTCTAAATTTGTGAGAGATATTATCCCAAACACTAATAAAGATTAAAAATATGAATAAATGCAGAATTTTAGACAGATGCCAAATACCCAAGGGGTTAAGGAAGTTTAGGATATTTTGTTACTATCTCTAATTTTGAAGTTGAGATAATGAATAATGACAGTAATAAAGATGATAGCTAACTGTTATTACATACTTTTTATGTGGAACTGTGGAACCATTCAAAACATTTTTCACATTTCATTTAGTTTTTATTAGAACCTTCTACGAAAAATACCATCTTATTATTTTCATTTTATGGATGAGGAAACTATGGCACAATAAAGTTAATTAATTTGCCCAGGGACACAAAGTAATAAATGGCAGAGCTGGGCAGGCCACATTTTTCACCACTGTGCTATATTGATGACGGCAAGAAACATGCTTTTCCTGGAGTCACAGTGCTTTAGAGTTTAAGGAAACATTAGAAGTAATTTGAACATTGGGAAGAAGAAACCAAGAGATGTTAAATGACTTCTCCCACGTCACACTATTTTTAGTAGCGGAATTGGAACCAAAAACCTACTATTCCTGTATTTCTGATTACTACTCATTCCAACATACACATGCCTTCCACAGTATTTGTTATAGACACATGAATGGCTAAATTACAGTTATTTTGATGTTTCTCCAGGTTATGTAAGTTTATTTATTAGTTAACTAGTGACTTTATCTGTATAACTGAAGACACGTTACTACAGACAGATATTTTTTAACTAATTAGAATTAGTAAATTTTTTCTGCTTTGAAAGCATTTTTTTTTTATCCATCTGCTAGATGAGGCAGCTACCTGCACTTTTTCTTATCCTTTTCCTGTTCCCAGATAGACAACTTGATTTGGAGGCATTAAAGAGAGATTAGCAAAATACCAAAGAGCATAGCAAAGTGGACTAAATTAGACCTGGTGGGTAATCTTGAATGCCTCTTATCTCAAAGTCTTGAAAATGCTATATCCTAATTCTAGATGCATTCTTATCACTTACTAAGTGTTCTCCTTTGCTTTTCTTGACTGGATAAATTGAAAGACGGGAATTTAAAAGATATCAGATAGGTTTCATTTTGTAAATCTGGTTGGTAATGGTTTCCTGGAGCAAAGTGTTGAAGGATTATCATGCTACTTTTGAATGGACTGAGAGTTTTGTAATTGGTTAAGCACAGTCCACCACTGAGTACGGGACTAGGTGGTGGCAACCAGTGCGTAGTTTGTCATTAGTCAGGTTTGCAAAGGGCCATCCACACTCCAGCAAAGAACATACTCCTTTGGCTGACTGTGCTGCGGAAGGAGGGGGAGGCAGAGGTTAGGGAGTGATTACACTGCAAGCAGTAAAACAGGACTTTCCAGCTCCTTTAATATCAAGAAGCTAGTTTGCAGTTGATAGAGTCCACAACCTCTTATCCACAACTTCTGAAATCTACGAAGTTCTGAAAACTGAAGGATTTTGTATAACCCAACTCCCATAACTGGGAGTGTTATATACAGTTTATGCATGATATTACCTATCTAAAAATTTTTTTAAATTCAGAATTCCAGAATACATCTAACTCTAAATGTTTCAAGTAATAGAGATTATGAACCTATATTAGGTTATTCTGTATATTCAGTAAAATCATGGACATACAAAATTCTAAAACAAAATAAAAATAATTGGTTTATAAAATAGGTATATTTTCAAGACAGTATAGCAGTATAGTATAGTATAGTGGTTAAGAGTTCGGGCATTGAAACTAGACTACTTGGGTTCAAATCCTGGACTTCCCATACTTACTAGTTATGTGACCTTAGGAAAGTGACAGAACTTCTCTGTACCCCAGTTTGCCCATCTGAAAAAACAGAGGTAACAGTGACTATCTCACAGATGTTATGGGGATTTAAGTGAGTAATTTCATCTAAAGTATTTAGAATAGTGTTGCTCTGTTAGTAGTAGTGGTGGTGGTGACAGATTTATTTCATCAATCCACCAGATTAATAGCTTAATTAGATAAAATACTCAAAACCAAATGGTAACTTTCTAAAGAGAATTCAAGTTCTGTTTTTTTTTTTAATAGGAAACTGATGACTATAGATATTTTGATCCCAAAATGCTACGGGGCAATGACAGGTAAGCAGCTCTTGACTTGTGTAATTTGTTTGTAGGTCTTCCCACCCTGCTAAGAATGGAAATAATTTTTTGTTATAAATCAGTAATTGCTTATTAAAAATTCAAACTATGTAGAAAACTGGTAAGTATAATCTTACTACCAAGAGTTAATCAGTGCTAATTTTACTTGACATTTTGGTTCTTTTCAAGTATATACACTCACACAAAAAAAATATGTTAGGTTTATTTTTTGTTTTTGTTTTTTATGACGAGATGGCAGTCTTACAGACTGTATGGGGGAGGGAAATTTGGATGTGTTTTTAAATGAATATTCTTATTGAACCAAAGTGAAGATGGGAACTTTATGTTGGATACCAGTTGTTTTTATTTAACTGGTCCATAAAAGCCAAGCCTCTGTAGCTTGTTGTAAATACTTCTTTATGGCAGTGAAACATTCTACAGATACTCTATTTTATAACAGACGTGGTGTGGTAAGGTGCTTGTTTGCTTCATTATCGATATCATTTTTCAAGACTTACTTCGTGGTAGTATGAAAAGTAGCCTACAAGACATAGAGAAAGAATAGGCAGAAGTAGGAGGGAAAAAAACCTTCTTAGAATGATCTTTCTCATCTAAACTTGAGGGAAGCTAGTTCCTTGCTGACATCTTACGTTTGGGATCTTTAGAACTTTGTCTCTGCTTTATCCTAAGCTTTTACATCTTTGTCAATAGAACAGATAATCTGGTCACTAGATAGTTGATTATTTGTTTTAGATTATTAGACTGTGACTTAAAAGGTTATTTTCTTAATTTACCAGAAATACTGCTAAAGTTGCAAAAGAAGCTGCTAAGGGCAGCTGCGGCTGGCAAAGGAGAATTTGACAAAGAATTAATTCTAGAAGGGAGAGAATGAGGAATGACAACTAATGAGTATAGGGCTTCTTTTGTGGGTGGTAAAAAAGTGATCTGAAGTTAGACAGTGGTGACAGTTGTAAAACTCTGTAAATACACTAAAACCCACTGATTTGTACCTGTTAAAACGTTGGATTTATAACTCTTTTCCTGTCTTGATTGTCTCCGGCTTACATTTTATCCTTGTATTTGCATATGGCTAACAAGTAGACACATTTTGCTTCTTAGAAACTTCTCCTTTGCCTTCTCCTGAGCTGTTTGATCGCAATTAATCTCGATTATTAATTACTAGTAATATTGTGCTATGTAAATTTCTCCTCCTTCTATGTGTACTCTTAGAGGAACTTAAAGTACTGTTTCTATGGAGAATTCATTCCACAGGCCATAGAAATGAGGAAAAGATGGTAAAGTTGTGGAATTGGCCTTTCAGTAATTAAGGATGGTATAATAGCACTCTCCTCTTTGTTGGGATTTTGAAAAATTGCTTGTGAGGGAACCTAAGTTCTCTTTGTATTGCCTGTTTTAGCACCGAAACAAATATGTCTGACTCACAAAAGCTTTGCAAAATATCTTTATTAAAAGAGCTCTTGGACACCAAATAAGTATTTATAAAATATAAGTATATAAATATGTGGCTAATACATGTAGTAATATATAATGAATGGTATCTAGAAATACAAAGAACTAATAAGCTACAGCAAAATGCAAATTTCTCCTCCCATCCCATTTCTTCCTGTTACTTCCCATACGTGTGTTTACATAGTTTTTTCACAAATGTAGATACTGACAAACTGTAAAATTATGTTGAGTAAAATTTTTTATAATTTACCACTAAAATATATATTTTAGCAACTTACCTTATAACCAGATTTTATTCCTTCTGAGAGCTGCTGCTCAGTGTTTCCTACTCCCTTTCAGTTTTCTCTTAGATTTTAAAGTTAACAGATTGCCCTACTCCCTTTTAGATACTGACACATGTACCTCATGTCCCTCTGCATCCTAATTCACTGTTTGGGTACACAAAACTAAAGGACCCAGCCTCAGAGAACGTGAAAGAGGAAGAATTGTAAATACATATCTAATTGTGTATGCACATGTGTGTTTCCCATACCTCTTTTATCCATAGTGAAAGCCATGTGTGAAATTTTCACTACCATTTTTCCTTTGTTGCAGCTCAGTTCCAAGGAACAAAAATCCATTCCAGGAGGTAAGTTCTATATAAAAATTCTGTCTTGAAAATGGAAAGATGATGACTAAGCAGGCTTGAAGAACTGTCTTCATCTTAAAGATGGCTTTATTACAATTACTCTATGGTAATTTTGATAAAACTAATTCTGTGTAACCATATTAGTAACCATATTTTCCTCATTTATAAAACTACTTAGAATAGTTTGAACTAAAAATAACTGATACAGTTGATGGACACTTGGGCTGTTTCCATAGTTTGGCTGTGGTAGGCAGTGCTGCTATAAACATTGGGATGCATGTATCCCTTTGCATTAGTATTTTTGTCTCCTTTGAGTAAATACCTCTAGTAGTACAACTGCTGGATTGTAAGGTAGTTCTTTTTACTTTTTGAGGCGCCTCCATACTGTTTTCCAGTGTGGCTGCACCAGTTTGCATTCCCACAAACAGTGTAAGAGGGTTCCCCTTTCTCCACATCATCCCCAACACCTTTGTTGTTTTTAGCCATTCTGACAGGTGTGAGGTGGTATCTCATGGTGGTTTGATTTGTATTTCCCTGATGATGAGTGATGTTGATTGAACATCTTTTCATGTAAGTGTCCATCGACTAATGAATGGGTACAGAAGTGTATAATGGAATATTACTCAGCCATAAAAAGAACAAAATCTTGCCATTTGCAACAACGTGGATGGAGCTAGAGTATATTATGCTAAGTGAAGTAAGTCAGAGAAAGACAAATACCATGTGATTTCACTCACATGTGGAATTTAACAAACAAAACAAATGAGTATAAGGAAAAATAGCAAGACAAACCAAGAAACAAACTCTTAACTACAGAGAACAAGCTGATGGTTACCAGACGGGACGTCGTGGGGGGACTGGAATTAAGAAGTGCACTTGCTGCAAAGAGCACTGGGTATTGGATGGAAATGTTGAATTACTACATTGTACACCTGAAACTAATATTACACTGTATAGTAACTAACTGGAACTTAAATGAATTTTTTTAAAAAGGACAGAAAATTAGGTAATTCACGAAAAAGAAGTCTAAGACTGTGGTAAAAGTTTTATATGTGTGGAACTTGTTTCTAAAATTGGCTTCCAAACTTTCGTGAAGATGTCATGACTGTGTTTTCATTTGAAATACAAGAAGCTTCGCAATAAAAATAAATATAGTAAAGAATGTTTTGGAAATTATGTTAATGCCAAGTTTTGTTTTTCCTACCTACAGTAAATACCCTCAAATTTTAAAAAGCATTTTGGAGGAAGCCCTTTAGATTTATTTGCTATTACTTAACTGAAGAATGAGGTTTATTTTCCTCTATACACGTTTTAGAAACAAATTTCTTTTAATTGAAGTAGCATTAGGTGCTTAGGATGTGACCTTTTGCTAGCTTTTATTTTTTTTATGTAAGTTGAGGAATATGCTTCAAACTAAAAACCATGTTGCTTAACTTAAAATACTCTTTCAACTTACCTATTTTTTTCTATCTACATTTTTTAGGCAATTGTTTTTGTGGTGGGAGGAGGCAACTACATTGAATACCAAAATCTTGTTGACTATATAAAGGTACATGTTGGCCTTTTTATTCTTTAACCATTTGATGTTTCTCCACTGTTCTGTGTCTTCAGCGTACTAGCCTTCTCCGGTGGCTCTTCTGATTCTTACTCCCTTTTGTAGAGGTAGTATTAAAGTCCTCATATAGGGGAGATGCCCATGTGCTCATTGTTTTCCTATTCCGGTCACATTTCTAGCCTAGAATTGTAGTCTGGAAAATAATATATCTTATTGATGTAACGTACTTGGAAGCTATCTATCTAAATTTGACTTTAAATGTTCAGAGACCATGGGGTGCCCAGGTGGCTCAGTCGGTTAACCATCAGACTCTTGATTTCAGCTCAGGTCATGATCTCAGGGTCGTGAGATTGAGCCCTGCTTCGGGCTAAATGCTCAGCATACAGTGTGCTTGAGGTTCTCTCTCTCAATTAATTTTAAAAGCTCATAGATTTAGAGAACAGATTGGTGGTTGCCAGAGGTAGATGGGAGAAATGGGTGAGAGGGGTCAAAGGTAAAAAAATAAATAAGAATCAAATGTACTCAGGCTAAGACTCAACTTTCAAAAATATAAGAAAATTGTTTGTGATTGATACAGAGAACATACTGGCTCTGCCACAGTAGTGGTTTATCTAGTAGTCTCCCCAAAGTGAATGTGCTTCACAAAGGCTTTCACGTCTCTGAAGAGAAGATGTACCTGCCTTACACATGAGATATACTGGAAAAACCTGCATGGACACTGACCTTTTGAACATACTAGTAGAACCAGCTGTGAAAACCAGTAGTCAGTCCTTCATCATATAAATAACCATCTTTTTTAAAGATCTTATTTATTGAGTGAGAGAGAACATGCACAAGCAGGGACAAGGGGCAGAGGGAGAAGCAGGCTCCCCGCTGAGCAGGGAGCCCAATGCAGGACTTGATCTCAGGACTCCAGGATCATGACCTGAGCCGAAGGCAGATGCTTAACTGACTGAGCCACCCAGCCGCCCCTAAATAACCATCTTCTTAATCTGTCTAATTTTGAGAGCATTTACATGTGGAGGTATATTTACTAAAGCAAAAGTATAATTTAGAAATTTCTAATTATCTGATTCTCCAATAACATTATCAGACATTTTGAAGTTATAATGTACATTTCCAAAAGAAATCACAATTCAGATTCTTCAGGGTATTTGGGAATTCAGCACACAACAGGCTTTGAATAGGTGTTCCAGTAGCCCTTTTGTTTATCTGTAGTTGCAGAAATAATATGCACTCATATCCAAAAGCAATTTGGGAGTAAAAGTGTGCTGACCCCAAAAGGGAAAAAAAAAGTTGGTAATAAGTAACCAGATATATTGGTAACTGAACTTAAAGCCACCACAATTTGTGCTCTTGATGGAAGGTGATTGGCTGAAGAATGAACTAGATTTATTACTTGCTACCTTGAATCCAGGTATTGGTACATTTCATAAAGTTCAGGGGTTTTTTTGTTTTTGTTTTTGTTTAAGATTTTATTTATTTATTCGACTGAGATAGAGACAGCCAGCGAGAGAGGAAACACAAGCAGGGGAAATGGGAGAGGAAGAAGCAGGCTCATAGCGGAGGAGCTTGATGTGGGGCTCGATCCCATAACGCCGGGATCACGCCCTGAGCTGAAGGCAGACGCTTAACTGCTGTGCCACCCAGGCGCCTCCATAAAGTTCAGCTTTTAACGGAAGGAGGAGGTATCAAGTTTGTGCATAATTAAGTTTGCACTGGTATACTGCAATGTTTAAACCCATAGTACAGGATTAATCTCAGCTAGTTTATTTCAACCCTGTGCTTATTTATCTCTGGGAACCTTGGGAGCCATGGTGCTGACATCAGGCTAATATGAATGTAATGTACTAATGAGTGATTAATACAACCCTGTGCTAGGGCCCAAGATAGACTGGAGACAACTTGCACTAGCTTGTCAGCACTGTTTAATAGAAAATGTGAATATTGATGATTTGCACCTAATTTGTCATGTTTTCTTGCTTCTGCTATTGAGCCTGGTCATGCAACCTGATTTTGGTTACATGATCTGAGAGATATAAAATACCCCTCCCCTTGGACAAGACTGGGGCTCCCCTGCGACCAGGGTATCTCTGTCTTCACTGTAACTTGATGGTTCACAATTGAAAATAAAATGTGCCCTGTGCTACTGAGATGGGATCTTGGGAGCTGTGCCTAGAATATTTGGACCCTTCTAATGTTTCCCTCTGCTTTCTTTATCCTCCTTTATCCTGCTGTGATCTCTACCTTTATTAATGTCTTGTATAAGTGTATCCTGTGGAGCCTCAAGAATCCCACTTACGGTACCAACCCTGCATAGGTGTTGCACATAACATCTCATTTTGAAAAAAATGAGAGATCTATTTTATTTTTTCTCAGAGATGGCCGGCTAGGACATTTATTCAGCTAATCATGTTTAATACAGCTGATACATCACAGAAAAATGTCCTTCTCTTGTATTACAAGAGAAAGAAATGAATTTTCCTTTAAGCACACAATACATATAATAAAGTCAGCATTAAGGACTTACCAAATTCTGCAGAAGTTTTGACCGCTGTAATTGGCGTGCAGCATTCTGCCAAAATTAGGAATGAAATTCACAAGACATTACAAAATGGAGTATATTAATATATAAATACTGCACAAATGAGGCTGCAGTGACGACTCATGCTACTTGTACCATATCCTACTGTCAGCATAACCAAACTCTAGGAATGTTGTCTTCAAGTAGTACAGATCCTACATTGGAAGAATGGTGGCCTAGGGTTTCATAGACAGTTGTTCCTGTGAAATGTGACGGTCATCAGATTCCTTCTATTTTCAGTGTAAGTGGCACCAACAGGGTACACTAATACATTTTTTAAAAATATGCCCATTTCACCACTTTTTTCCATGCGATTTTTAGGGTCGACATGTGTACACTAAAATTCACCAACTGCCCTCCCCCCCCAAGAAAACCTTTAAGAATAAAAAGTCTTATTAGACTTGATCACTCTTGGAATATTGAAAATATTACTTGTTACTTATATGAGTTCTCTCTCATTTTTACAGGGGAAACAAGGCAAACACATTTTATATGGCTGCAGTGAACTTTTTAATGCTACGCAGTTCATAAAACAGGTAAAGTGTACCTTGTTAGTTTCTCTTAACATACCATAACTTGCTGTTGATGTTTCTCAAAAGAGAGCAAGAGAATTATCATACACGTTTGAACCAGCTGAAGCCAAAAGCCATAGAGCTATAAAAATATAAGGTTTTGCCGTGAACAACTATACAGCAAACTCTGATAAATAACAGTATTTCTATAAGCTTAACAACGGGATGCTCAGTAGTCTAACCAGTAATGTTCATTCACCTTTGCCTTGGCTGCCATAAAAATCACAACAGTATCCTGGACCCATTTTAGCATCTATTCCTAGTGTCATTTTCCAGCACAACTTTCTTATCCCCATTATGTGGTTCTTGTATTTTTAACCTTAATGTGGTCGCCCACTGATAGAATACAGAAAAATTCAGGAAGATACAGTGAACCATGTACACTCCCTGTTAACATTTTACTGTACTTGCTTTATAAGATACCTACTCATTCATCCATTCTTCATTCTATTCCTTGCTTCAACTTCATTAATTTCAAAGTACTGTGTAGATCCACCGTTCTACTGTTTGCTTTCTATTAGTTGGAAATAGTTTGGCCATCCTCTATTCCTCCTTTCCTACCTTCCTTTGTATTATTTGAACACCTTTTTTTTTGGGGGGGTGTATCTCTCTGCATTATTAATTTTAACAGTTGCTCTAGAGATCACAATATATACATCTTTGACTGTTTATGAGCTAGAGTTACTATTGTGCCGCTTGCATTAAATATAGAAACCTTGCAAACATGACCCATTCCCTCAGCATTTATTCTGTGATCGTCATATATTTTACAGCTGTCTACATATCATTAACCTCACAAGACAGTGGACAGTGTTATCATTTGTACTTCAGCCATCTGTATCATAAAGAAATCCTTTGCATTTACACAGATAGGATTTCCAGTGTTCTTCATCCCTACCACCTCTAGTAGATTTTAATTTCCATCTGTTGACTGCAAAACTTCTTTTAGCACTTATTATAGCTCTGGTATGCTAACAGTGAATTCTGTTAATTTTCTTTTATATGAGAAAGCATTTCACCTTTATTCTTAAATATTTTTGCTGGAAATAGAATTCTGGATTGACAGGTTTTCAAAACTTTAAAGATGTTATTCCACGATGTTACACCGTCCATTATTTCTGATAGGAAGGC
This sequence comes from Ursus maritimus, assembly GCF_017311325.1. NCBI lineage: Eukaryota > Metazoa > Chordata > Mammalia > Carnivora > Ursidae > Ursus > Ursus maritimus. The sequence continues at coordinate 7,838,188 of NW_024426230.1, forward strand.
AGCAGTACTCAAATTGAAATAATTGTACATGTAATGTGTTATTTTTCTCTGGCTGCTTTCATGATTTCCTCATTATCTTTGGTTTTCAGCAGTTCGGGTGTATTTATGTGTGACTTCTTATTTATCTTATTTGGCAATCACAGAACTTCTTGAATCTATCAGTTTTTACCTTTACCAAATTTAGAGCATTTTCAGCTCTTTCTTCAGATGTTTTTGTGCCCAATTTTCTCCTCTCCTTTTGGGACTCCATGCACCCACCTATATGTTCAACATTTTATATTATGCCACACATCTCTGAGCATTGTTTGGGGGGTATTTTAAGATTTTTTTAAAGTTATTTGAGTAGTCTCTGCACCCATTGTGGGGCTTGAACTCAGGACCCCAAGATAAAGAGTCGCATGCTCTTCCAACTCAGCCAACCCGGTACCCCCGATTTTGTTCTTTAGAGTGTCTAATTTAAGTTGTACTATCTTCAGATTCACTTTCTTTTGTTATCTCCTTTCTGCTATTTGAATAATGTTGTATTTATCAGTTCTTGAATATTCATTTTGGGTTTTTTTTTTTTTTAAATAGAGTTTGTATTTCTCTGCTGGGATTTTCTCTCTTCATTGTGAACATATTCTCCATTATTTCACTGAGGATAGTTGTCATAGTTGCTTTTAAACCCTTGTCTTAATTACAACACATGGATCATCTGTCTGTCTCCACTGTCTTTCCCTCTAGAGAATGGGTCCGATTTTCCTGTCCCTTCATATAATTTTAGATTGTATCCTTAACATTGTGAATGGTTTGGTTTTTTTTTGGTTTTTTTTTTTGGAAATTGAATTCGGTTTCTGTGGAGTGTTAGTTTGGGCCTTTAGCAGGCAATTAACTGGGTTAGACCAAAATGTCAAACTGTTTCTTGAGCAGCAGCTCACATCTTGCTTCTTAGTCTCTCTCTCATTCCTGTATGGTTCAGGGTTTCACCATAGATTTAGGAAAAGCTTATACACAGAATTTAGGGCTCCCTCATTCTGTCCCTCTCATTTCCAGGATTTCCTCTCACGTTCAGTGGCTTTACTTGCTCCCGAACTTGGGTTCATTAGGCTAAGAGCCACAGAACCAGGGAACTCAGCCCGTGCTAGTCTCTCCTTTCAAGTGTCTGTTCCCTTCTTGAACCCACCAGCTTTCAAGTTGTTCTCCATTGCCTTCCAGTAGTTGAGTTTTGTATTTTGTTTAAGGTTTATAATTGCTTTCCCTGGGAGAATTAGGCCAGTAGTTTACCCAGCCTTCCAGAATTAAAAACCTTTTTTTTTTCTTTTTAATGATATGTTAGAAATATCAAATTAATTAAAATATGTGGAAAAGTAAACTGTCAGCAATAAAGCTGTACATGAGATTTTTCTTTACAGAGTTAGTTAATATTGACTTTATTCTCAGATTTTGTTTTCTATTAGTTGAATTTCTATCTATATTGATTTTTTTTAACTAGGACAGCCTTTATTACTATTGAGTTTTAAAAGATATACAAATTTTAAACATTTGAATTAGTGGTAAACATTGAAAAGTTATTATTATTCAGTGAATGAAATGAGAAACCTAGATTTTACCATGATTAAAGCATACATTCTTTCTTAAGGTGTTCACAAATATGTTTGAATACATAAATTTCTTTTGTGATTAAAATAAAGTTGTTCTTTTGTTTTAGCTGTCACAACTTGGACAAAAATAACACAGAAGAACCTTAATATGAGTATCTACTTGGATAATGTAAAAAGAAAAGTCAAAAGAGCCAGATGTTTTCTTCTTCATATTAGTGTCCTAACAGTGAAACTTAGAGTTAATTTTTAAGGAAATTCTATACTTAATATAATGTGTACTAATTAAAAGAATAAAGTATTTCAGAAATAAATTTTTAAAATTGTACATTCTCTCTCCTGTTATGTTTGACAAATGAGAAAGAAAATTCTTAGGAAGGAAAGAAAACACTGCCTAAATATAATGTTAAGATATTAATATAACTGATTTGTTATGATTGAAGCCAGTGAAAATTTAAGAAATATGCAAATGATGCTTGACTGGTTCATGAATCTCCTGCTTGTATGCATTTTGGGGTTTTTTTTTTTTTTTTTAATTGTATGCATTTTAATTGTAAAATTACCTTCCCATGTTTTTCTGGTCCTGCGTGGTGCCTCTAGACTTTAAGTGGGTACTGGGTACTTCAATGTCTCTTCTTCCTCTGGTACAGCTGTGTACATTTTATCATAGAACCCCTTCTTTATATAATGGCAACAACATCACCTAGATTGGACCAATACATTTATCCCATGAAGTTCCAAAAAATACATAAAATTAAGTGTTAAATTTGGTTCAAACCTTCCTGGTATACAGCACCAAGAAGGAACGTTGATCATCTTGAAACTCAAGGCAGCTTTAAGATAAAAGCAAGCCAGTCACTCCAGAGAAAAAATTCTTATTAAAAAGGCCAGGGACCTTTTCTTCCTAATAAGCCTCATCAAAAGAAATCTGTAATGTTATACATACATACCATCCTGATAATAGACAAAACAGGAAGATTCACAAGAAGACCATTTCTTTCTGTACTCCCAACCCTCATGAGTCAGTGCCATCCTACAAAGCTCAGGTCAAGAAAAAGAGGTCTATTTGGTTAGGGGCCTACTAATCTGACTTGGTCTTGAGATAGAATTTAATGTTTTGGCTGCTAAAACACATTACCGTAGACCAATCGCTTATATGTATTTCAAACAGCTTGGAAGGCTAAGTAATCCGCAGATCCCAGTGTCTGGTGAAGACCATCTTTCTGGTATGCAGGCAACATCTTCTCGTATCTTTACGTAGTAGAGTCCTAATCCCTTGATGCCCTTATACACTAATCCTATCACAGGGCTCCACCCCTATGATCTCATCTAAATACAATTACCTCTCAAAGGCCCCACCTGCAAATACCATTATATTGGGAGTAAGGGCTCCAACAAAAGAATTTGTAGGGAACCCAAACTTTCAGTAGGTAGCACTACATCATCGGCCAAAGTGATCAAAGTGGTTTCATGCTCAGGGCTTAAGGAGACAATGTTATAGAGACAGGAATGTTAATCCAGGTGATAAGCTATAGAGAAGAGAAAGCAACGTCCTAGTTTCCTCAGTAACAGAGAGGTTAGACTTTAATGTATGTCCAGAAATTTTTTTTTTAGGTTAAAACTACATGAAAGACACAGGAGGGGGTTTCTTTTCATGTTGTGTTTGCAGCCAAAAATAAGTTAAACTAGTCTCATCAATGAATGCACATTTTTTTTCAGGTTTGCTTCAGGTTCACATAAAAGAAGGTTATTGCCAAGGTTCTATGATAGAAACCTTTCTGTGGGACCTATTAAAAAACAAACAACAACAACAAAAAAAAACGGGAAACTTTGGCCTTTCTCTCACTGTCCACAACCCAGCCCCATCTGTCCTGGTGTGGGTTCCCCAGCAGGCCATCCACAGTAAGGCGAGGGTCACTGTTGCTGCTCTCTTGGTCTGGGCAGCTCAACGAGTCTACCCAGCAGGCCCCCAGCTTGGCTGATTCAGAAACCAGTTTTATCTGCCCCCAAGGTGATTCTCAGAGGAATTGATTCCTGCCATGGTAAAAGGCACATGAGCGGTAGAGGTCAACAGGAAAGGGAAATGCTGTGCCAGGTGATTTATAAAAGTTACATCAATCCTCACAACAGCACTCACAGATGGTACAGCACCAATTTTATAGATGGAAACGAAGCGCAGAAAGTTAAGGACCCTGCTCAAAGTCATAGCCGGTACGTGGTGGCGCCAAAGATGGAATGCACATCTGTCTGCTCCAAATCCATTCTCTGCACTGCTCGAAATTGCCTAGGAAGCAGAAGGCTTGAAGTCTTGCCAAGCCACTCCTCACTGATCAACCTGAGCCAGTCACTTTACCCCTTTCTTCTGTGTGGAGTGAGTTGTGCAGAGTAGGGGCATCTAACCCAGGGCCTTCGGGGTATGCAGCTCACCCGGGCTCACAAGCACAGGGTGGTCAACAAAACCAACGCCCTACTAAGGAGCTCACGTGCATGAACTGGCGAGCAAAGCCACCTGACAGCACTGGAGTAGTTGGCACCAACATGGGAAAGATTGCTTCGCTTGGCGTAGATAGGGCTCTAAAGGAAAAGGCAAAATAAAGGATTGAAAGAAAATTCAAGGCAAAACATCAGGTACTTTTGTACTGGGACAAACTGTAAGACAAACACATCCTAGTATGATCGAAATTGTGAGTTTTCAAGTTATGCCCTTAAAACTTGTAGTTTTTAGGTAATATTCAAAAGAATTTGAAGCTGGGCATGAAGATTTAAATTCACTTAAATATACCCAGGTCATCAGACAGTGGACATTTGCAGAAAATGGTTGATGGTTTTCAAATTGGAAGGCACAGAGCAACCTGGCTCCGCAGGCTGAGGAGACTGTACTTATGTGACAGGTGAATGAAGAAAACTGGAAACGGAATTTCTCATGTGTTGTAGTGACCACTTCAAAATAAACGTAGACTAAGCAGAGAGAACTAGGAACTATTCACTTTGTTGAGTTACCCTGCGTTCAACAGAATCATGGAATCTCAAAAATTGATATCCAAAGAGATCCCTGAATGTTTATGAGTGTGTACCAGAGTTTAAATATTTGTAGCTGCTTTTACAATGGAAACCTCAGGATGGTTCTCAATTACCAAGCATCAGCCTCATCAACGTGGCTCGCTTTCAACAGGAACAGCTAATTGTGATTGTGCTGAAAAAGCAAGCTCTGTGTACCAAGATGACATTGTGTCCTAAGAATCCAGAGACAGCCACAGGAACTCTAGGATCTCCTGAAGGATTATGGCTAAGTGACTGTCATGTGCTGATTTGCTTGTCAGCATCTTTTTCCCTGATATTTGTCACCCCAATCTTGTCTTCATTCACTCATAGGTCTCAGGTGGAGCTGACTATACCCGGCAATAACAGTAATTGATAAGGGATAGAGGAGTAGTCAAACCCAGCCAATGAGAAGCAATTAGATTCCTGCTGAGGTCACTGCGTGGAAAGGCACAAGAGGGCCACTGTCTGCCGGACTTAAACTGGAGGACCTTAAAATGAGGCCATAGATATGGCCACAAGGCAGCTGAGAATGAAGACAGTGCAGAGCTCAGAGATGTCCTAATGACATAATTTGAACCCGAGTCCAACATTAGTGTAACTTGAGTGTTGGAGCCAGCAACAGACACAGCCTTAAAAGTATACAAAATCCAATGGATGTGATTGAGTGATTTAAACATCCTACAAGAGCCAAAGAAATGCCACCCAGAATATAAGAAACAGTGATTCTCAGACACTGCACATCAGGAAGCACAGGGCAGTGACCCTAAGAGAAGGAAAGCAAATAAGCTGAGTCCTACAATTTCCTCATCTTTCTTCCTGGCAAGATTATTTGTTTTCAGGCTGCAGCACAAGTAGAGCTGAGGGAGAGGGCTCCCTGAGTTGCTGAGACAAAGTTGGGCATTAGAAGAGGTCAAGGTAGCTAGCATCCACAGGGCAGAATAACGGAGAGAAGAGAGGTACACAGGAAGAAAGTTCTAGAGATCTGCAGAAGGTCCGATGAATGCTGATCAGTGCAGATGGTGAGGAAACAACCCAAGGAACAACCTTCTTTGCTCAAGTGAGGCCGGGAATATGTCTCTTCCCATCAACCAATTACCTCATAATTCATGGAGGATTCGCAAAGTACTCATCAGTGATAGGCAAGATTAGCCCTGGACTAAATGCTGTTCTGGTCCCACCAATCTTAAAAGCAAAACCCAAAAGGATCCAACTGTTCCAAGTAACTTAACCATGTGCAAGAAAGCTCAAGAATAGAATATAAAAGTGGGCACCCAACAAACACAGTGAAATCTTACCAGGTGAGTTACATGGCAAGAAAGCTCATCATGAAGAGAAAACATTTCAATAGAAACAGACTCAGGAATGCCACAGATGACAGAATAGACAAAGAATTAAAACGATGATTATAACTGTATTCCATATAATCAAGAAGGTAGACTATTAAGATACAGAAAATATTTTAAAGGCCCAAAATGGACTTCTAGAAATGAAAAACTTCAATGTCTGAGATGAAAAAAATTGCTAGATAAATGTAGAATAATATCATTTATAAATTGAATTTAAATCTTAAGAAGAACTGGGTTTTTCAGATTAGGTTTAATGAACCAGAAGTCAACTTTTTAAAAAAATTTATTCTAGAGAGAGATTGAGAGAGCGTGTGCACATGAGTAGGGGAAAGGGCAGAGGGAGAGGGAGAGCGTCCCAAGGAGACTCCCTGCTTTGTGGGGAGCCCAACCTGGGGCTCAGTCTCACAAACCCGAGATCATGACCTGAGCCAAAATCAAGAACTGAATGCTGAACTGACTGAGCCCATCCAGGCGCCCCAAGAAGTCAACTTTAAAAAAAAAAAAAAAAAAAAATTGCTCCTAAGTATTTTTTGTGACCAAAAACTTACACTGACAGGATCAAAACATACCTGGAGCTCTTTTTTTTTTTTTTTTCCCTTTCCCATTACCTATTTCAGTAAGTTTAACTTTTTGACTTAAGACTGTTTGAGAGCAGTTTCTACGATTTGTGGGAAAAATAAGTCATGTCCAATTCTGGACAATATATCAGTCTAACTGCTTTTGAGGAAACACATTCTGCTTCACAGAACTGCTAAAACTGATGCTGATGTGGACATAGATTCAGAATTGAAATGTGCCCGGAGAATACAGGCCACAATTCAAGAAGTCCCTAGTCTATCAGATACGAGAATTTTTTCTTTTTACTTTTTTTTTTTTTTGAGATTTTATTTATTTGAGACAGAGAGGTAAAGATAATGAGCGGGGTGGAGGGGCAGTGGAAGAGAGAGAAGCAGGATCCCCACTGAGCAGGGAGCCTGATGTGGGGCTTGATCCCAGGACCCCAGGATCATGACCTGAGCCGAAGGCAGATGCTTAAACCACTGAGCCACCCAGGCGCCCCTAGATACCAGAATTTTCATTGATTTTTATTGTTTGACAGTTACTTACACTAAGTCTACAACTATAAACTTTTGTGAGAATAAAATTGATTAAACTGTTTTTGGACTACTTTTTGTTTGTGCTGCTAAAATGTTTTAAATTGTTAATTCTGTGAGCATTTTTTTTTAATTATGCAGTTCACACACAAATGTTTCTCGTCCAGTATCTTCTACTTTAAAAAAAAAAAAAAAGCTCAGATTATATAATCTTCAAGTGTGCTACCATCATTAATGTTCAAGATTACAACCAGTCACAGAAGACTGATTTGTAAACGTCTATTCCAATTTATAAGTTAACGTAAACCAAGAATCAGCAATGATCAATCGCATGAATCATATCTTATAAGAGGCAGAAGAGCAAAGAATAGGAAAGGAACAATTTTAAACTTCTGTATCCTTCCCGAGATTCTCTATACACACGTAATAAGCGTATATAACTTTTTTTCTTACACATAGAGCATCACACTATATGTAGTGTTCTGTAGTACAACTTGTTAATTTAACAATATATGACAAGAACTTCGTTGGCTCATTTAATCCTAATAAAAAACCTTAATAGGTAGTACAATCCCTGCTTTACAGATAAGGAAATACGAGGTAAGAGTTCAGTTACTATCCAAGGTCCTTCAGTGAGTAGAAGTGGAATTTGAGCTGGCCAGATCTCACTCCAGAACCTTTTCCATTTGACATGAAGAATTAGAGGATAATAGGAATACTAGGATATTAGGAATTAAAGGATAGAAAACTAAGATACTTAGATACTCTGGGGATACCAAAGTTCCAAAAACAAAAAGACTTATAACTTCCCTCATTTCCCGAAAGATTGGAGACAGTGTCTGGGCTGCTTCTAGCCAGTGTATGGGAGGTATGCCATTTTCAGAAATTAAGTTTCTCAGTCATACTTCAAGGTAGTAGTTTTTAAGAAAGCCTCTTAGAAGTAAACGCAGCCTCTCCCTGGGCTCAGTTAGACCCAGTACAGACAACCCTCAGCACAGGACTGGTCCTCCATCTATCTCCTTGCTCCGGATAACACATTCTGTCCTTGAAAGAAAAAGCCATTTCCAGTATCTTTGCTAAACGTTGGTGTTTGGGGGAGTGGGGTGTCAGCTGAAAACATTCCTTCATTATATAAATTTGAATACATCCATAACATGGAACCCCAGGAAGCTACAAAAAGTCATGAGGCAACTCTTGCTGTACTATTACAGGATGGTCTGCAAGACTACAGATATATTGTTAAATTAGCAAAGAATGTCCCAAGGGGGGCGTGTGCTCAGGGGGGAGTCTGCTTGAGATTCTTCCTCTCCCTCTGCCCCGCCCCGCCACTAAAATGAATAAATCTTTTCTAAAAATCAAGGAAGTGTCACTGGGTTTGTCATAGAATACTTTGTACAGGTACAGCTCACTTCCCTCTGTCTTGACACGAGTGAAAACCGCAGGACGGTGCGTTCCATTCGGGGGGCTGCTAACTCGTCCACACAGAGACCTTTCCAGCCACAAGGTGCTGTGGGCCGCTTCGGAGAGGTTCTCCCAGGCAAGAACCCAGGAGGCGCCCCTCAGCGCGGCCATCTTTGGGCTCTATGTGGCCACAACAGAGACGTCCCAAGACCTGATGACTGGCGTCACTGTTGTTCGAAAGGCTGCGACGGCCATCACACAAGCCCTAGGGCATGGGCGTAAAATCCTGGGGACAGCAAGGCAAGATTCTGCACCCGCTTCTGCACCTCTCCCCGCTGCTCCAAGCTGGGATCACAGGCGCCCCCGCCGTGTGTACACAGTCCTATTCCTCCAGTTAAGGAGGCAGGTCTTCCTCTGTGTAGGCAGCAGTGCAAGCAGCTCCTCTTCGAATACCTCAAAATGTCCCAAGTTGTCTCCAAGCCGTAGTCACAGGAAGGGAAGGAAAGAAGTCACCCCACTTTCTCATTCCTCAGGTGCCAGCTGTGATTTGCCCTGCGTCCCTCCGGGCACAGAGTCCGAGGTGATCAGCCCCGTGTGGTCTGCGTGTGGCTAATGCATGCCAGCTGTCACCTCTCCTCTGGCTGCCCGTGTGGACAAATCCACCAGTGTCTACACCCCACATATCTGCCTTGGCATGGACTCTGAATCCTGGCCTGACATCAAGAGCCTGCTCCCGTGTCTCAACGAAGACCAGGATTCAGCCTTACAAGCCCCGGCATCCCGGCTCCCTGAATTCAGAGCAACGCTTGACGGCCAGCAGCCCCCGTGCGGACACCAGGGCAGAGCCAGCCCAGAGACAGCGCTTTGGCTGCGGAGGAATGGTGCTCAGGTTTCTGATGAACTGCTCGTGTTTGGGAGGAAAGCAATCCAAAGGGGAGAGTGAAGGAGACCACTTCGACTCTGAAGCTGGTAAAAATAAAATCGCTTTCGAGGAGGAGAAATCAGCTCCTGCCTGAAAGGGGCCTTTATCTTCTGTCCTCTTTAGGCCTCTGCTCTTCTCACCCGGTGTTTGCTTTCCTGGCTCTGCCTCCTCCCATGTCCCAGCTTCCTATCCAAAGGGAACTCCGTGGTTGAGAGATTTATCCCAAATGTACACAGAAAATAGGTGCCCAGGGATAAGCAAAATTAAAGGAGCTTGTCCCAACTGCTTTTAAATATTCCAATTTGCATTCTCTCTGGGTGTTCTCACGCACTCTCATTAAGGAGCTAGAGCACTGGATCGTGGGACCGGGCCATGTCCCCATCTCTGCATGTCCAGACTGCACATCCTGTTTTCAAGAAGTGCACTGAAATTATTTCATTTTAAAGGGGGTAAAAGAGAGGCTGGTAATAAGTGACCAGAGCACATCAGGGTTTAGGCGCCCTTGCCTTAGTATTCTCGTCAATAAAGCTTCTGAAACTGTAAGATTAAACCACTCAAAATTGAAGGGGTCCCCAAGTACCCAGCCTAACTGCTCAATCCCCTCTATGAGCCCTCCGCCAACCTGCCCCCATCCAGGCCAGCGGCCCTTCGGGGGTGGGGCTGTGTTTTCTTCCCGAGGCAACCAGCGGCATCCTCGCAGAGCAGAACCAAACTACGAGAGGGTTCCAGAATGCCACCTTCACACATGCACGAGTGCGGCAAAGTGCTGACCGTACACACAAGCATTTTCTTTGAACCAGACCGTTATCCAGCAACCGTCAGAGAGCAGGTAATTCTGAAACTGCACATGTGCCTATACAAGAAGCCTTCTTGCAGAGAGAAGTCTCACGAATTCTCCTAAAGTTTTCCTGTTCGTGGGGTGACTATGAACCATGACACAGTAAATCATCTCCTCTGTGGAGCAGCATGGGTATTCACGAGAAATAGAACCCACAAATAGACTTGTAATAAGTCGGTCTGCTGGCACCCTCTCAGAGCAAGGGCACCTGCCACCATGAGGAGAAAACTCAAGGAAAGCTTTGTCATCGCAGGAAGATTCGGGCATCAGATTGCAGCCAACCTGCCTTTTGCTTGTCTCCGGTTTTCTGTAGTGCCTCGTGGACCCAAAGAAGTGGGCCCCTGGTCACGAGTATGCACAAGCCATAGCGGGGCCCAGCATTTCCCTCACATTGTTTCAGGGGAGATGTTCAGCCGTGGACAAAGGAGAACAGAAAGAGGAAAACGCACGTGCTCTGCAGAAGCTCGGCCTATTCTTAACTACACCGTCTAGGGTTAATTTCTCCTTAAGAAGCTTTCTCTCATCTATGGAACATAAGAACTAGGAAGATCGGTAGGGGAAGAAAGGGAAAAAGAAGGGGGGGTAATCAGAAGGGGGAATGAAGCATGAGGGACTATGGACTATGAGATACAAACTGAGGGCTTCAGAGGGGAAGGGGGTGGGGGAATGGGATAGACCGGTGATGGGGAGTAAGGAGGGCACGTATTGCATGGTGCACTGGGTGTTATACGCAAGTAATGAATCATGGAACTATACATCAAAAACCAGGGATGTACTGTATGGTGACTAACATAATATAATAAAAAAACATGAAAATAAAAAAAAAATCTATTAAAATTAAAAAAAAAAAAGCTTCTGCCTCTTTTCACAGTTGCTGAAGTTATAAAAGCTTGACACAAGCCACCTAAACATCCTTGAAAATACCAAGTATGGTGACCAACCAGCAAGAGCGTCAGTTATTTCAAAGAACTGATTACGTGTGTGTATATATACATGTGTGTATATATATACACACACAATTACATATATGTTATAAATATGTCACTATATGTAATATATGTTTTTACACACACACACACACACACACGAGATAGTATAGTGGGATGTTTTTGTGTCAGCTTGATGGTACCACTGGGTGTTCAGATGAAATTCCTGGTGTGTTTTTGAGGGTGTTTCCTGATGAGACGAGCATTTGAGTCTGTGGGCTCAGTAAAGCAGACTGCCCTTCCCCTTGTGGGCGGCCATCATCTAATTCATTGAGGACATGGATAGAACAAAGCGTGGAGGATGGAGGAATTTGCCCTCTTTCCACCTGCCGGCCTTCTTGCACTGGAACACTGCTCTTCTCTGCCCTTGGACTGAGACTGACACCACAGCTCCCCTGGTTCTCAGGCCTTCAGACCCAGGCTAGAATTCCACCCCAGGCCTTCTGGGAGTTCCAGCTTGCGGACAGCAGTTACTTCCCAGCCCCATCATCATTTGTTTATATATATATATTTCTATTGAGTTTGTTTCCTGTTTCTCTGGAGAACTCTAATACAGAGAGACTAGATAAATTGAATGGCTGGATGGATAGGTGACATGAGATGACATGAGATGAGATGAGATTGACAGAGCCAGAGAGCATTAATTTTAAAGTAGTCCTGGGCAGCAATAAAAATGATTATAACCACCAGTGACTGAGCCTCTTCCTGTGCCGGGAACTGGCCAAGCACCTTACATACGTCCTGGGGCTGCAGCTGGGAGGGGAGAGGACTGAAAGCCCTGGCTGTGGACTACAGAGCTCTGTTGGGTCCACGACACAGGCAGAATGGCTGTGTTCTGTAGCAAATACCGTCTCAGTTTGCTCTGAGCCCCATGACAGAGAACCGAATCCCTGTCCATTGCTTGTATTTAGATGTGGGTAATGAACAAGGATGAGAGCCAAGAGAAACCACTGGAGAAGATTATCGCCAGTAAAGGGGGAAGAAATATAGTGACACCAGCCTCTGGGGACGATCTGGTCCAGGAAAGAGAAGGTTCTGGGGTAAAAACAAAATGTGCCACTAAAGCCAACCCATGCTGCTGGAAGTACCCCATTCCAAGGAGGGGAGTAGGGCAATGAAACTGCTACCACTGTGGATTCTGCTTGTCTTCCAATGAGAACTGGACGTAAGGGAAAAAGAGGTATTTCCCTTCCCGTTGGAGAGAGAGTTCAGTAGGAAGAGGGCCAGGTGGGTGGAAGAAGTAACTGTTGTGTCAAAAGAACCACAGATTCACAAGAATTTGCCCCAACAAGGTGGAGAACCAGGCCCTTCCAGGGGACTCCAACATGGCCCCAAGAACAGGGAGGCCTGAGAGCCTGCCCGGCTGCCATCAGAGGCATTAAGCAGCAAACGTGTATTTTACACTGTGCTGACAAACCCTAGAACATTCAAGATACAACACTCCCTCTTCTCTGGCCTTACCACAACTCCATGAGGTAGGTATTCATATGCCATTTGATAGGGTGAGGCAACTGAGGTATAGAAGGAGGTTTCCTGGGGGTGCCTGGCTGGCTCAGTCAGCAGAGCATGCGACTCTTGATCTTGGAGTTGCGAGTTTGAGCCCCATGCTGGGTGTAGAGATTACTTTAAAACACAATCTTAAAACACACATACAAAGAAAGAAGGAGGTTGTCTAACATCATAGGTGTAGAAAGGCAAGTCACAGTGCTGGGATTAGAAGCCAGGACTGCGGTTCCAAAGACCGTGCTGTCCCCTGACTCTGCCACCCCAACCCCTTAGCAGCATTTGCGTTATCTGGACAGAGCCCAGAGAGGTGTAAAGGAGACAAGTGACATGTCTGTATGAATTTTGTCAGCTTATTTATAAACCTCGGGACAGGGTTTGACATCATGGCCATCCTTGATCTTTTGTATGTGATACGCGTCACCCCAGCCAGGGGGTCAGACTGTGGTTCGTTGCCTTCTAGTTATAGTGAAACTGCTCCGGCAAGAACCTTGAGTACCTACCTCTTGTTTGGCCCTTTCTGAGGGAGACTGCCTTGTTTCCTGCCCCTGCTGCCCGAAGCGTATCCTGTAGCATGTGACCTACCCCCTGAGCCACTGGTGACTGGACTGGCACCTCAACCTTTAAGCTGCTGTAAGGTGATCTTAGCCCGAGAGGGGAATCCCATATTGGGTGGTGGCTAAACCCAAAGATTTTTCTCTCTTAGGGAATTTTTAGGAAGAAGGAGCAGTTAGGAGCAGGTATGTAGGCAGAGTGACATTCAGAGACAGTCACGACAGAGGGGACTCAGCTTGGCTGAGGCAGGCGATGGCAGAGAACTAGGGTGGATTCCATGATGTCCTGATACAGAAGAGAGAAGACTATACCACTGGAGTCACACTGGGTCCCCGTTGACCTTCTGGGGACTGAACTCTTTCCCCGACTCATGAAAGCTGGTCACAGGTGTTCCTGGGTTCCCATGGGCCTGGCAACAGGACGGTTACCTGGGTCTGTGTGAGTCCTTGCAGTGAAGCCACCCAATCTTTGAGTTAGGCTGAGTGAGTCTCTGATCACACAGCTAGGAACCATCAAGAGAATTATACTGTTAAACTACCAACCAACCAAGGTCAGTTTCTAGTTCAATGAAAATATCTGGGGAATGATTACTTCTTCCAACACAACCTTGAGACTTAGCAATGGCAGCGCAGGAATCAGACAACGCTGCAAACACTGCGCCTTATGGGGACACGTCTGGCTTGGCTTTTCCGTGCTGTTACTGCTGTGGTACTCTTCCTGGTCCTCATCCCAAATCTCAAGCCCTTCTCTGTAGCCTCAGTATCTCCACCAACTCTTCCACACTCATGATCTTATTTCCTCTCTGACAATGAGATTCTGATACTCCTGGAGTCAAGAGGCAAAAAGCACTGATATAAAAACAAAAGCAAAAAACTATTACACTGGCACCTGCCACGGCCATCTCTTTCTTGCAAACATTACCATGTCTTCGTTGACTTTTGTCCACTTCCCTCGGCCAATCTACGACCAAACAAAAGCAACAGTGGTCTGGCTTCCTTTCCAGGCATTGCAGAACATCCCATGCTAGCCAAGGTTTGCCACTGGAGTTTTTACTCTCTTCTGCATTTAACAAATGTGACTGCTCTCCCACCTCCAAGGCATACTGCTGGCCTTAATCAAAAATCATTTTGTGTTTTTCTCAGGCCTGGGACTTTGCATGGCTACGGGGCTAGGAAAATTTCAGTGACCCCTTAGCCTGGACTCTGATTCGTTGCTCTCATTAGGAAGGCCTGAACATATTTAACACTTTATTTTGAAGAAAATAATATTTCTTCAGGTATGAAAAATGTTTTGTGTTAGTTCGGGTCTATTAATGTATTATTCGTAAGAGTCTCTCTTTACCATACCCGCTCTTCGCAAGGCCCATTACACATCTAAGTGATAGAGGTTTACGATATGCAAATTTACCTACTCACCAAGCCATAAGGTGTTACCTGGTACATAATCAGAGTTTTATTCATCTCAGTCTCCACTCCCCAACTAGCACAAGGTCTGATATTTGAAAAAGGCTCAGAAATCACAGAGGGACAGAGAGTGGGAAGGGGTCAGAGGGCAGCACGCATGAATAAATTTCAGGACTGTATATCAAAATTGTACATATGATACTAAAATCTCCTGAACACACCCATTACCAAGAGGAAGCACAAGCTGTCCTCACTTTTCCAGACCACCAGTTTTTCCTCAGGTCAAATTATTCTTTGAACATGTATATTCTGTCATTAAAAAAAAAAAAAAAAAGACATCATCAAAGTCCTCATCCAGTCTCCACGTAGGACCAGAACTGACCTGTTTGAGTTTACAACAATGAGGCTATTCTCTTCGTGTTTTTAAGGAAATGTTTGGAGATGTCACTGGGCAGTGTGGTCTTACTGGGTGTCCTCTTAGATGCCCCCCCCCCCCACTGAGAGTTACTCTAAAACAGAGCTACTCTGACTATAATAAGTACACGAATTATTTTTAAGCTAAAATTTAAATGTTAAATTATGTAGCTAAAGCTTCTATTTTAAAAAGTGGCTCTTACTGGCCAAACAAGCTCTATTTTAAGAATTGGCAACATTATTATCTATGTTTTCCAATGCGGTTGAAATTGTACATACTGCACTTTCAACTACCTCACTCGAGCTCAAAATCAACATTATTAATATACAAAATAAAAACTAATTTTTACTGAAAAGATTTCCACAGAAGTCAGGTGCCTATGAACTGGATTTCCAGCAGGAATGACCTTGGTGAGGGGAGCAATGACAACTTTATTCCTGAGCGCTAACACCAGGATGACATGATATAGGTAAAGTCATCTCTAAGTTGGCAGAAGGTCAATATAATTTTACTGAAAAGGATTCTAATTTCTCACAAGTGAAGGACAAATACATCACCCTCATGGAGTTTATATTCTAGAGAGAGGACACAACATCAATAATAAATTTGACAAATGACCTATTATGTTAAAATATTATAAATTCTATTGGAAAAAGAAAAAGTACTACAAGGTCAGGGATGGAAAATAGGTTTGGGAAGAGTGGTATTAAATGGTTCAGGGCTGGCTTTGTTGAAAAGGTCAGAGTTGAGCAAAGAGTTGAAGGAGATGAAGCTTTGAAGAAATGCTTTGTGATTTCTTCATAAAAGAGTCCTGCCACCATGACTCAGCGTACAGGACCAAGAGGCCCTCCAGGATTCCAGTAGAGACATGGCGGCTAAGGGCAAGAAGGCAAACAATCCTAGCGTTTCTCTGCTCCTCATCAGGGTGAGATGCTGGTGCTGGTTCCACACCAACTATTTAGCAATGTTCCCAACCATGCACATCAGTGTTGCTGGGCTGGTAGGCAAGCTTGTGTTCCAATGACAAAGTCCCTTCTCTTTCCACTGCCCCAGCCTGCATCTCTAGTATTTTGGGGTCCCTCGCATCATCGTCCACAGACAATTTTAAGGAAAGTTTTATACTAGGGTCTTTCTTATTATATGAATTTCTACATCCATATTTGAGATATAGTAATGGCGGTAAAAACTGGAATCAGGACTTACTTCCATATTCACAAAGCTGAACTTTGAGCTGAGAATTCTACCACTGAACAGACTTAAACCACACCCACAATTGATAATGATAAGATCAAGTGATCACCCAACACTGTAGGTCTTAGTCAATTTAGGCCGCTATAACAAAGTACCACAGGCTGGGTAGCTTGACAACCAACACTTACTTCACACACTTCTAGAGGCTGGGAAATCTGAGATCAAAGTGCCAGCAGATCCAGTGTCTGACAAGGGCCACTTTCTGGTTTGCAAATGGCCATCTTCTTGTCATATCCACACATAGCGGAGAGAACAGAGGGAGGAAACAAGCTCTCTCTGGTCTCTTCTTATAAGGATACTAATCCCATTCATGAGGGCCCCATCCTTATGACCTAATTACCTCCCAAAGACCCTACTACCTAATATTATGACATAGGATTTCAACATCTGAATTTGGGGTGGGGGGATACAAACATTCAGCCCATAAAACTATCAATCATTTTTAAAAGATTTATTTTATTTCCTTGAGAGAGAGTGTGAGAGCACAAGCAGGGGGAATGGCAGAGGGAGAGGGAGAGGCAGGCTCCCCATTGAGCAAAGAGCCCAACAAGGGGCTCCATCTCAGGACCCCGGGAACATGACCTGAGCAGAAGGCAAACGCTTAACTGACTGAGCCACAGAGGCACCTCTAAAAAAAAAAAAAATCATTCTTAACAATACTATATATTTAGATCAACTGCAAGTCTACAAATGTCTATCTACTTCAGATTTCATCTTACACATCACTCAGATGTTGCTTTCAAATTTGAAAAAAAAAGTCTCTAAAGTTCTCATTTCTCTTTGGGTATCCATTAGGGCTGCCAAATACCTGTTAACCTTAACCCAAACCCCAATGCCATGGGCCGAGACAGTCAAAGGCCTTCCATGTCTCTCTAGGTCTTCTTGTAATTTACTTCCTCTGATTCCACATCCCCTTGCCTGCACTGGCTGCCCTCTCCGACTCAGGTGCACTCAGAGCCCAGCCCCTAGACTGTATGTATGTGGTAAAATACACAGCATAAAATTCACTATTTTGAAGTGTACCATCGAGTGGCACTAAGCATATTCACAACGTTGAACAACTATCATCACTACCTGGTTCTACTTTTCATCGCCCCAAACAGAGACCTCAAGACCATGAAGTACTCACTCAACACACGCTAGCAAGCACAAGTACGCTCTCGGTCCCTATGGAATTTCTTGTTCTGGGTATTTCTTATCAGTGGAATGATGCACTATGTGGCCTTCTGTGCCTGGCTTCCTTCACTCAATGCAGTGTTTCCACAGTTCATCCATGTTGGAGCACGTCTCAGTACCCCATTCTTTTCAGTGGCTGAGTAATATTCCCCCGTATGGATGTACCACATTCTATTCATGCATTCGTTCACTGACGGACCTTTGGGTTATTTCCGCCTTCTGGCTACTGTGTATAGTGCCGCTCTGAACATTCATATACAAGTTTTTTTTTTTTTTATTTTCAATTCTTTCTTACATTAATTTGTGTTTCTTTTTAAAGCCACTCATTCTAAGTATGACAGGAAGCTGGCAGGTTTACTAATGATGTGGCAGATGGTGAAGCAGAGTCAAGAGGAGTCACATTACAAAGTGAGCTGCTTTCCCTCATCTCTCTGGCTCCAGATCCTGGGTCTCCTGCAGGCGCCAGAAACAAACCTCCCAGCTTTTCACTCCTATTCATTCTCTTCCCAGTGAGGTCCCTTGAGGTCTCATTTTTTTTTTTTACCCCAAGAAAATTTGTCAAGGAAATTCTTCTAAACAAAACAGCCCTCTTGCTGGAAGATATTCTGCTAAATATAAT
Organism: Ursus maritimus; assembly: GCF_017311325.1. Taxonomy (NCBI): domain Eukaryota; kingdom Metazoa; phylum Chordata; class Mammalia; order Carnivora; family Ursidae; genus Ursus; species Ursus maritimus. Next base: position 7,856,316 of record NW_024426230.1, read on the forward strand.
TTTCTTTATCTTGCTACGTAAGGACCTACACGTAGGGAAATGAGCTGATAAACCCTAGAAGATAGAAAGCACACATCCTCGCGGGGTTCCTGTGAGGAGGGAACAGACGCCGACAGCACAGGTAATTTCAGCCCTTCATGTTTGCCATTAGCTAGCCGTGTACTAACAGGCAATAAAATAGGGACCCAAATCAAGAAAAGTATCTTTGTGGAATCTGACATAAATAGAAAGTAACAGAGTATAAAGCTCTCAAACAAATCAAAGCAGTGGGATTGTCTAGCTGTTTGATTGAGACGCCAAACCCCAACATATTTCACAGCCTAGGTACCACCCTTGTTTCTCCCTGTAGAACACCAAGAGGTAAGACAAGATCGGAACATCTAGGATCTAGCTAAAATCAAAATGGAAGAGTTACTCAGCCTGACACAGCTACTGGAAATGTTCCAACAACGGCACATTAAATAGACAGCTGGAACGGTGGCTGTACTAGCAAGAAAGAGAACAGAACGACTTTTCTGTTGAGTCACAAAAAATGGGCTGATGCCTACCTTATGCCAGACATCGTATGAAGCACCAGGGGACTCACACTTGGCCCATCCCTCAAAGGATCCCCATTGAGTAGAGAGAAAGACATGTAGACAAACAATTTTAAGGTTATGGGATACCAGACTGAACAGAGGTTAATGGAAAAGGCAGAGAAGCAGAGGGATGATGGAAGAACAGGCCCATGGCACCACACGAGGGAACTGGTGATTATACACAAGCCTTTGTAAGTTCATCTTCTCCGTCTCTATTGCTGCAGTTCTGTTTCAAGCCCTCATGACTCTCATCTCATCTCCTGACTGTATTTGTTAACTGCTCTTCCAGATTCTTGGGCTCTCCTCCCTACAGTCTGCCCTCCACTCTCACCATGCTTCCTCACACAAAATTTAAGTCTGATCATAATGACCATTCACTGAGCATTTTCTATGGTCAGAAATTGTTAACCATTTCACATTACTTCATTCAATCCTTCCCTTACAAATGAGGAACGTGAATGCCAGAGCTTAATAATTTGCTCAAGATCACCTAGCTAGTACAATTAATCAGCTAAGTGGAAGAGCTGGGATTCAAAACCACTTGTGTCTGAACACCGTGCTTGCCCTAACTACTGCCATATATTGCCTCCGTTAGCAGCCAAAATTCTTACTACGTAAACTGATTGAAACAGAAAAGGGGTTTATTTTTAAAAATAGTAAGTGTAGTTCTAATTCCACTTAAGATGTAGAAAAGCACGAGATACCCTAACCATATGAAAACTGACTGATTTCGTACATAACATTTTAAGTTCTGTTGAGATGAGCAGATCACAAAGGTCTCCTAAAAGCTGCAAGTAAAGAACATACATTGAAAAAAGCCCTCCAGCATCCAGGGCCACTTACTACACATAAGGTAATAGCAACGCACCACCAGAAAAATTTCAAGTGTGTGGTGCACTGCAGATAACCATACAAACAACAAAACTCAAGCCCATCTAAACTGCTCACTAGACTAACTCAACTCCCCACAGTCGTGGACTGATAAATCAAAAATAGGCACTTTTCTTTATTCTATCTCATTCTCTACTGTTCTAGACGCAGTGTCCAGCATCCACTGAAAAATTACAAATGCAGGCATACCTCAGATACTGCAGGTTCAGTTCCAGACCACTTCAAAAAAGGGAATATCTCAATAAGTTGAGTCAAGTGATTTTTTTGGTTTTCCAGTACGTATAAAAGTTATGGTTACACAGGGGCGCCTGGGTAGCGCAGTCGTTAAGCGTCTGCCTTCGGCTCAGGGTGTGATCCCGGCATTCTGGGATCGAGCCCCACATCAGGCTCCTCTGCTGGGAGCCTGCTTCTTCCTCTCCCACTCCCCTGCTGTGTTCCCTCTCTCGCTGGCTGTCTCTCTGTCACATAAATAAATAAAATCTTAAAAAAAAAAAGTTATGGTTACACAATACCATAGTCTATCAAGTGTGCAATAGCATTATGTCTGAAAAAAATAAGTACCTTCATTAAAAAACTTTATTGCTAAAAAAACTTTACTGCTAAAAGGTGATAACCATCATATGAGCTTTCAGCAAGTTGTAATCTTTTCACTGGTGAAGGGTCTTTTCTCTATATTAATGGTTGCTAACTGATCAGAGTGGTGATTGCTGAAGGGTGGGGGGGCTGTGGCAATTTCTTAAAATAAAAGAATGAAGTTTGTGAATTTCCTTTCACAAGTGATTTCTCTATAGCTTGTGTTGCTGTTTAGTAGCATTTTACCCACTGTAGAACTTCTTTCAAAATTGGCGTCAGTCCCCTCAAACTCTGCCACAAACTTTATCAAGTTTATGTGATACTATAAATCTTCTTTTGTCATTTCAACGATCTTTACAACATCTTCACCAGTAGATTTCCATCTCAAGAAACTACTTTCCTTGCTCATCCATAAAAAGCAACCCCTCATCTGTTCAAGTTTTATCATGAGATTGCAACAATTCAGTCACATCTTCAGGTCTTGCTTCTAATTCTAGTTCTCTTGCTATTTCCACCATATTTGCAGTTACTTCCTCCAGTGAAGTCTTAAACCCCTCAAAGTCATCCATGAGGGTTGAAAGCAACTTCTTCCAAACTCATGTTAATGTTAATACTTTTACCTCTTCCCATGAATTGTGAATGTTCTTTACGGCATCTAGAATAGCAAATCCTTTCTAAAAGGGTTGCAATTTAGTTTTCCCAGGTCCACCAGAGGAACCACAGTCTATGGCATCTACCACCTTATAAAATGTATTTTCTCAAATAATAAGGCTTGAAAGTCAAAATTATTCCTTGATCCGTGGGCTACATAATGCATGTGTTAGCAGGTATGAAAATTATTCTTATCGTACATCTCCGTCAGAGTTTTTGGATGACCTGACACATTGTAAATGAGAAGCAATATTTAGAAAGGGTTTTTTCTTTTTTTGAGCAGTAGGTCTCAACAGTAGGCTCAGAATAGTCATTAGACCATGTAGTAAACAAATGTGTTACCATCCAGGCTTTGTTGTTCCATTTATAAAGAACAGATAATATAGACTTAGCATAATTCTTAAGAGCCCTAGGATTTGGGGGATGATAAATGAACACTGGCTTCAACATAAAGTCACTAGCTGTCTTAGCTCCTAACAAGTGAGTCAGCCTATTCTTTGAAGCTTATTTGAAGATATAATAGCTGAAACTTTCCCTAGCCTGGAGACATACATGTTCAGAAATCACAGAGAGCTGCAAACAAGATGAACCCAAGGGAACCCACACATGACACATGATAATTAAAATATCAAAAATTAAAGAGAAGTTTTAAAGCAGCAAAGAGAAGCAATTAGTTACATATAAGGGAAACCCCATAAGGCTATCGGCTGATTTTCAGCAAAAACTTTGCAGCCCAGTAGGGAATAGTTTGATAATATCTGAGGTGCTAAAAGGAAAAAAATCTATAACCAAGACCATTCTAACCAGCAAGGTTATAATTCAGAATTGAAAGAGAGAAAAACAGTGTCCCAGACAAACAAAAGTTAAGTTTATCAACACTGGCCTTACAATAAATGTTAAAGAAACTTCTTTAAGTGGAAAATAAAAGGTAATAATTAGAAGTAAGAAAATCATGAAAGGAAAGGAGACTCACAGAACAAAAATATGTAAAATAGGCAACATTATACATTAGAAAATGGAGGCAGGGAGTAAAAATTTAGTTCTTTTAGGTCACTACATTAAGTGACCATCAACTTCATATAGACTGCTATATACTGAGGATGTTCCATATGAACCTCTTGGAACCACAGACCAAAAACCTGTAATAGATACACAAAAAATTATTAAAAAGCAAGCACAATACTAAAGAAACTCATCAATTGCCAGGAAAGAGAGCAAGAGAAGAAAGAAACAGAACTACAAAAACCACCAGAAAATAATTAACAAAATGGCAATAAGTAAAACCCTCCAATTATCACTTTAAATGTAAAAGGTCTGAATGTTCCTATTAAAAGACAGAGTGACAGAATGAATAAAAAATAAAATAAACCAAGACCCATCTATATGCTGCCTACAAGAGACTAACTTCAGACCCAAAGACACATACAAATTGCAAGTGAAAGAATGAAAAAAGATATTCCATGCAAATGAAAGTGAAAAAAAAGTCAGTGTCAATACTTGTATCAGACAAAATAAATTTTAAAACAAAGACTAACAAAAAACAAAGCACACTACATAATAATGAAGAAATCAATCAGACAAGACAATTTAATGATTTTAAGTATTTATGCACCCTACACTGGAACACCTAAATACATAAAGCAAATCTTAACTGACATAAAAGGAGAAATTGACAATAATATCATAGTAGGGGACAATAATATCATATCACTCCATCAATGGATAGATCATCCAAGCTGACAGTTAATAAGGCAACAGTGTCTTTCAAAGACACATTAGCTCAGGTGGACTTAAAAAATATATACAGAACATTCCATCCAACAACAACAGGATACACATTCTTTTGAAGTGCACATGGAACATTCTTAAGGACAAATTACACGTTAAGCAACAAAACAAGTCTCAATAAATTTAAAAAGATGGAAATCATATCAAGCATCTTTTCCAACCACAATGGAAATGAAACTAGAAATCAATTACCAAAAAAAAAAAAAAAAAAAACCTGGAAAAACACAAACACGTGGAGGCTAAGCAACAGGATAAACAAGCAATGGGTCAATGAAGAAAAAAAAATCAAAGGATATTCAAAAATACATGGAGACACATGAAAATGAAAACACAACAGTCTAAAATCTTTAAGATGCAGTGAAAGTCATGCTAAGAGAGAAATTTAGAGCAACACAGGCCTACCTCAAGAAACAAGAACAATCTTGAACAATCTGATCTTACACCTAAGCAAACTAGAGAAAGAATAACAAAGCCCAAGGTTAAGGTAAGAAAGGAAATATTACATATCAGAGGGGAAATAAATGAAACACACTAAAAAAAAATAGAAAAGATCAATGAAACCAAGAGCTGGTTTTTTGAAGAAAAAAAAAAAATCAACAAAACTGATAAACCCTTAGCCAGACTCATCCAGAAAAGAAGAGAGAGAGAGAGAGAGAGGACCCAAATAAATAAAATCAGAAATGAAAGAGAAATACAACCAACACCTCAGAAATATAAAGGATTATAATAAAATACTACAAAAAATTACATGCTAATTAGACAACCTAGAAAAATGGATAAATTCCTAGAAACATATAATCTTCCAGAACTAAATCAGGAAGAAATGGAAAAGCTTAACAGACCAATTAACAGTAACAAAATTGATTCACTAATGAAAGAACTCTGAGGGGCGCCTGGCTGGCTCAGTCTGAAGAACATGCGACTCTTCATCTCAGGGTCATTCTCCATATTGTGTATGAAGATTATATATATACATACATACATATACAAAGTTAAAAAAATACAAAAAAACAACTCCCAAACAAAAGTCCAGGACAGGCAGATTCACAAGTGAATTCTACCAAATATTCAAAAAAGATTTAATACCTATTCTCCTCAAACTTCCAAAAAGTAGAAGGGGAAGGAATGCTTCCAAATACATTCTATGAGTCTAGCATTATCCTGATACCAAAATCAGACAAGAAAGAAAGACAGACAAGAAAGACAGAAAGACAGACAAGACAGAAAGACAGACAGAAAGACAGAAAGACAGACAGAAAGACAGAAAGACAGACAGAAAGACAGACAGAAAGACAGACAGAAAGACAAAGAAAGAGTAAACTACAGGCCAATATCCCTTATGAACATAGATGCAAAAATCCTCAACCAGACATTAGCAAATTAAATTCAACAATACATTAAAAGGATCAATGAGGTGCCTGAGTGGCTCAGTTGGTTAAGCATCCAACTCTTGATCTCAGCTCAGGTCTTGATCTCAGGGTCATGAGTTCAAGCTCCGTGTTGGGCTCCACACCCAGCATGGAACCTACTTAAAAAAAAAAAAAGAAGAAGAAAGAAAGAAAAAGAAAAGAAAAAAAAGAGAGAGAGAGAGAGAGAATCACTCACCGTAATCAAATGGGATTTATTCCAAGAATATAATTGTTCGATATCCACAAATCAATGAATGTGATACACATTAACAAAATGAAGGATAAAAATCATATCATCTCAATAGATGCAGAAAAGCATTTGACAAAATTCAACATCTGTTTAATGATAAAAACTCCCCACAATGTGAAAGACATGAGGGCCACATATAAAAATTCCAAAGCTAACATCATGTTGTTCAATGGTGAAAAACAGCTTTTCTTCCAAAATCAGGAAGGCAAGGATGTCCACTCCCGCCACTTTTTTTTTTTTAAGATTTTATTTATTTATGTGACAGAGAGACAGCCAGCGAGAGAGGGAACACAAGCAGGGGGAGTGGGAGAGGAAGAAGCAGGCTCCCAGCGGAGGAGCCCGATGTGGGACTTGAGCCCGGAATGCCGGGATCACGTCCTGAGCCGAAGGCAGACGCTTAATGACTGTGCTACCCAGGCGCCCCCACTCTCGCCACTTTTTTCAACACAGAACTGAAAGTCCTAATGACAGCAATCACACAAGAAATAAAAGGCATCCAAATTAGTAAGGAAAAAGTAAAACTGTCACTATTTGCAGATGACATGATACTATACAGAGAAAACCCTAAGGAGGCTACAAAAAAGCTATTAGAACTGATACATAAATTTAGTTCAGAGTACAAACTTAATACACAGAAATCTGTTGTGTTTCTATACACTAATAACAAAGCAGAAGAGAGTAAGAAGATAATTCCATTTACAGTTGCAGCAAAAGGAATAAAATACCTAGGAATAAGCTTAACCCAGGAGGCCAAAGACCTATACTCTGAAAGCTACAAAACAGTGATAAGAAAAATTGAAGATGACACAAACACATGGAAAGATATTCCATGCTCATGGACTGAAGGAATATTGTTCATACTGCCCAAACCAACGTACGGATTCAGTGTAAACTCTTTCAAAATACCAACAATATTTTTCACAGAACTAGGACCAATAATACTAAAATTTGTATGGAACCACAAAAGACCTCAAATAGCTAAAGCAATCTTGAAAAAGATTTTAAGATATACTACAAAGTTATAACAATCGAAGCAATATGGTACAGGGAAAAAACAAGCACAGATCAATGGAACAGGATAGAGAACCCGGGGAAAGAGAACCCAAACTTGTATGGTCGCTTAATCTATGGCAAGGGAGGCAAGAATGTATAATGGGGAAAAGACAGCCTCTTCAACAAGTGATGCCGGGAAAACCGTATAGCTACATGCAAAAGAATGAAACTGGACCACTTCCTTACACCATACACAAAAATAAATTCAAAATAATAGATCAAAGACCCAAATATAAGATCTGAAACCACAGAACTCCTAAAACAAAATACAAGCAGTAATCTCTTGGACATTGACTTTTGAAATATATTTATGGATCTGTCTCCTCAGGCAAACAAAGCAAAGAAAAAAAATCAACTATTGGGATTACACCAAATTTAAAAATTCTTGTCTAACAAAGAAAACTATCAACAAAATGAAAAGCAATTTACTGAATGGAGAAGATATTTGCAAATGATATGTCCAATAAAGGGTTAATATCCAAAATAAACAGAGAACTTACACAACTCAACACCAGGAAGGCCCAAATAATCCAATTTAAAAATGGGCAGAGGATCTTAATAGGCATTTTCCCAAAGACTTATAGATAGCAAACAGATACATGAAAAGTTGCATTTCCCTGATGATTAATGAGGAGCATATAAACACCACAATGGTATCACCTCGCACCTGTCAGAATGGCTAGTATTGAGAAGGTAAATAACAAGTGTTGGTGAGGATGTGGAGAAGAAGGAACACTTGTGCACTGCTGGTGGGAATGTAAATTGGTGCAAATACTGTAGTAAACAGTACAGAGTTTCCTCAAAAAGTTAAAAATAGAAATTCCATATGATCTAGTAATTCCACTACTGTGTATTTATCCAAAGAAAATGAAAACTAATTGGACAAGAACAGATGGAGAATTTCAGCACATAGATGAAGATTTTAAGTCAAATGGAAATTCAAGAAAAACATATCAGAGATGAAATGTTCCTTCAATGGGTTTATCAGCAGACTCAACACAGCAGAGAAAAGATTTAGTGAACCTGAAAATAGGTAAATAGAAATTATCCAAACTAAAGCACAAGAGAAAAAAGAGTGCAGGAGAAAAATGCATTCAAGATATTGTGACATAATTTCAAAAAGAAGTAATTGAAGATACAAAAGGAGAAAAGATAAGTAATGGGGCAAAATAAATATTTGAAAATAGTTATATATTTTCCAAAATTCATGAACTACAAAACGAAATCAGAGAACCCAAACAAGAACACACACACACACACACACACACACTTAGACACATCAGAGTCAAACTGCTGGAAATCGATATTCAACAGAAAAGCCAGACAGCAATCAAAGAAATAAGAAATATTACATAGTAAGAAAGAGCAAACTTTTTCTCAGAAAAATTATAAACCTGAAGGTAACACAAGTGACATTGCCTTACAGTGCATAAACAACAGCAAAAAAAAGGTCAGCTCAGAATTTTATGCCCAGCAAAAAACTTTCAAAAATAATGAATAAATAAAAACTTTTTTAGACAAAGAGAGTGCATTACCAGCTCTGGTGCAGTATGAATGTTAAAGGGTAATTCTTCTGGCAGAAAGACTGAAACTAGATTGAAATTTGGATTCATACAAAGGATTGAAGAGTCCTGAAGATGGTAAAAAGTGGAGATAAATTTTTTAAAGCTTTTCTTTAGAATTTTAAAAAGATTATTAGTTATCTAAAGCATAAGTAATAACTATGTATTGGGAGGTTAATAACATATATAGAGGCAAAAAGTCAATCAATAGCACAAAGGATGGAACAGAGGAAATGAAACTATACTGTTAGAAGATATATTATTTGGTTGAGGTCTACCCCAATGGGGTTTTTTCTGTAACCCACATTGTTGGAAACGCCTCATAGCGTGTATGTGTGGGTTCCTTTAGTCACAGAACTATATGTTAGATCTGTGGGAAAGAACTACAGGATATCTATCTGCTAAAACTCTGTGAAAGACCTAATAGTTAAATCTATAAAATCTTAGGTATTTGCATATCCCAACATTCTGTACAGTTCTAGGGTGTGATAATTTAGGGGTGATGGGATTTGAACTCATTCATGTTTAGAGGATATTTGAAATTGAGAACCAGGCAGATCCATCTACTCTGACCCTATATGTGGTCCTAAAGGAGAGAAATTGAATCCCAAAGATCACAGGACTGACAGTGACAACTGTGGATTGAACAAAAGTTCTTTTTAAAAAAGGCTATTTTGAAGATTATGATTCTGACTTTGGAGGACCTACAGTGATTGGCAGTGGAAGGAATCACGTGTAAAATTCCTGAAATAAAAATTTGTTGACTTTGGGGCGCCCGGGTGGCTCAGCTGGTTGAGTGTCCAACTTTTGATTTCAGCTCAGGTCATGATCTCAGGGTTCTGGAATCGAGCCCCATGTCGGGCTCCCTGCTGCTTGAGGATATTCTTTTCTCTCTCTCTCTCTCTCTCTCTCTCTCTCTCTCCATCCCCCCTTGCATTCACTCTCTCTCTCTCTCCTTCTAAAATAAATACCTAATCTTTTTTTTTAATTTATTGGTTTAAAAAAAAGATATATTATTTGAAGTTTAAGTGTGAAAAGTTAAAAATGTATATTGTCAATCCAAAGCAAAAACTTAAAGAAAAATACATGTAACTAATAAGCCAATAATAGAGACAAATGGAATTCTTTAAAATACCCAATAAATTTCAAAGAACATAGGAAAAGAGAATAAAAGCAAAGAAGAGGGGCGCCTGGGTGGCACAGCGGTTAAGCGTCTGCCTTCGGCTCAGGGCGTGATCCCGGCGATCTGGGATCGAGCCCCACATCAGGCTCCTCCACTATGAGCCTGCTTCTTCCTCTCCCACTCCCCCTGCTTGTGTTCCCTCTCTCGCTGGCTGTCTCTATCTCTGTCGAATAAATAAATAAAATCTTTAAAAAAAAAAAAAAGCAAAGAAGAGATGGAATAAGTAGAAAACAACTAGCGAGATGGTAGATGTAAATCCAACCACAATGATTACATAAAATATAAATAATCTAGAACAATTAAAAGGTAGAGATCATCAGATTGAAAGAAAAAGCCATCCACAAGGATGTTGCTTTAAATATAAAGATACAGATATATAAAAACAATATCCACAATAGCCAAACGGTGGAAGGGGTCTAGATGTCCTTCAACAGATGAATGGATAAAGAAGATGTGGTTCATATATACAATGGAATATTACTCAGCCATCAGAAAAGATGAATATCTACCATTTACATCAACATAGATGGAACCAGAAGATATTACGTTAAGTGAAATAATCAGAGAAAGACAGTTATCATATGGTTTCACTCAAGTACAGCATAAGGAATACTGCAGAGGACAATAGAGGAAGGGAGGGAAAACTGAAGGGGAAGAAATAAGAGGGAGACAAGCCATTTGAGACTCTTGACTCCGGGGAGACAAACAGGATTGCAGAAAGGGAGGTGGGTGGGGGTGGGGTAACTCAGTGATGGGCAATAAGGAAGGCATGTGACGTGATAAGCACTGGGTGTTATATGCAACTAATCAATCACTGAACAGTATAACAACAACAACAACAAAAAAGAATCGGAAAATATTTACTGTGTGAACACAAGTCAAGAAGAAGCTAGAGAGATTGTATTAACGTCAAACCAAGTTAACTTCAGAGTATTCCCAAAGGTAAAGAGAAGCATTTGTCAATGGATAAATAAGCCAATTCATCAAGAACACCTAACAAACCTAAATATCTTTGCACCTAATAACAGAGCAAGTTATGTAAGGGACAACTGATAGAATTAAAACGAAAAACAGACAAATACACAACTATATATGGAGACTTTAATGTTCCTGTCTTAGGATTTGATAGAACAAGTACCAAAAAAATCAACGATATAGATGACTTGAGCAGCACCTCCAACTAACTTGACCTAATTGATATTAATAGAATACTCCACCCAGAAGTAGAATAAGCATTTTTTTTTTACAAGTAAGCACCAAACATTCATCGGGATAAACCATATAATGGGCCATAAAACAAATCTTAACTAATTTAAAAGGACTGAAATCATTCGAGTGTGTTCTCTGAACATATCAGTCTTAATAATTAAAGTTTCTATATTAAAAATCCAGAAAAGAAAAGCAAGTTTTATCGTAATAAGCAGAAGGAAACAAATGATAAAGAATAGAAATCGATGAAATAGAAAAGAGAAAAATACAGAACATATGTGAAACTAAAAGCTAGTTCTTTAAAAATTTCAATAAAATGTATAAACCTTTAGCCACATGGATCTAGAAGGAAGACACAAATTATCAATATTGAGAATGAGAAAAAAGTCACTACAGATGTCAAAGATATTAAAAGGATAATAAGGAAAAATTAGGAATTTAGGGCCAATAATTTGATAACTTAGATAAAATGGGTAATTCAAAAGACACTACACTACCAAAGCTCACTGAAGAAACAATACATAATCTGAGTAACCCAGTATTTATTAAAGAAATTGGAGGCCTAGTTTTTAAAGTCCCCACAAAGAAAACTTCATGCTCAGATGATTTCACTGATGAATTCTACCAGACACTTAAGGGAAAAAAAACATTTCAACTCAATCTCTTCCAAATTCAGTTTATGAGGTCAGCGTTACCCTGACACTAAAACCAGACAAAATACTAAAGAAAAATAAACTTGAAAAGTCTTCAACAAACTATTAGCAAATTGAAGCCACCACTATGAAGGAAGAATACATCATGACCAAGTAGGATCAAGGTAAGTTTGTTCTACATTTGAAAATCAATCAGTGTAATCCACCACTAACCAGGTAAAACGAAAAAAGCCCATGATGATTTCAATAGATTGGGGGGAGGGGAACCAACAACACCTGACTATATTCAACATCCATTCGTGATAAACATCTCAGCAAACCAGTATAAATGGCATGCCTGAAACTCGTAATGAATGCATATGAAAACCTATAGTTACCATCATACGTAGTGGTGAGAGATGCTTTCCCTTTCAAATTGAGTCTGTTCTCACTGCTTTCACTCAACAACCATTAAAGGACCTAGGTAGAACAATAATAAGGTAAGGAAAAGGGCACCTGGGTGACCAGTCAGTTAAGGTGACCCAGTCAGTTAAGCAGCTGACTCTTGGTTTCAGCTCAGGTTGTGATCTCAGGGTCATGAGGACGAGCCCCACACCGGCTCTGTGCTCAGCATGGAGTCTGCTTGAGATGCTCTCTCCCTCTCTTTCCGCCCCTCCCACTCATGTTCTCCCTGTCTCTCCCCCCCCCAAATAAATATTTTTTAAAAATTAAGTAAGGAAATAAAGAGCATCCAATTTCAAAGGCCAAATCTTTTTCACAGATAACTAGATTATCTGCACAGAGAATACCAAAGAACCTATTTTAAATGCTGCAAAAACTGATCAGTTAAACAAGGTGATGAGTTTTAAGGCCAATATACAAAAATCAACTGCATATACTGGTATGAAACTGAATAAAGGAAACTTCATTTAAAATGGAGCCAGGAGAGAGGAAGGAAAATTGCCAAATTCTTTCTACTAGGCGTGCATTACCCTTATACCAAACCAGATAAAGGCACCACAAAAAAGGTAAAAAGGTGAATATCTCTGATGAACACTGATGCAAAAATCCTCAACCAAATCCAACAATACATTTAAAAAATCATCCACTACCGTCAAGTGGGATTTATTCTCAGGATGCAAGGATAGTTCAATATTTGCAAAAATCAATGTGATACATCACATCAATAAAAGATAAAAAACATATGATCACTTTAATAGATGCAGAAAAAACATTTGACAAAGTACAGCATCCATTCCTGATAAAAACCCTCAACAAAGTAGGGTTAGAGGAAATAAACCTCGATATTATAAAGACCTTATGTGAAAAACCCACAGCTGATGACATACTCAATGGTGAAAAACTAAGCTGTTCCCCCAAGATCAGGAATAAGACAAGGATATCCAGGCTCACCACTTTTATTCAACATAGTACTGGAAGTCCTAGCCACAGCAATTAGACAACAGAAAGAAATAAAAAGCATTCAAATTGGTAAGGGAGAAGTAAAACTGCCACTATTTGTAGATGACATGACACTATATATTTAGAAAACCCTAAAGATGCCACCAAAAAACTACTAGAACTGATAAACAAATTCAGTAAGGTCACAGGATACAAAAATCAATGTACAGAAATCTATTGTATTTCTATACACTAATAATGAAGCAAGAGAAAGAGAAATTAAGAAAGCAATCCCACTTAAAATTGCACCAAAAGAATACTTAGGAATAAACTTAGCCCCAGAGGCCAAAGACCTGTACTCTGAAAACTATAAAATGTTGATGAAAGAAATTAACAATGACACAAACACATGGAAAGATATTCCATGCTCCTGGATTGGAAAAACAAATATTGTAGAAATATTTATATGACCCAAAGCAATCTACACATTTAATGCAATCCCTATCAAAATAAGGATCTTTCACAGAACTAGAATATTCCTAAAATTTGCATGGAACCACAAAAAAATAGCATGAATAGCCAAAACAATCTTAAGGAAAAAAAAAAAAAGATGGAGATATCACAATTCCAGATTTCAAGTTATATTACAAAGCTATAGTAGTCAAAGCAGTATGGTACTGGCACAAAAATAGACACATAGATCAATTGAACAGGATAGAAAGTCAAGAAACAAAACCATGATTATATGATAAATTAATCTTCAACAAAAGAGTCAAGAATATGCCATGGGAAAAAGTCCCTTCAATAAACAATGTTGGGAATACCGGACAGCTACACGCAAAAGAATGAAACTAGACCACTTTCTTTTACCACACACAAACATAAACTCAAAATGGAGTAAAGACCTAAATGAGACAGGAATCCATCAAAATCCTAGAGGAGAACACGGGCAATAATTTCTCTGACATTGGCCATAGCAATATTTGTCTATATATGTCTCCCAAGGAAAGGGAAATAAAAGCAAAAATGAACTACTGGAACTACATCAAAATAAAAAGTTTCTGCACAGCAAAGGAAACAATCAATAAAACTAAAAAGCAACCTTCAGAATGGTAGAGATATTTGCAAATGACATCTCCTATAAAAGGTTAGTAGTCAAATCCATAAAGAACTTACAGAACTCAACATCAAATAATAATAATAATCCAATTTAAAAATGGGCAGAAGACATGGACTTTCCTCCAAAGAAGATATCCAGATGGCCAACAGACACATGGAAAAATGCTCAATATCACTCATCATCAGGGAAATACAAATAAAAATTACAATGAGATATCACCTCCCACCTGTCAGAATGGCTAAAACCAAAAACACAAGAAATACCAAATATTGGTGAGGATGTTGAGGATGATGAGAAATGGAAACCCTCATGCACTATTGGTGGGAAAGCAAACTGGTGCAGCCACTGTGGAAAACAGTATGGAGATTCCTCAAAAAGTTAAGAATAGAACTCTACCCTATGATCCAGTAATTTCACTATTACGTATTTACCCAAAAAATACAAAAACCCTAATTCAAAGGGATACAAGCACCCCTATGTTTATTGCAGCATTATTTCCAATAACCAAACTATGAAATCTTGCCATTTGCAATGAATGGATGGAGCTACAGGGTGCAATGCTAAGTGAAATAGAGAAAGACAAATACCTTATGATTTCACTCATATGTAGAATTTAAGAAAAAAACAAAAATGAACAAAAGAGAATAGAGAGAGAGAGACAAACCAAGAAACAGACTTAACTATAGAGAGCAAACTGATGGTTATCAGAGGGGAGGTGGGTGGGGGATGGGTGAAATAGGTCATGGGGATTATCATGATGAGCACTGAGTAATATGTAGAATTGTTGAGTCACTATATTGTACACCTGAAACTAATATACCACTGTATGTTAACTATACTGGAATTAAGATTTTAAAAACTTAATTAAAAAAATAAAGGAGGAGTTAAGATGGTAGAAGAGCAGGCAACCCTAAGTTCACTGGCCCCTGGAATTCAGCTAGTTATCAAATAATTCTGAACACCTGTGACATGACTGCGCCACCCAGGCGCCCCTTAATTTTTTTTTTTAAAGATTTTATTTATGAACACCTGTGAAATCAATCAGAGATCTGAGAAAAGAATTGCTGCAATCCTACAAATAGAAAAGTGACTGCTTTTTGGAAGGTAGGAGGTGTGGAGAAGTGAATCTGGGGCGATATATCAGAGGATACTGCGAGGGGAGGGAGCCTTCTTAAGGAGGCTATGGCAAAGTATTATAAACAATGGAGCACAAAATTGGAACTTTCAGAGGTTGGCTATGGTGGGGGATGTCCCTGGCTTAAAGGTACTCAGGAGGCGAAGTGGGGTGGAAACCTAGGTGGGAGGAACAGTGTGGTCTCAGGATTCCCAGAGTCACAAAAAGAACAGGGGTGCCTGAGTGCAACAGAACCCAGGCATCAGAGTGGGGAAGCCAGACGAAAGTGGAGGCACTGACTTTCTGCTCTGTGTTGCCATGAACTGCGAACTTCTGCACAGTCATGCAACTGCTCTCCGGACAGGGGCCCAGCAAAAGGCAGAAGCTTGGCGAGACCCCCCTCTCTCCCCCAAGAGGAAGAGTGCAGGTGCATGCCACAGGAGTCCATAAAGTTTGGAGACTCAAAACTGGGTCACGTGCCTGAGATAAAAACAGTCAGGGGCAGGGTGGGTGAACACAGAGTTTGGACAGAAACCAGGGAGACAAGAGTGACTGACTGCTTTTCTGTGAGAGTGCACTGATGAGCGGTGGCAGTGGGGAGGGGGGGAATTTAAGCTCTAGGGCTAGAGATGAAGCGCCACTATTTTCATCGCCCCCCCCACCCCCAAATAAGTCCTGAAAGCCTTCAGGGAGCAAAACACCGCCACCTAGTGCAATCCCAAACCACTTAACTGGTGCAATTCCACTAGGGCAAGGGCACCTGGGAATGCCCACAACAGGCCCCTCCCCCAGAGGACCAGCAGGAACAACCAGCTCACACCAAGTCCACTGATCATAGAGAACTGCAAAACCTCAGCTCTTAGGGCAAACAGTATACAGCATTTATGATTTGTTTTTTCTTTCCTTTTTTTTTTTTTAATTCTTTAGTCTTTCAGGGTTTTTTCCCCCCAGCTATTTTCTTATTTTTTCAACTTTTTTTAATTTTTATTTTTATATATAAGTTTGGTTTATTTATTTTTATTATTGTTTCCTTTCATTGTATTTTATTTTTGTATATATGTTAGTTTTTCTTTCTTTCCTATTTTGGGATCTTGTTTTTTTTAAGAAACAGACCAAAATACACCCAGAATCTAGTTTATTGTTTTGTCCTGTTTTACTTCTTGTTTTTTTTCTCATTTTCTTTTTTGTTTTCTGTTTTCTTCTGGTTAGTTTTGTTTGTTTCCTTTCCAGTGTTGTTATTTTGTCTTTTCTTTCTTCTATTCTTTTTTGGACATAGTGATGAGATGAAGAAACTCACCCCAAAAGAAAGAACAGGAAGAACTACTCATTGCCAGGAATTTAATCGATACAGATATAAGTAAAATGTTGGAAATAGAATTCAAAATAATAATTGTAAAGATACTAGCTGGGCTTGAAAAAAGCATGGAAGACACTAGAGAATCCCTTACTATAGAAATAAAATTAAAAAATCTAATCAGGCCAAAATTACAAATGGTATTACTGAGATGCAGTCAAAAATGGAGGCTCTAACAGCTAGGATTAATGAAACAGAAGAGAGGGTCAGTGATATAGAAGACAAAATGATGGAAAATAAGGAAGCTGAGAAAGAAGAGAAAAACAACTCCTGGATTATGAAGGGAGATTTCAAGAAATCAGCGATACCATAAAGCAAAATAATAACCGAATAACAGGAGTCCCAGAAGATGGAGAGGGGGGCAGAAGGTTTATTTGAACAAATTATAGTTGAGAATTTCCCTAATCTGGGGAAGGAAACAGGTGTTCAAGTCCAGGAGGCACAAAGAATCCCCCTCGAAAAAAAAAAATCAATAAAAATAGGTCAACATCTCAACATACCAAAGTGAAGTCTGCAAATTTCAGAGATAAAGAGAAAATCCTGAAAGCAGCTCAGAACAAGAGGTCTTTAACCTACAAGGGTAGAAACATAAGGCTGGCAGCCTGTCCACAGACACCTGGCAGGCCAGAAAGGACTGACATAATATATTCAATGTGCTAAATGGGAAAAATATGCAGCCAAGAATACTTTATCCAGGAAGGCGGTCATTCAGAATAGAAGGAGAGCTAAAGAGTTTCCAAGAGAAACAAAAACTAAAGGAATTCATGAACACTAAACAAGCCCTGCAAAAAATATTAAAGGGGATCCTTGAGCAAAGAGAGAGGCCAAAAGTAACAAAGACCAGAAAGGAAGAGAGATAATCTACAGAAACAGTGTCTTCACAGGTAATACAATAGTACTAACTTCATATCTTTTAGCAATTACTCTGAATGTAAAGACTAAATGCTCCAAAGACTCAGAGTATCAGATTAGATTAAAAAAAAAAAAAAAAAAAAAGACCCTAGGATCAAAGTCACCTCCAGATTGAAAGTGAGGTGGTGGAGAACCATTTATCAAAAGAAAGCTGGAGTAGCCATACTTATATCAGACAAACTACATTTTTTTTTAAAGATTTTTATTTATTTATTCGACAGAGATAGAGACAGCCAGCGAGAGAGGGAACACAAGCAGGGGGTGTGGGAGAGGAAGAAGCAGGCTCATAGCGGAGGAGCCTGACGTGGGGCTTGATCCCATAACGCCGGGATCACGCCCTGAGCCAAAGGCAGACGCTTAACCGCTGTGCCACCCAGGCGCCCCCAGACAAACTACATTTTAAACCAAAGACTGTAATAAGAGATGAAGAACACTATGTCATAAAAAAGGGTCTATTCAATAAGAGTATCTAACAATTATAAATATTTATGACCCTAACTTCAGAGCAGCCAAGTATATAAACCAATTACTAATAAAATTAAAGAAACACATTGATAATAATACAATAATCGTAGGGGACTTTAACACCCCCCTCACTGAACTGGACATATCATTTAAGCAGAAGATCAACAAGGAAATAAGGGCTTTGAATGACACAGTGGACCAGATGGACTTCACAGATATATTCACTGTGTTCCATCCTAAAGCAACCAAAGACACATTCTTCTCAAATACACATGGAACATTCTCCAGAATAGATCACACACTAGGTCACAAATCAGGTCCCAACCTGTACCAAAAGATTGGGATTATTCCCTGCATATTCTCCGATCACAATGCTTTAAAATTTGAATTCAATCTCAAGATAAAATTTGGAAGGAATGCAAACACATGGAGGTTAAAGAGCATCCTACTAAAGAATGAGCACATCAACCAGGAAATTAAAAAAGAGTCCAAAAAATACATAGAAGCAAACAAAAATGAAAACGCAATGATTCAGAACCTTTGGGATGAGGTGAAGACAGTTCTAAGAGGGAAGTATATAGCAATACTAGCCTTATGCCTAAAGGAGCTGGAGAAAGAACAGCAAATAAAGCCTAAATCAAGCAGGAGAAGAGAAATAATAAAGATTAGAGCAGAAATCAATGATACAGAAATTTTAAAAAAACAGTAGAACAGATCAACAAACAAAAGATCAACAACAGAGCTGGTACTTTGAAAGAATTAATAAGATTGATAAACCCCTAGCCAGACTTATCAAAAAGAAAAGACAAAGGACCCAAATTAATAAAATCATGAAAGAGGAAAGACCACAACCAACACTCAAGAAATACAAACAACTAAGAGAATATTATGAGCAACTATATGCCAATACATTAGGCAATCTGGAAGAAAGGAATGCATTCCAAGAATCATATAAACTACCGAAACTGAAACAGGAAGAAGTAGAAAACCTGAACAGATCCAAAACCAGCAAGGAAATTGAAGCAGTAATCAAAAATCTCCCAACAAACAAGAGTCCAGGGCCCCATGGCCTCCCAGAATTCTACCAAATATTTAAAGAATAATTGATACCTATTCTTCTAAAGCTGTTTCTAACAATAGAAATGGAAGGAAAACTTCCAAATTCATTCTATGAGTCCTGCATTACCTTGATCCCAAAACTAGACAAAGATCCTACCAAAAAGGAGAATTACAGACCAATATCCCTGATGAACATGGATGAAAAAATTCTCAGCAGTGTACTAGCTAATAGGCTCCAACAATACATTAAAAGGATTATTCACCACGACCAAATGGAATTTGTTCCTGGGCTGCAAGGGTGGTTCAACATTCGCACATCAATCAGTGTGATACACCACATTAATAAAAGAAAGACCAAGAATGATATGATCCTCTCAATAGATGCAGAAAAAGCATTTGACAAAATATAGCATCTTTCTTGATAAAAACTTTCTGCAGTGTAGGATAGAGGGAACATACCTCAATATCATAAACACCATATATGTAAAACCCACAGCAAATATCAACCTCAATGGGGAAAAACTGAGAGGTTTTCCCCGAAGGTCAGGAACATGACAGGGATGTCCACTCTCTCCTCTGTTGTTCAACATAGTATTAGAAGTCCTAGCCTCAGCAATCAGAAAACAAAAAGAAATAAAAGGCATCCGATTCAGCAAAGAAGAAGTCAAACTCTCACTCTTCACAGATGACATAATACTCTATATAGAAAACACAAAAGACGACACCCAAAGATTGCTAAAACTGATACAGGAATTCAGCAAAGTCACGGGATATAAAATCAATGCACAGAAGTCAGTGGCATTTCTATACACCAATAATGAAGCAGCAGAAAGAGAAATCAAGGAGTCAAACCATTTACAATCGCACCAAAAATCATAAGATACCTAGGAATAAATCTAATCAAAGAGGTAAACAATCTGTACTCAGAAAACTATAGAACACTTATGAAAGAAATTGAGGAAGACACTAAGAAATGGAAAGACATCCCATGCTCATGGATTGGAAGAATAAATATTAAAATGTCTATGCTACCCAGAGCAATCTACACATTCAATACAATCCCTATCAAAATACCATCGACATTTTTCACAGAGCTGGAATAAACAATCTTAAAATTTGTGTGGAACCAGAAAAGACCCCGAATAGCCAAAGGAATGTTGAAAAAGAAAACCAAAGCTGGTGGTATCACAATGCTGGACTTCAAGCTCAATTTCAAAGCTGTAGTCATCAAGACAGTATGGTGCTGGCACAAAAACAGATACATAGATCAATGGAACAGAATAGAGAACAGAATCTTCGACAAAGCAGGAAAGAATATCCAATGGAAAAAGGACAGTCTCTTCAACAAATGGTGTTGGGAAAACTGGACAGCCACATGTAGAAGAATGAAATGGAACCATTTTCTTACACCATACACAAAGATAAACTCAGAAAGCATCAAAGACCTAAATGTGAGACAGGAATCCATCAAAATCCTAAAGAAGAACATAAGCAGCGACCTCTTCAACCTAGGCTGCAGCAGCTTCTTGCTAGACATGTCTTCAAAGGCAAGGGAAACAAAAGCAAAAATGGACTATTGGGACTTCAAGATAAAAAGTTTTTGCACAGCAAAGGAAACAGTCAAGAAAACTAAAAGGCAACCTACAGAATGAGAGAAGATATTTGCAAATGACATATCAGATAAAGGGCTAGCATCCAAGATCTATAGAGAATTATCAAACTCAACACCCCCAAAAAACAACAAAAAATCAGGAAATGAAAAGACATGAATATTAACTTTTCCAAAGAAGACATCCAGATAGCCAACAGACACATGAAAAAATGCTCAACATCACTTGGCATCAAGGAACTATAAATCAAAACCCCAATGAGATGTCACCTCACACCGGTCAGAATGGCTAAAATTAACAAGACAGGAAATGACAGATGTTGACCAGGATGCAGAGAAAGGGGAACCCTCCTACACTGTTGGTGGGAATGAAAACTGGTCAGCCACTCTGGAACACAGTATGGAGGGTCCTCAAAAAGTTACAAGTAGAGCTACCCTACGACCCAGCAATTGTACTACTAGGTATTTATCCAAAGGATACAAACATAGTGATTTGAAGGGGCACATGCACCCCAATGTTTATAGCAGCAATCACCAATAGTCAAACTATGGAAAGAGTCCAGATGTCCATCGACAGATGAATGGGTAAAGAAGTTTTATATTTATATTTATAAAGGAATATTAGTCATCAAAAAGAATGAAATCTTGCCATTTGCAACAACGTGGAGGGAACTAGAGGATATTATGCTGAGCAAAGTAAGTCAGAGAAAGACAAATATCCTATGATTTAACTTATACGTCAAATTTAAGAAACAAAACAGATGAATACAGGGAAACGGAAGGAAAAATAAAGACAAAAACAGAGAGGGAGACAAACCGTAAGAGACTCTTAACTATAGGAAACAAACTGAGGGTTGCTGGAGGGGAGGTTGGTGGGGGGATGGGGTAACTGGGTGATGGGCCTTAAGGAGAGCACTGGGTGTTACATGCAACTGATTAATCACTAAATTCTACCTCTGAAACTATTACACTCTATGTTAATTAAGTTGAATTTAAATTAAAAAAAATCAAAACAATTACTTAAAATTTAAATTAAAAAACATGGAGTCAGGAGACCAGAAAGGGGAGTTCTCATGTCCTACGACTCCATGCCCTCAAATGCAGTCCCTAATAAGAAGAAAAACTTTTTTCTTGCCCAGCAACAAGCTCAGCCAATAAAAAAAAAAAAAAAGCCCACAACTCAGCCAATATGAAACCGTCCCCACTCTGAACTCTCACTTTTCTCTAAAGGACTTTCATTAAAAAACCCACTCCCAATTTCTATTCTCTGTAAAGTATCATTTCCCTCATTTTACCTCCAGACTTGCCTGTGGTTTGCCAGAGCTTGCATGCCCTGAATTGCAATTCCTCGGTTATTCTGGAATAAACCCATTTTGCTGGTAAGATAACTAGGTGTTTTACTTTTAAGGTCAGCACTAATCATGAACTATGAAAAACTGAAAATTTGGGGGCACCTGGGTGGCTCAGTCGGTTAAGCTTCTGCCTTTGGCTCAGGTCATGATCTCAGGGTCCTAGGATTGAGTCCCGCATCCGGCTCCCTGCTCAGCGGGAAGTCTGCTTCTCCCTCTTCCTCTGCCCCTCACCTCCACTAGCATTCTCTCAAATAAATAAAATCTTTTTGAAAAAAAAACTGAAATTTTAAAACAGTATCATTTACAAGCACATTATAAAACATGAGAAGTCACAAGTACAGTAAGATACCACTGCAGATCTACTAAAATGAGTACAAGTAAAATGACTGACAATGCAAAGTGCTTTTGAGGGTACAAAGCAACTGGAACATTTGTACTTTGATTATAACATTGTGCATTTCCATCAGCACTTTGGAAAAGAGTTTAGCAGTTTCTTATGAAGTTTACCATATATTTACCACATGACCCAATGAACTCATTCCCACGTATTTACCTAAGAAAATACTTAGGTCCATAGAAGGACTTAATAGTCAAAACAGCTTTGTGACAATAGGCAAAAACTGAAAAGGAACCAAATGTCTATCAACTGGTAAATGGCTAAGCAAATGGTGATGTGTTAGGTTATTCAAAAATAAAAAGGAATGATCTGATACCCACAACAACATGGATTAACCTCAAAAACATTATGCAGAGTAGGGAAAAAAACAAAGACACAAAACCCTCATATTGTATCATCCATTTATATGAGTGTTTGGGAAAGACAAAACGCCGAAGACAAAAAGTCAAATTAGTTTGGGGCTGGGTATAAGGAGAGGCAACGGACAAAGGGGCACAAGAGAATTTGTAGGGGAAACAGTTTCTATCTGGTGGTACTGGTTACCACCTGAATACACTTGTCAAATATTATTCAACTATAAATTTTAGAAGACTGCATCTAATCAAAAGTTATACCTCAGTACAGGAAGGGAGGAAAGAAACTGGACAGCTCACAACATCTCCTGGAGAGCTGGAGAACCAGGTTTGGAGGCTAAGCAACCAGCAGCAATGCCCAAAATCATGCTGGGGAGATGGCAAAGTAAATCTCCACCTCCACCTGAACCAACACTCTCACCCTGTCCCTTGGGTGTTTGCCCCTGCTGCCTCTAGAAACTGATGGCTCCATCTCTAGAAATGGGTTTTGCATGGGGTCCCAGCTTCTCCACATCACTCTTTAAGGTCTAGAGTGGAGACATCTGATTGGCAGAGCCTAGGTCGTGTTCCCATTCTCTAACCACAAGGGAGACTGGCAAAGAAAGTACATACTATTTTGGGGGCACCTGGGTTTCTCAGTCAGTTAAGTGTCTGCCTTTGGCTCAGGTTATGATCCTGGGGTCCTGGGATCGAGCCCCAAATCTGGCTGGCTGCTCAGTGAGGAGCCTGCTTCTCCCTCCCACCCACTCATGCTCACTCTCATGCTCTTTCTCTCTCAAATAAATAAATAAAATCAGGGAAGGGAAGGGAAGGGAAAGGAAGGGAAAGGAAGGACGCACATGTATCACTTTCAGCTTCTACAGTGGGGGCAGACTTTGCATCATAAGGTGGGGAATTTCTCCAACACGGCAAGTAGACTCTCCACCGTCCCTCCAACATTATTATTTGCTGAGAGTAGCCAAGAAGAGTGAAAAATGTCCGCTACACTCTCCACATCAGGACTCTGATTAGGAATTCTAGATGAATGCCCAGTGCTTATAGGATAAAATCTGAACTCTATTTGTATACAAAGCCTGACCCTGACCTCAGTGACTTCTCTTGCCCCACCACCTGACTGGCTCTCATCACTCATGAACTGCCACTGCCCCTCTCAAGTCCTTCTTCTTCATGACTTTGGGACCCAGCTATGCTTGAATTGTTCTCCTCCCTCCTTTCCACCCAAGGAACATCTACTTAATTTGACGAAGGCCACTTCAGGGAAACCTTGCCCAAATCTATGGCAATATAAACCAGGCCCTCTCTACACTCTGCTCTGTGACAGCACTTAGTCGATACTAAATTAATGCTTGGTGGATAAAAATTGTCCTCCAAAATCAAAGAAGAGAAAGATATACTTTAAAAATAATTACAATTTAAAATTCATATAACCAAAAGTAACAAGATTTTTCACACTTTCCAGAAATTCTGAACCAACAGAGGGACCTTTGGCCCAATATCCTTACTCCTCATTGTGTCCTGAAGATTCTCTCTGAACAAATGAGTCAAGTTAAGACATATCTGAAAATTCTCACTAAGCCAAGAAACACAGAAAAATGAAACACCCTCAAGATCCCAAAGGGGCACAAGACCAGGTCCAGTCTAAGCCCGGAGCTGAGATGAGAATGTGGCGTGTAGTTGAAATTTGTTGTGAAATGCTTCTTACTGATGACTTGCAAAGTCAACGATTAGATTGGAGATTCTAAATTACTCCCTGCAAACAAACAAATGAAATGTAGCTCGCGCATACAGCTGACCTAAAAGCAAAATAACTACCTTAGTTTTACTTTTGTCCCCACTGACTGAGCCACGCAACCACATGAGACAGGAAGAGGGGGAGATGGTGCCCACAGGGAGCCCCAAATCCCTCTGTGGAGGACAGATCCTGCTGTCTCCCCCATTTCCCACCCTCAGGCTGGGTGACCAGTACTTGTGTGAGGCGTGGATTCACCCCCGGACCAATTCCATTTCACCCGGTCCTCAAGTCAGCCTGGCATTCATCTCTGTGTTTGCACATTCTTCCTTCTACAAAGATCCTTCACAATCACGTATTCTGCCTCCCTGTTTCAGATGGCAGTGTGCCCTTTGCTCGCTTTCATCTTTGCTTTTCCCTCTACAGAAGCCTTCTGAGAACATAAGGTTTTTGAATCTATTTGTGGATTTTTAAATTTTTTATTCCATTTTTAAGGCCTCTTGAAGTCTGTAAGGAAGCCCCTCACTCCCCCAACACGTATTGTGCGTTGCCCTCCTTCCAGGCGGGCTTCAGTTATGCTAACTTCAACCAACCCGCGGGCTCTTAGTGGAAGCGATGGCCAAGAAGCAGTTAGAAAAAGGACCTCTCTATGGGGCGCCTGGGTGGCTCAGTCGTTAAGCGTCTGCCTTCGGCTCAGGGCGTGATCCCGGCGTTCTGGAATCGGGTCCCACATCAGGCTCTTCTGCTGAGAGCCTGCTTCTTCCTCTCCCACTCCCCCTGCTTGTGTTCCCTCTCTCGCTGGCTGTCTCTATCTCTGTCGAATGAATAAATAAAATCTTTAAAAAAAAAGAAAAGAAAAGAAAAAGGACCTCTCTAGGAGAGAGTGTTTGGCCCAGGAGAAATGAGGTCATGGTGGGCATCTGGAGAGGCCCTGGACACCAGGTCTCAAGCTACAGGAGCTGCAATAACCATTCAGCTACACCTCATCCCATCTTCAACACGGGGGGCGCAGTCCTGCCTCGCCAGTCTGTCCACCTCCTAGGGCCTAACAACAGGTCTTGAGCCAAGAGCGAGATCCAGCGGACCCAGCTCCCCACAATCGTTCTTAAGAACTTTCAGAGCAGGTTAAAAAAAAAAATTTTTTTTTTTTTCATAAGGGAGAAAGGCTAAAGTCATTAGCAAAGGAAAATCCCGAGAGATATCACTGTTTTCCCAAACAACCTCTCTAGGCTTGGGAACACGTACCGTACCCGTTTTGTACCCAGAGAGAAAAACTTTTTATAACCTTACAAAGAAGTTACATAAACAACACTATCCCCTTTGTTAGTTTCTTTTTTTATTTTTTATTTTTTTTTTAAGGATTGTTTTGAAAATAGATAATTTTACTGATCCAGGAGCCAAGAATTGTTGCTCTGTCTTGAGGAGCTGTTGGACGCCCCTTCTGGCAGGACTATTTGTTTGCCTACGATTATGCATGCCAGCTGGGGGCATAAAAATGCGCTGCCCCATGCGCTCAGGATTGGGCCGAGCTGCATCTGCGGGGTTGTGGGCCCTGCTCTCAAGCCTGCTCACTTACGCCCTCACTTGGGATTTCCTCAAATCAAAGCTCTTCCTTACTGAGGAGACAAAGGCGGATGGGAGTAGAGGGCTGAGAATATCTTTACAGACAAGCTGGCCAAATAAATGATCCACAGAAAAGGAACATAGACTCTGTCAGCATCCAGGGGCAAGCAGGCAAGCGGAAAGAGAGGAGAAAGAGAAAAGGCAAATTGCCAGGTAAAACCTATCAGGCTTGAACTAATTGTCTTGAGGTTATTATTTCCACTAAAAGGAGATAGCAAAAAAATAAATAAATAAATAAGAAATAAATGAAGAAAGCTCCAAGGGAACAGTGGTTTTAAACAGGCATACTCCTCCACAGGATCGTGGTAGGTCTACTTCTCTACTCCCTACTCATCTCAGGGAGAGGTTCCAGATTCACTAGAGGAGATTATTCCCAAACTCCGTGCTGCTCTGAAGTACCGTAACTATTACGCAAAATAATAGGATACAATGTAGTGAGAAGGGAACTCGAACCGTTCATTAAGCTCATGCTTTGTGTATGGAAATTTGCCTGAAATATAAGTCAAGAAACTATAAACCTATGCTCAATCCAAAAACACAAATAATAGTCCTGCCAGAAGGGGCGTCCAACAGCTCCTCAAGACAGAGCAACAATTCTTGGCTCCTGGATCAGTAAAATTATAAAAAATAATTATCACAGTTCTGAGAGAGGACCAAAGCTCAACTTTCTTTCCACAGATGTTCCTTATGAGGCAGCTGAGAAAAAGCTCTCCGGCTACCACCACAAGCTTCTGGGGTTTGAGTTTTCTTCTCTTGAATTATGGCCACTCGGAATAGCAATTTTGAGATTGATGTGATTGTCCAAGAGAAGTAGGAAAAGCACGTCTTTGAGGAGTTACACAGAGCCTGTAATACCACACAGCAGTTTTGTTTAGTGTTTAATTTCTCCACACAATACCACCTCAAAAATAATCAAGACCTTCCTTTCAATACTGAGGCTTCTCAGAGGAAAGACCAGTTCACTACCCTGATCCCAGTACCTCAGAGTGGTGCTCAATCACTCTTAGCTGAATTACCATTAATCTGAACAAACATACACCAAGGGATGGCTATTTCCACTCTCTGGACAATGCCCTCTCTGCGAACGCGGTCAGCGGGGGAGTGTTCCGAACAGAGGGGAATACTTTCATACTGGCACGTCAACATTTAAAGAATGAGCTGAGGGTTTGTATTTGTTCATTTACAAAAACACATCGATTTGATTCGTTTTGAGCCGAGAATCAGCCTGGGAACATGAGAGGAGGCAGAAATGCGGGCATGTTGATTCTTGAGAGACGGTGCCAGTCAGCAACCCCTGCACCCCAGCACAAGTACATTCTTTGCTATTTTTCTTGGAACACCCTGAGAGTGTGCAGTGAGTCTGTCTCATCAGCTTCCAGGTGTGGGCAGTCCACCCAGCCACTTCAAACAGGGGAAACGGGGAGGGAGAGGGACACCAGAGTCACAGAACCCAGGATGTGCCTGCTGGGGCAAGAGCCCTTTCAGACACAATCCCCCGATTATTTCCATGTCACCTGGGCTTCCCACTGTTTTCTTTGATTCTTAAAAGACCCTTAGCAACACACATAAGGAAGGGGTTTGTTTACCCTAATAGAGGAAATAACTGGAAACAAATAGGCTGCACTGCTCTTCTCACTCTATCAAACCTAGGTTAACTCTTTGTGATCAAAACAGAAAAAAGGAAAACAACAGTTTTCCAATCCAAAGCAGATGTGCCTTCTATGAGGATTTAAGCTTGCCTGGTGTTTAAAAGGCTATTTTATGCTGATCCGAACTTCCAGTTATAAAATAAATAGGTCAGGGAGATGAGAAATACAGCATAGGGAATATAGTGAATTATACTGAAGTAACAGGTGACAGATGGTGACACTTATCACAGTGAGCACTGCGTAATGTATACCAACGTCGGATCACTGTGTTGTACACCTGAAACTAATATAACATTGTATGTCAACTAGACTTCAGTTAAAAGTAAAATTTTTTAAAAAGAGATGAACCTTTCCTGTTGTGTCCCTTCCATGTGCAGTGCATCAGCTGGGGAGGGAAGGCACGTTTCTGACTCTTCCCTGTCCTCTCGTATTTGTTTTGGTCTTTATTTCTTCCATCATCGCCACTGACGCCCTGGGTTCTCCCTGGGGTCTGTGCTTCTGAACGTATTATTTTTCCAACACCTTTTAAGTGGCTGTGCCCTTTCACACGGAGAAAAACCGCTTTTGCAGCCTTCTCCCCAACAGCTTCAAAATCTACATCGACCTTCTGAAAACAACATTTTCCTTGCTGTGTCAATAGCATCAAGTCTAGCAGCGATTCACACGTGGTCTGACTCCAGAGCTGATGATTCCCACGTGTGAGTCACTGCTGACTTCTCTCGAGTTCTCAGATCTCCTTTGCTATTTTCTGCCGGGTTGAGAGGAGTACCTCTTGCAGTCTTAGTTAAATTCTCAGAAGGCACTCCTCCTTTCTTCTCGAAGATCCCAGGAAAAGGTCTCTGGGATTAGTTTCTCACTATCAGTGGTTGAGAAACATTCTGTAGCTTCAGACAACAACTTAGCGGGGGTGATAGGATCTTTGCTATGTAACAGGTAGAGGAAAATAGTAGGAACAGTATCAAGGCTTTATGGAAATTTTTAACACAATTTGCAGAATTTGACTTTGAGAGCTACTAATTAAATTTGTTCATTTGTTCACACATCTATTCACACATATTTTGAGTGCATATTGTCATACATTGTGTTGGGGGTTGGGGAACAGCTTCCATGATTCATTTAGCAGCATAAAAATATTCCCCAGCATTTTCTGATTGCATGTGTGAAACTGAGAGTGCTCTAACTTCATCAATACAACAACATTGTGGCGTAATAGATTTTATTTAATAAACGCCATGCCATCTCCCTCGGGAGTACACATTTGCACATTCCAGACATTGGGGAAACAGCTTTCTCCTTAACCTACTGAGATCGTCAAAACACTCCCAAACTGCCCGGTTTTGTCGACCGCATACAAATACAAACAACTGATCTAGGCCCATTTGGTGCATCAGCTTGGTAACAAAGACTGAAGCCGAAGGCCGGCTCTGGTCACAAAGCACACAGCTCACGTAAGGACTCGGCCAGCAATGCTTTCTGGTAAGGCAGAGCCACTTTCTGGTAATGTCACCACTACACTCTGCCACACAGGCAGCATACTGTCCAAAACACATGGGTCATCCAAAAAATACAAAGCCAAATTAGGAAGGCCAGAATTCCCTTCGAAAGGCCAGCAGACAGCATGGCGCCAGCACGGCATCAAGCTCCAGACCACCATCAAGTTCTATAAATCAGTGGTCGCGTCTAAGCTCTTCTGGTGCAGGGTGAAACTTGGACCTACCGCAGAGGCCAACAACTGCCTTGTTGAGCAGTTCCACCGGTCTCGCCGGAATCTGAAATACCAGGACAGGTCCTGCAATGTGTTTGGTTTACTGAAACTGAAGCCACATTTATGATAGCCCAAGTCCACACAGCAGATAGTCCCAACACCAAGTTGTGCCAGCAGCGGCCTTTGGGGGGTTATCGGCTGAGAGTGGACGTGAGGTAGACTTCGGAGTGGTGGGTACAGAAGAGAGAGACACACAAACGCAATTTCTAACTAGCACAGCCTCAATTTCAGAGCAATTGCTTCTTAGACAAGTAGAAAGTTTGGGCTGGGTTCTTGGTAAAATTTTTCGAGGGACGGACAAATCTTAATCTCTTACTCTACTAATACCATTATTCTACTAAATACCCCCCATGCTCCCCAACACCTCACTGGAACGGTTGATGAATGAAAGCAAGTAACGAGCCAAACCACCAACAGTATTATTAAATCACATGGACAAGGACTTAAACCCATATCTCTGCTATACGATTTTTGTTTTCCCTTGAGGAAACTGAAAAATAGCCATGCACTTACTGTAACAGAGTAAGAATTCCTCTCCAAGTTTTCACGTCTTCACCCAAAGGCTCCTCTGCTAGATGAGGGCAAAGAGATTTAAAACTAAGCCAGGCTGAACTACTTTACTGATGAGGCATTCCCAGGAAAGCCTGAAACCTATAATATTTAATTGTAAGCTACAAACTAGGAAACTAAGGACTTTCAGCTAGCTCAGTGTTTCTGGGGAGACAACAAAGAGCACTAATCAGGACATAATGCCTGATTGAATTCAGGTGCTCCATTTAGGAATCAAAATCCTTAATCAAAAGGGGGGGTGCTATCTTTAAAAAATCATTCCAACAGAGAAAAAAGATGGGGAAAATGCAAAAACAAGTTCACATATTTGTGCTTTCAATTTGTATTGAATTTTTTAAAACATTTTATTTATCTGAGAGAGAGAGCACAAGAGCGGGGTGAGAACAGAGGGAGAAGCAGACTCCCTGCTGAGCAGCAGCCCGATGAGGGACTCGATCCTGCAACTCCAGGATCGTGACCTGCGCCGAAGGCAGATGCTTAACAGACTGAGCCACCCAGGCGCCACTGTATTGAATTCTTAATTTTGAAAAACCAAAGCTTGATATTTTGTCACATAAACCCCCAAATGATAGCACCGTTAATCTGTAAGTCCACAGTGAAAAAGTAATGGTTACCAAAGGTAACTCTGAGCTATAAATTCCACTGGAGCTCATCAACCCCAATTTTATAGGTGAAAAGAACAGAAGGCGTATCTATGGATTAGAACAAACCATGGGCATTGCTGTGCTGCTGTCTGGCAAACACAACAACCTGAATGCAGCACAAAACTGGAGGACATTTGAGACAGCCTCCCCACGACGCTGGCTTTGCCATCTTTCCAAAAGGACATCTGGGTTGTGGAAGGGTTGAAGATGGTCCAGAGAAGAGATCAAAAGTTCCTGGAAGCATGGAAAAAGGGGGCCACAAAGAAAGATGAGAAACAAATGGGAAGTAAAGCAAAGAATCCTATAGACAATAAGGTCCCTGGTAATGGTTTCTCCTCAAGATATGGTGTCCCCTCAAGATATGCCTCTCTGTGCACGTAAGGGATTTTTTAACCGTCGTAACTGTTTTTAAGTGGATACTCTAGAAGCGTCAAGTACACACACATTGGGGCTCTACCATCACTACCATCCAACCACAGAACTCTTTTCATCTGGCAAAACTGAAACTCTGTATCCCTCCCTCCTGGCCCAGGCAACCCACATTCTACTTGGTATCCGATGAGTTAGACTACTCTCGATACCTCCCGTAAGTGGACTCGTGCAGTATTCACCTTTCTGTGACTACGGGCTTATTTCACTTAGCATAACGTACTCAAGGTAAAGGATTATTTTTAAGAAGGCATTTAACAAGTATTAGCTGAGGATGATGACCAGCTGTTTTCCATCTTCCATAAGGACAAAGGAAACAAGAGAAAATGAGTTTAAATGGCAAGGGTAGAAAAAGCTCTCAGATGCTGGAATAGAAACTCTTAAAGACAAAACTGTGCCTTTACTTTAGCACTTACAGACGTGCTACAAGAATGTATTAACACATATTAAGTTGACATTTCCTTATGATAAAATCTCTTAAAATTATAAAACTAATTCCATAAGCCCTAATTGAATCTCTCATAATGGTGTGGGAACTACCAAAGAAATGGAACATATTGTCCTTTTCCTTGAAAAACATACAATTTACCCTGGGAACCAATGTAACTTTCTTCAAGTTCTTAAAGGTACTTAACATTTTTACCATCGGACAGGGATGGCAAAGAGCTTTGAACTCAAGCATCAACCCTTAAAAACTATCGGAGAAAGCCTGTGATGAATTCCGAGCCCAGGACTGGGCGCACAAGAAAACACTGTAATTGGTTATTGTTGTTTGTCATGGGCCAGGAAGAGACAAGCAAGGGTAAGAGTGTCATATTCTGGCCATTTCTGTCAAAGCTCTTGTACTTTGTTAGCCATTATTGATTGCTTAGCATTGAGCAATATTTGTTTCTGTTTGTCTCTCCAGTTAAAATGAACTTCACAATAGTAATATCCCCACAAATTAGCACAGTATTAAGGACTGTATGAATACACAATAATGTGACAAACAGTTAAGGAGAGGGCTTTTGGAAAGATGGCAGAGTAGGAAGCACCAGCAATCTGTGTCCCCACCTAGGCAACAATTGCACTGGCAGAATATGTCTGATGTAACTATTTTAGGAGCCTAGAGAAGCCTGCAACTTCCAGGGGAAGACTTAGATGGTACATTGTAGTTAATTTCAGGATATTTCAGCTCTTATCACAGTACAAACCATCCCCCAACCTCAGCCACGCAGCAGGCTGCTGTGCACATGTTCCTGGAGCAGCTTGCACACGGCTTGTGGCAGTTAGGGTGGGCAAAAGGACCCTGTGTTACCATTATGAGGAATCTGTGCTCTAATGCCTCATTGCTCATTGCTGCTTCTGATCACAGAGGTGCAAAGAGGTGGACAGCCATTGTTTCATCTCATTTATTGCAAGCCCCCTTCTCCGCCGCTGAAGTGATTCCCAGGGGATTTAAAGGGCTAGTGCCCTTCCCCCCACTTCTGTCATTTTAAAACCCTTTTGGGAGCCGGACATTACAAACTAGGATATCCAAAAACAATTGCATATTGGGGAAATTGGGAAATTAGAAATGTTCAGGAAAAGGCTCAGAAAAACCTCAGAAGACCTTGAGAGACAGAAAGTGGCTGAGAATATTTGAAGAAATAACAGATGAAAGCCTCCCAAACTTGATGAAAACATGAGTATAAACATCCAGGAAGCTCAGTGAACTCCACGTAAAAGAACTTGAAAAGACTCATACCAAGACACACTATAATCAAACTTTGGAAAGACAAAGACAGAGAATCTTGAAAGCAACAAGAGAGAAGCACTCATCACACTCAAGGGATTCTCAATAAGATTATAAGCAGATTTCTCATTAGAAACTTTAGAGGCCAAAAGACAGTGGGCCGATATATTCAAAATGCTAAAAGAAAAAACTCAACCGGGGCGCCTGGGTGGCACAGCGGTTAAGCATCTGCCTTCAGCTCAGGGCGTGATCCCGGCGTTCTGGGATCGAGCCCCACATCAGGCTCCTCTGCTATGAGCCTGCTTCTTCCTCTCCCAGTCCCCCTGCTTGTGTTCCCTCTCTCGCTGGCTGTCTCTCTCTTTGTCAAATAAATAAATAAATAAATCTTTAAAAAAAAAAAAAAAAGAAAGAAAGAAAGAAAAAACTCAACCAAGAATCTTTTATCTGGCAAAACTGTCCTTCAAAAGTGAAGGAGAAATTAAGACATTCCCCAAAAAACAAAAACTGAAGGAGTTCACTACCACTAGACCTGCCCTGAAACATGCTCAAAGGAGTCCTCCTACGTGGTAAAAGGACACTAGAGAGTAACTCAAAGTCGTATGAAGAAATGAAGATCTTTGCTGCCTGGGTGGCTCAGTGGATTAAGTGTCTGGCTCTGGATTTTGGACCAGGTCATGATCTCAGGGTTGTGAGATCAAGCCCTGAGTTAGGCTCTGTGCTGGGCATGGATCCTGCTTAAGAGTCTCTCTCTCTCTCTTTCCCTCTGCCCCTCCACTCCCCACTTGCTCACTCTTTTGTTTTCGCTTTCTAAAGAAAAAAAAGAAAAGAAATGAAGATCTCAAAAAAGGTAAATACGTGGACAATGAAAAAATCTAGTATTATTGTAACAACTTTTGTGACTCTACTTTCTCTTTTCTACATAATTTAAGAGACTAATACATTTATAAAAATTTTGTCTAAAAGCTAGTATTATTGTAACTTTGGTTTGTAACTCCACATTTTGTGTTCTACATATTTTAAGAGACTAATGGTCTTAAGAGAATTTTTGGTTTATGTTTTGGGGCACACCATGTAGAAAGATGTAACTTTGTAACATTGACAACTGCAAGGGATAAGAATAGAACTGTAAAGGAACAGAGTTTTCGTAGTTATTCAAGTATAAACTCCAGTTAGAGTGCTACAACTTTTAGGCTGTTAAATGTAAGCCCCGTGACCACAAAGAAAATAGCTAGAGAAAGAAATTTAAAACATTTCATTACAAAAAAATCAACTAAACACAAAAGGAGACGGCAATATAGGAAATGAGGGACAAAAAAGCTCTAGGCATAGAGAAAATAGATATTAAAATGACAAAAGTTAGTCCCTCTTTATCAGGAATTACTTTAAATGTTAAGAAGGTTAAATGCTCCAATCAAAAGCCAGAGGTTGTCAGACTAGATTAAAAAGTGAAAAAATGGAAAAAGATATTTCATGCAAATAAGTGACCAAAAGAGAGCAGAGGTAGCTATATTAATAGCAGACAAAATAGGCTTTAAATCTAAAATTTTTATGAGACAAAGAAGAACATAATATATTAATAAAAGGTTCAATACAGCAAGAATTTATAGTTATAAATATTTATGCACCTAATGATAGATCAAGTGGGATTTATTCCAGGAACATAAGAACGGTTCAACACATAAAAACTGATCAATGTAAAACATGGCATTTAACAGAATGAAGGGGAAACCCACATAATCATTTCAACTGATGCAGAACAAGTTTTTGAGGAACACTCATGCACCACTGGTGGGAATGTAAATTGGTACAGCCACTGTGGAAAACAGCATAGAGGTTCCTCAAAAAATTTAAAATAGAAATATTATATTTACCCAAAGAAAATGAAAACACTAATTTGAAAAGATATATACACTCCTATGTTTATTGCAGCATTATTTACAATAGGGAAGCTGTGGAAGCAGCCCAGTGTCCATCAACAGGTGAATGGATAAGAAAAATGTGAGATATTAGATAGATAGATAGATAGATAGATAGATGATAGATAGATTAGATATATGATGGAATATTCCACAACCACTAAAAAGGGTGAGATTATGCCATTGAGACAACATGGATGGACCGAAAGGGTATTATGGTAAGTGAAATAAGTCAGACTAAGAAAGACAAATACCATATGATTCCACTCTAAGTGGAATCTAAAAAAAAAAAAAATGAATAAACAAACAAAAAGCAGAGTCAGACCTATAAATACAGAGAACAAACTGATGGTTGCCAGAGGGGAGGGAGGTGGAGGGCTGGGCAAAATGGATAAAGTGAAAGGATGATACAGGCTTTCAGTTATGGAAGTAATGAGTCACAGCAATAAAAGCACAGCATAAAGAATGCAGTCAGTGATACTGTAATAGTGATGTAATGGGACAGATGGTGGCTACACGTGTGGTGAATGTAACACAATGCATAAACTTGTTTTGTTAAATCACTAATGTGTACACCTGAAGCCAATGTAACATCGTATGTCAACTATACTCAAATTTTAAAAATAAATAAATAGGGGCACCTGGGTGGCTCAGTCAGTTAAGCATCTCCCTTTGGCTCAGGTCATGATCCCAGGGTTATGGGATCAGGCCCCACATCGGGCTCCCTTGGCTCAGCATCTGCTTCTCCCTCTCCTTCTGCAGCTCCCACTGCTTGTGCTCTCTTGTTGTCTCTTTCTGTCAAATATATAAATTAAATCTTTAAAAATAAATAAATATAAATAACTTAAAAAATCTTTTAAAAAGCTTTTGACAAAATTCAATATACTTTCATGATAAAAACACTCAACAAACAAGGAATAGAAGGAAACTACCTCAATATAATAAGAGCCATATGTGAAAAACCCACAGCAAACATTATCCTCATTCGTGAAAGACTGAAAGATTTTCCTCTAAGATCAGGAACAAGACAAGGATGCCCACTTTCACTACTTCTATTTAACATAGTACTGGAAGTTCCAGCCTCACCAACTAGACAAGAAAATAAGTAGAAGGCATCCAGATTGAAAAAGAAGAAGTAAAATCATCTGTTTGCGGATAATGTGATCTTTTTTTTTTTAAGATTTTATTTATTTATTTGACAGAGAGAGAGAGACATGCAGCGAGAGAGGGAACACAAGCAGGGGGAGTGGGAGAGGAAGAAGGAGGCTCCCAGCAGAGGATCCCAGAATGCCGGGATCACGCCCTGAGCCAGAGGCAGACGCTTAACGACTGAGCCACCCAGGCGCCCCCAGATAATATGATCTTATACGTAGAAAAACCTGAAGATTACATACACACTCATGCACACACACACACACACACACACAGAGAGTTATAGCTAATAAATGAATTCAGCAAAGTAGAAGGATACAAAGTCAACACACAAAACGAGGCCGCATTTCTATATGCTAACATGATCAACCTGAAAAGGAAATTACAAAAATAATTCTGTTTACAATAACATCAAAAAGAATAGAATAACCAAAGAGGTGAAACATGTATATGCTGAAAACTACAAAATACTGCACAAAGAAATTAGAGAAGACATAACAGATGAAAACACATTCCATGTTCATGGATTGGAAGACTCAATATTGTTAAGATGTTAATACTATCCAACACAATCTACAGACTCAATGCAATCCTTGTCAAAATTTCACGATTTTTTAAATAGAATTCCATCCTAAAATGCATATGGAACCTCAAGGGACCCTGAATGACCATAATAACCTTGAAAAAGAAAAACAAAGCTAAAGGATTCATACTTCCTGATTTCAAAACTTAACAAAGCTATAGTAATCAAAATAGGGTGATACTGGCATAAAGAAAGACATATAGACCAATGGGATAGAATAGAGTCCAGAAATAAACGCTCATATATGGTCAAGTGATTTTTGACAAGGGCAACAAGATCATTCCATAAGGAAAGGGTTCTTTTCAACAAATGGTGCTGGGGAAACTGGGTATCCATATATAAGAGAATGAAGTTGGATTCTTTACTTAATACCATATATAAAAATTAACTCACAATTAATCCAAGACCTATATAGAAGATCTAAAATCAAAAACCCTTAAAAGAAAGCATAGGACAAAATTTAATGGTTTTGGATTTGGCAATGATTTCTTAAGTGTGACACCGAAAGACAGGCAACAAAAGAAAAAATTGACAAGTTGGATTTCATGAAAATTTTAAACTGCTGTGCATCGAAAAAAACTATCAATTCAATAAAAAGGCAACCCACAGAATGAGGAAAAATATTTGCAAATCATAAGGGATTTGCGATGATAAAGGGTTAATATTTAGAATATTTAATGAACTCTTAAAACTCAACCACAACAAAACCCAATTAAAAAATGGGTAAAAGACTTAAGTAGACATTTACCCGAAGAATATATACAGTTAGCCAATAAACACATGAAAAAATGCTCACTATCACTTATCATTAAGGAAATGTAAATCCAAACTTCAGTGAGAAACCTCCTCACACCTGTTAGAATGGCTACTGTCATCACAACAGACAACAGCAAACATTGGCAAGGATGTGGAGAATTCGGAACCCTTGTGCACTGTTGGTGGGAATGTAAAATGATACAGTCACTGTGGAAAACAGTATGGCAGTTCCACAAACTACTAAAAATAAAATTACCATATGACCCAGCAATTCCACTTCTGGGTATATACACACAAGAACTGAAAACCAGGTCTCAAAGAGTTTTTGTACACCCATGTCCACAGCAGTGTTGTTCACAATAGCTAGAATGTGAAAGCAGCTCAGGTGTCCATTTCACACAATGAAATGTTATTCACCCTTAAAAAGGAAGGAAATTTTGACGTGTGCTACAACACGGACAAACCTTGAAGCCGTTGTACTAAGCGAAATAAGTCAATTGCAAAACGGCAAATACTATAATGACTCCACTTGTATCAGATACTTAGAGTACTTAGAATCATAGAAACAGAAAGTAGAATGGTGGTTGCCAGGGACTGAGAAGAAGGAAGAATGGGGAGATATTGTTTAATGAATATAGTTTCTGTTTCACAAGATGAAAAGAATTATGGAGATGGGTAGTGGTCACGTTGTACAACATTATAAATGTATTTAATGCCACTGAACTGTACACTGAAAAATGATTATGATGGTACATTTTATGGTATGTGTATTTTACCACAATAGAAAAATTGGGAGAAAAAGAAACAGATACCAAGGCAATCACTTCACCCACTACTCATCCATTTACCTGTTCTCTGGATCCTATCATCCACTCCATCTTTTTGGTCCTTGCTAAATCAGTATTCCTTCCCTTGCTAAATCAGTGTTCCTTCTCTTTCCTTTATCTTCATCCTTTCCTTCTTCAGCGACTCTTTCTCCACAGCACATGAACATGTGCACTCCCACCTTCCCGACTATTTTTTCTCTTGTCTTTCAGAGTGAAACATAGAAAAAGAGTGGTCTAAACTGGCCTCATCTTCCACCCCTCTTCCGAGCTCCGCAATCTGGGTCTTTCCCTTATGGGGCCTCCAGAAATTATTTTTTTGCACTGATCACTAGCTATCCATTAGTGGCCAAATTCAAGGCACTCTTTTCAGCTCTTATAAAGCTCACCCTCTTTGGAATATCAGACACCCTTAACCTCTCCATCCTTCTTAGAATTATTTCATCCCTTGATTTTGGTTATTACATCCCCTTAGTTATTTCTCTTCTTTCTCTGGCTACTCCTTCTGACTACAATTTAAATGGCTATGTCTCAAGCAGAAGGCAAGACGACAGAGGAGTAGGGGACCCGCCTTTCATTTGGTCTCTTGAATGCCAGAAGATATCTATCGAATCATTCTGAACACCCGTGAATTCAACCTGAGATCTAAGAAAAGAATTGCTGCAATTCTACAAATAGGAAAGCGACCACTTTTTGCAAGTCGCACAAAAAGCCTTCAGGGAACAAAAGCCACATAGAGCAACGGGAAGCAGCTTACACTGAACCCTGCCCCCTGTGCAGCTCTGCTCAGGCGAAGACACCTGAGAATCAGTGCAACGGGCCCCCCCCCCCCCCAGAAGACCAGCAGGAACATCAGGTGAACATCAAGTCGATGGGTCACACAGAACTGAAAAACTCCTGCACCATGGGAAAACAGTATATAGATTGCAAGGTTTTTTCTCATGAGTCTTTAGTCATTCAGTTAAATTTTTCTTTATTCTTTTTTTCCTTTTTAACCAGTTTGTTATTTTATCAACTCTTTGTTTTTAAGTCTTTTTTTAATTTTCATTTTTATATTTATATTTTATATATATATTCTTCGTTTTTTGCTTCGTTTCACTGTATTCAATTTTATTTTTGTATATATATTCTTTTTCCCTTTCTTTCTTTACACTTTTGGGATTTAGCGTCTTCTAATAAACAGACCAAAATACACACAGGACCAAGTGGATCACCCTGTTTTGTCTTCCTTTGAGATAATATTCTACTTTCCCTTTTATTTTTATTTTTTTATTTTTTGGTTTCTGACCTCTTCAGATTAGTCTAGTGTGTATTTCACTGGGGTCGTGGTTGATATTTTTGATTTTGTTCTCTCATTCATCTATTCTTCTCTGGACAAAATGACTACTAGGATCCAACAGTACATTAAAAGGATTATTCACCATGACCAAGTGGGATTTATTCCTCAGATGCAAGGGTGGTTCAACATCTGCAAATCAATCAATGTGATACATCGCATTAATAAAAGAAAGGCCAAGAACTATATGATCCTCTCAGTAGATGCAGAAAAAGCATTTGACAAAATACAGCATCCTTTCTTCATTAAAACTCTCCACAATGTAGGAATAGAGAGAACATACCTCAATATTATAAAAGCCATGTATGAAAAGCCCACAGCAAATATCCACCTCAATGGGGGAAATCCTGAGAGCTTTTCCCCTGAAGTCAGGAACATGATGGGGATGCCGACTATCACTACTGTTGTTCAACATAGTATTAGAAGTCCTAGCCCCAGCAATCAGAAAACAAAAAGAAATAAAAGGCATTCAAACTGGCAAAGAAGTCAAATTCTCACTCTTTGCAGATTACATGATACTCTATGTGGAAAAACCAAAAGACATCACCCCAAAATTGCTAGAACTCATATAGGTATTCAGCAACGTAGCAGGATATAAAATCAATGCACAGAAATCTGGCAATTCTATACACTAACAATGAGACAGAACAAAGAGAAATTAAGGAATCGACCCCATTTACAATTGTACCAAAATCCCAGGAATAAACCTAACCAAAGAGGTAAAGGATCTATACTTTAAAAACTACAGAACACTTATGAAAGAAATTGAAGAAGACACAAAGAAATGGAAAAACATTCCATGTTCATGGATTGGAAGAATAAATATGGTTAAAATGTCTATGTTACCCAGAGCAACCTACACATTCAATACAATCCCTATCAAAATACCATCGACATTTTTCACAGAGCTGGAACAAATAATCCTAAAATTTGTATGGAACCAGAAAAGACCCCGAATAGCCAAAGGAATGTTGAAAAAGAAAACCAAAGTGGGAGGCATCACAATTTTGGATGTTAAGCTGT
This sequence comes from Ursus maritimus, assembly GCF_017311325.1. Taxonomy (NCBI): domain Eukaryota; kingdom Metazoa; phylum Chordata; class Mammalia; order Carnivora; family Ursidae; genus Ursus; species Ursus maritimus. The sequence continues at coordinate 7,896,944 of NW_024426230.1, forward strand.
AGTCATCAAGACAGTATGGTGCTGGCACAAAAACAGATACATAGATCAATGGAACAGAATAGAGCACAGAATCTTCGACAAAGCAGGAAAGAATATCCAGTGGAAAAAGGACAGTCTCTTCAACAAATGGTGTTGGGAAAACTGGACAGCCACATGTAGAAGAATGAAATGGAACCATTTTCTTACACCATACACAAAGATAAACTCAGAAAGCATCAAAGACCTAAATGTGAGACAGGAATCCATCAAAATCCTAAAGAAGAACACAAGCAGTGACCTCTTCAACCTCAGCTGCAGCAGCTTCTTGCTAGACATGTCTTCAAAGGCAAGGGAAACAAAAGCAAAAAGGGACCATTGGGACTTCTTCAAGATAAAAAGCTTTTTTGGGGTGCCTGGGTGGCACAGTCATTAAGTGTCTGCCTTCGGCTCAGGGCATGATCCCGATGTTCTGGGACTGAGCCCCACATCAGGCTCCTCCACTGGGAGCCTGCTTCTTCCTCTCCCACTCCCCCTGCTTGTGTTCCCTCTCTCGCTGGCTGTCTCTCTCTGTCAAATAAATAAATAAAATCTTAAAAAAAAAAGATAAAAAGCTTTTGCACAGCAAAGGAAACAGTCAACAAAACTAAAAGGCAACCTACAGAATGAGGGAAGATATTTGCAAATGACATATCAGATAAAGGGTTAATATCCAAGATCTACAAAGAACTTATCAAACTCAACACCCAAAAAAACAAATAATCCAGTCAAGAAATGGGCAGAAGATGTGAATAGACACTTTTCCAAAGAAGACATACAAATGGCAAACAGACATATGAAAAAATGTTCAAGATCACTTGGCATCAAGGAACTACAAATCAATACCACAATGAGATGTCACCTCACACCAGTCAGAATGGTTAAAATTAACAAGTCAGGAAATGACAGATGTTGGTGAGGATGCAGAGAAAGGGAACTCTCTTACATTGTTTGTGGGAATGCAAACTGGTCAGCCACTCTGGAAAAGTATGGAGGTTCCTCAAGAAGTTAAAAATAGAGCTACCCTATGACCCAGCAATTGCACTACTGGGTATTTACCCCAAAGATACAAAGGTGTTGATCCAAATGGGCACCTGCACCCTAATGTTTATGGCAGTGATGTCCACAATAGCCAAACTACAGAAAGAGCTGAGATTTCCACCGACAGATGAATGGATAAAGAAGATGTGGCATATATATATACAACGGAATATTACTCAGCCATCAGAAAGGATGAATACTTACCATTTACATCGACATGGATGGAACTGGAGGGTATTATGCTGAGTGAAATAAGTCAATCAGAGAAAGACGATTATCATATGGCTTCACTCAGATGTGGAATATAAGAAACAACGCAGAGGATCATAGGGGAAGGGAGGGAAAACTGAATGAGAAGTCATCAGAGAGGGAGACAAACCATGAGAAACTCTTAACTATAGGAAACAAACTGAGGGTTATTGGAGGGGAGGGGGGTGGGGGGATGGGGTAATTGGGTGATGGGCATTAAGGAGGCCAAGTGATGTGATGAGCACTGGGTATTATATGCAAATGATGAATTATTGAATTCTACATCTCAAAGTAATGACGTACTATATGTTGGCTAATTGAATTTATATTTACAAATAAATAAATAAATGGCTATGTCTCTAGGGGTCAACACCTTTTCTTTTCTCACCATATGAACTCAGAACTGTCTTCAGCAGCCATGATTTAGATCCATTTATCCTACTGCCTCCTCCATAATTGAACTGAATAACCACCATGCACTCCTGTCTCAACATATCTAAAACTCGTCATCTTTCTTCCCATTGTTCCCCTCCCCACATCTATCCCTTCATACACCCATACCTTATTTCCTGTCTTTGTGATTACCACCTTCATCCATTTAGCTCTCCAAACCACAAATCTGGGAATCGGGGCGCCTGGGTGGCACAGCGGTTAGGCGTCTGCCTTCAGCTCAGGGCACGATCCTGGCGTTATGGGATCGCGCCCCACATCGGGCTCCTCCGCTGGGAGCCTGCTTCTTCCTCTCCCACTCCCCCTGCTGTGTTCCCTCTCTCGCTGGCTGTCTCTATCTCTGTCAAATGAATAAATAAAATCTTTAAAAAAAAAAAAAAAGAAATCTGGGAATCATCCAGATTCATCCCTGTTCCTTTATTCTCCACATCTTTATCACTCGTAATTCTTCCTTCTTGATAACTTCCCTATATTTTCCCTTCTCTCTATTTCCACTGTCTGTGTCCTAGATCTGGTCTTTTATCATTTCTTACCCGAACAACTACAACTGAGCTACACCTGGTGTTCTTGCCTCCATTTTGGTTCCTTTATGTCGCCATTAGAACAAGTGTCCTGGCCCAAAAATGTGCTCGTATCTCTCCCTTGCTCAAAATTCTCACCTGCAGTAAAACCTAAACAGCTCAGAAAGGCATGTAAAGCCCTTCATGATTTGATCTGTGTATCCAGCCTCATTTCCTACCTCTATCCCTTCTTACTGTAGTCTCCAGCAACAGTAAAGTCCCTGCTATTCCCCAAACACACAATGTTTTCATCTGCTTCCATGCTCTGTACCTTGTGCCTACTTTTCCCTCTGCCTGGACCCTGTTCCCTCCCTTGTCTACCTAGAATACAGCCATTATCTTTTGAATCTCAATGCCAGTATGAAGTCCTCTGTATTAGATAGGACTCTTTAAGGTGCAAGTTATAGAAATGTATCTCGACTAGCTTGAGACCTAGGGGAATCTACTGCATTACGTAGCTAGAAAGGGTCCGAGGAAAGATCACAGATGTGGCTCAGCATTTCCTGAATCCCATGCCCCGGCCTACCCTCTCAGCCCAGAAAGTTCTTCATGCTTCTATTTTACTCTAAATTTTGATTCAGTTCAGCTGCTTAAGGAGTATTTTTAAAGACAATAGCTGTAGTAATCTAGACATAGAAATGAAACATAAAAGAGTTTTTCCCTAGTTGGCTGTCCTATCATGTCTATCAATAACTAGTATCATTTAAAGGCTTTTCCACTGTAATGGAAATGAGATGCACCTGGAAAAGTTTAAACTGATCAAAAATAACTGATTAAATTAATGGAAAAATTAAATAAAGACTTCTGTGCTCTCAGACTTTAAGTAAGAAAAAACGAAGTAGTTAAAAAATGAGAATAAGTTGTTCTAAAGTTGACTCTGAAATTCTCTCTGATCTAGTTTTAAATGCCTCAAAGATGCTGTCCTAGCAATAAAAAAATAAAATTTGAAAAGGAAAGAGACAAATAACCTCTGCAAAATCAATCAGTTGACCCACCCAGGGCAGTGAGAAGCCAAGTCCACGTTGTAAAACAAATGTGTAGGAAAAATAAAAAAGCATCCTCTCTTCTTCATTTTCAAGGTTACCATAGAAACAGATCTTCCCAAGAATCTCCCATTTCTTCTACATCAGAGATCAGCAAACTAGAGCCTATGGGGCAAATTCAGCCCAAAGCCTGGTTTTATAAATAAAGTTTTATTAGAATGCAACCCCACCCATTTGTTTATGTATGGTCGATGGCTTTTGCACTACAACTGCAGTTTCTGAAACAGAAACTTTATGATTCACAAAGCTAAAATTATTTACTATCCAGCTGTTTACAGAAACAGCTTGCTGACCCCTGTCTACACAAGAGGAAGAAAGATTTTCTTTGTTTACTACTAACTGCAAAGAGAGGCTTTTGATCTATGATTCGAGGTTTCTGCAACAATCAAGATGGCACCGATTTTTCTCAGATCAAGTCATGAATTTACATGGAGTCTCTTACTGAGGTACCAAACTCTCTTTCTCTCTGTTTCATTTTCATAATTTGGGGCAGGGTGTGAGCAATGTAATATGTAGTGACACGTAACCAATATGTGCATTAGATCAGAAATGATGACCTGGGGGCGCCTGGGTGGCACAGCGGTTAATCGTCTGCCTTCGGCTCAGGGCGTGATCCCGGCGTTCTGGGATCGAGCCCCACGTCAGGCTCTTCCTCTATGAGCCTGCTTCTTCCTCTCCCACTCCCCCTGCTTGTGTTCCCTCTCTCGCTGGCTGTCTCTCTGTCACATAAATAAATAAAATCTTTAAAGAAAAAAATGATGACCTGGGTTACAAAGTGATGAGATTACAGGGGCTGAAGGCAATAAGTTTAAGTCCACTTGTCTTCACAGTGGCTGCCCATCTCAGGAAGAACTGTGGTCCAACAGCAACATGCTAATAGGCCATCTGCAGATTGTTTTCAGTCCTTAAATCTCCCCTGTCTATACTTGACGGAGATCAACGGAGTATTGGTTACTGCTCAGTGCCATTAGCCGTCAGGAAATGCAAACCAAAACCACAAGGAGACACCAGTTCATGCCGCAACCTGGCTATAGTAGAAAAGACAGATAATAATAAGTGTTGGGGATGTCGTGGGGAAACTGGAAGCCTCATACACTGCTGGTGGAATGTAACATGGTGTAGCCATTTTGGAAAACAGCCTGGCAGTTTCTCAAAAGGTTAAACATAGAGTAACTGAATGACCCAGCAATTCTCTCATAGGTATATACCCAAGAGAAATGAAAACTTATGTCCACATGAAAACCTGTACATGATTATTAACCCACAAAAGTCAAAAAAATGGAAAGAATCCAAATACCCACTAACTGGGTAAACAGCAGGTAAATAAAATTTGGTTTATCTGCAATAAAAAGGAAGGAAGTGGTGAGACATGCTATAACATGAATGCGGTTGGAAGCGTTATGCTAAGCTTAAGAAGTGAGAAGGACTCTTTCCTTGACCAAACTTTGGTCAGTCTCTTCTAAGACGTTTTCTCCATCGGCCCGCATCTTTGGACCTTGTCCTCAGGCCTACATAGCCCAGTGTTAGAAAGAATCCCCACCCTCAATATCTGATCAGATTCCTCAGCACCACCCTCGCTCAGGGTATCTGGTCAGTCTGGCTTGCCTTCAGCAAGAACCCTGATAGTTCAGTTTAGTCAAAAATTCCCCTACCCACGATGTCCTCTTAGTAATTTTACATCCACCAATGCCCACCCTCGCAACTGCTGCTTAGCTGTACAACTCCACTTGTCCGTGCTGTGTTCAGGAAAGCCCTATGTTATACGGAGGTCTCTTTTCCCCTATTGCAATAGTTTCTGAATAAAAACTGTTATTACCACTTTAACCACTGTCCAGCTCTGGTTTTCTTTAAAAAGAAGCCAATCACAAAAGGCCACATATTATTGTTTGATTTATATGAAATCTCCAAAATAAGAGTATCTACAGAAACAAAAAGTAGATAACTTATAACCTAGGGATAGCAGACTTGGGGGTAACCTGAGTCAGCCAATGGGTACAGAGTTTCTTTTTGCAGTGACAAAAATTTTCTAAAATTGATTGTGGTGAAGGTTGCACATTCCGAATATATTAAAAACCACTGAGGGGCACCTGGGTGGCTAGGTTGGTTAAGCATCTGCCTTCGGCTCAGGTCATGATCTCATGGTCCTGGGACTGAGCCCCTCATCAGGCTTCCTCCTCAGTGGCGAGTCTGCTTCTCCCTCTCACTCTTCTTCTGTGCTCTCCCTCTCTCTCTCTCTCTCTAATAAATAATTTTTAATAAATAAATTTTACACAATGTATTGTACATTGCATTGTACACAATGAATTGTACACAATGGGTGAATTACATGGTAAGTGAATCATATCTTAACAAAGCTGTTAAAAAAAAAAAAAGCACCGGTTATATTCTTCGGATGATGGAAAAGGAGAAAAATCCAAGTACTTTATGAGCAAGATTTTTAGGATTTTTAAAAATTAGAATAGGACAATATATAACACAGCATATTATGTTTCCAAAAAGCACTAAGTAATTCCAATAATATATTTTATGGAATGTAACAGCTTATAAAACATTTTCAGATCTTTATCTGATCGTGACAGCTAGTAATTACAACTTCTGCTTTTGAGCATGTGTGATGGGCCAGGCAACATGCTGGACACTTTGCATGCATTACCTTGGCAACACTCCTGCCCCCCACATGAGTACTGATTCTTCCTACTTTACAAATGAGGTAACAGGTGAGAAAGGTAAGTGGCTTGCCCATCACTAACGAGTTGTAGAACCCAAGCTTAAAAACAACTTCCTGTCTCTAAATCCTATGCTACGCTCTCTGAATCAATATTTTTAGAGGTAGAGGGGGGGAAATGGGTTGATACCAAAATTCAAGAAAAGTAATCCTCATCTATTTACTGAAACTAGAAATGAGATCACACTTAGTATAGGGGCCTGGCATAAAATAAGTATTCAATAAATACCAGTCATCAGTTATTATTCTCTAAATTTAATGACTTTTTTGCCTGATTCAGCCTTCCTGAATCTTTGGCAGGTTTTGGAGCTAGTGATTATCCTCCTTCTTCCTAAAACTTTACTTTTCCCGGGTTTCCATAACACTATGTTTTCTTGATTATCTCCTTACCTCTCTGATAGCTTCTCAATTTCTTACATATGACACCAAATGCATGATCCATAAAGAAAGAAAAAGATAAACTGGACTTGTTCAAAAGGTATCACTGAGAAAATGAAAAGGTTGAGGAAAGAAGTATGCAAATCCTACATGTCATAAAGGACATATAACCAATACATGATTTGAAAGGACGCTTCATTGAAGAAGACATATTAATAGCTAATATGTAAATGAAGATACTCAACGTCATTTTTCATTTTTCTTTTTTTTCATTTTTCATTAAGAAAATGCAAATTAAAACTACAGTGAAGCACCATCACTCACTAGAATGGCTATAAAGAAGACAGTAACGGGGCAGCTGGCTAGCTCAGTCAGTAGAGCATGCAATTCTTGACCTTAGGGTTGTAAGTTCAAGCCCCATGTTGGGTGGAGAGATTGCTTAAAAATAAAATCTTTTTTTTTTTTTAAAGATTTTATTTATTTATTCCACAGAGATAGAGACAGCCAGTGAGAGAGGGAACACAAGCAGGGGGAGTGGGAGAGGAAGAAGCAGGATCATAGCAGAAGAGCCCGATGTGGGGCTCGATCCCATAACACCAGGATCACGCCCTGAGCCAAAGGCAGACGCTCAACCGCTGTGCCACCCAGGCGCCCCTTAAAAATAAAATCTTAATGGGGCACCTAGGTGGCTCAGTTGGTTAAGCATCTGCCTTCAGCTCAGGTCATGATCACAGGGTCCTGGGATCAAGTCCCGCATCGGGCTCCCTGCTCAGTGGCGAGTCTGCTTCTCCCTCTGCCCCTCCCCCCACTCTTGCACGCTCTCTCTCTCTCACAAAAATAAATAAAATCTTTGAAAAAAATAAAATCTTAAAAAAATTTTTTTAAAAAGAAGACAATAGCGATTGTCAGCTAAGATTGCTATCAGCAGATTGGAGAATGCCGGTGGGAGTGTAAAATGGTACAGCAGCTTTGGAAAGCAGTTTGGCAGTTTCTGACAAAGTTAAGTGCAAACTTACCATATCACCCAGCAATTCCATTCCTAGGTATCTACCCCAGAGAAACAAAACCATATATATTTTTTTTAAAGATTTTATTTATTTATTTGAGAGAGAGAGAGCACAGAGGCAGAGGGAGAAGCAGATTCCCTGCTGAGCAGGGAGCCTGATGCAGCCTCGATACCAGGGATCATGACCTGAGTCGAAAAAAGACGCTTAACCAACTGAGCCACCCAGGTGCCCCGAAACAAAACCATATATTTAAACAAAAACTTTTGCACAAATGATCATAGCAGCTTGTTCAAAATAGCCCCAAACTGGAAATAATCCAAATGTCTATCAGCCAGCGAATGGATGAACACAATGTGGTGTACCATGGAATACTATTCAGCAGTGTAAAGGAGCAAACTACGGATACAGATACACTAATATATGCAACCTCATTAACAAGACTCAGAAACATTATGCTGAATGGAAGAAGCTAGACACAAGAGACCACACACTTCATTTATATGATTTCATTTATTTCTAGAAAAGGCAAAAATAGAGACCGAAAGCAGATGAGTGCTTACCTGGAGCTGGAGCTAGGAGTCGGAATAGACTGTGAAGCGGCATGGGTATGGATTCACAACTGTGGACATTACCAAACATCTTCAAATTATACACTTAACTGTGGATGAATTTTATGGTATGTAAATTATACTTCAATAAAGCTGTTAAAGAATTTTTTAAAGAAGTTAGAATTTTTACAGTTATATGGGCATTTTAATTATTGAACTGTTGGAAGGACTAAAGTGACCAGCAGACTTTTCATTACCTGAAAATAACTAGAAAAGGCAGAATTCCCTGTGGTTTCATCTAAGGGGTGGGGAAGAACTAGCTCTACAGGACACTGAGTTATGGTACAGAATGAAGATAATAATGGGATAATAATGAAGCAATAGTGATAATGGCTGAGAATTTTCCAAAACCAACAGAAGATTCAGGACCTGCAACCAACCCCAGAATATACCTTAGTAAAACTTCTGTGAACCAAAGACAAAAAGAAAATCCTCTTCAAAGCAGCCAGAGACATAAACTCAAAAAGAGACCAAAGTAAACTGTATTGATAAGGGATGCCTACCTAGAGAGTATAACTTTGGAAAAAGCAAGGAATTACTGTTTACAAAATTAAGATATCTGTTATCTCTAGACAGGATGAGGGGGGAAGTCCCAGCAAAGTTCCACTTCTTCATCTGAATGGTGGTTGCCTTACGATTATTCATGCAGTCGGAGATACACGCTGTGTGTATTTTCTGTATATATTTTATATTGCACACAAAAAGGCGAAAAATTAAGTCATGCCTCTGTAAGTATGTTTTGTAAGTATTATTGTTGGGTTTTTTTCCTTAGAGACTGTTCGATGACAAAGAGTACTTTCTGAGGAAATGTTTTTCATGTTGGTGGTTTCATTAACATCAGCACAGTGTTATTTTGACCTGTACAAGCTTTTTTTCCCCAGAACTTAGACATATCGACTTCTCGTAGATCACGCTAATGAAGGAAATTGACCAAAGGCAGTATTTTCAAACTCAAGAGAACAGTTGGTGAAAGCAATCACTGCCAAATATAGTCGCAGAAGCAACAGGAACCTATGCTACAGATAGAGGATAATATTTTGCGGTGAGTGGGTGGGCAGTTTTTATCTCTTTTGGCACTGAAATCTGTTCATTTCAGTGTCTGCCTGAAAGCTATTTATTTTTAAAAATCAAAACAGATTTTAATGCATAATACATTTGTGTTGCTGTTATTTGAGCCTGCATAATTAGTCTCTTACTCTTTCTTTCTTAAGCCAGCAGAAAACTGTTTTTGTGGAATGAAACTTCAGGTTCCACATGTAAACACCCCATGTGAGCCTGTGCTTGGTGGATCACAGCACTGTTAAGGGCTTTTTACTTTACGACTGAGTCTGGTCTGGCTCCCACTTAGCCCCAATCCGGAGAGCTGCCCATTCTGAACTTGTCCGATTAGTATGGTTTTGGAGAATTAAGCCAAGCTCCCAATGCTTCGTTTTGGTGCAGCGGGCAGGCAGAGAGGGTAGAAAATTATAGGGTTTCAGGAGCTACTCGACAGAGGTAGGGTTGTCTTTACATTGCAACAAGAATAATTGGATCTGGAGAATTATCAGACTCCTAGATTCCTCTTAGAAACTAAATATACCTTGAAATGTCAAGGAATAAATAAGCCGTGGTTTTTATCCCAGCCATGTGTGAAAATTCAGCGACAGTTTTATGGGACAAACTATTACTACTTGTCCACTCTCACTTGTTCCACAACTTGGCATGCTGTTCTCACCGAAAATATCCCCCCAATATCCCCACCACTTGGTTAATTTCGACCTGCTTCTACTATGTGCAGAAAGCTCTACTAAACTTCTGAGACCTCCTCTTTGGTGCTCTGCAGAAAGACGTCTTATAAACAAAAGTTGGGTTTTTTTTAAAAAGTTGATTTTAGAAACAAGAACACATCAGACTTACTGGGAATGTGAGCTGGAGACACCACATTGTTTGTATTGCATCGTATTATCCCAGTGGTTCCCAAATGCAAATTCCGCTCTAGGCGGAGATTAACTTTGCACCAGTCCACATCAAAAATGCTACCCTTAGCACAAACCATCTTTTACCCTGTGATTATGGCCACATCAATTTATGTTAAAAGGGTTTTTTTTTTCCCTTTCACGAACACGAGCTAGATAGGAGATTGTAGTGTTTTAAATGGTCTTATTTAGTTCCCTTAAATACTTTTTGAAATATTACTGGTCTGTGAAATCAAAACGTCTGGGAATCACACTTACTAGAAGATCCTTTCCTACTCCTATGGCCTTTTTACCGAATCACCGAAATTTACAACCATCCAGCACCGGTTGTCATCCTCTTTAACCAACGCTATCATATTTGACATATTCAACCATCCTCTTCTTCCCTAAATCCCTTCAAGGAACAGACTTCAGTGGCACAAACAAACAAACAAACCAAGAAGCAATTGCTTTTCTTGTTTGTACATCTATTTCACCAAGTGAAAAGTTGTAAGTGGGGGCATCCCTAAGTCTTTAGGAGAGACGTTAGGAGAGACTCTTATCTCTCTCTGTCTCTGTCTTTGTCATTCTACTCCCCTGGTCTTCTCTCTCCCTCACTCACTGAATGGTAGTAAGGACCCTTAACATGCAATCCACACTCTTAACACATTTTTAAGAGCATAATGTCTGCTTCTCTTTTTATTTCTACTCATTCTTTCTGGGAACTGTTGTCTTCAGGCTTTAATTACCACCTCTCTGCTGATGACTTTCAACACTGTAGATCTGAGAGCTTTAAACCACCAGCGTTCCATCAGACTACAAACCATCTGCCCTGGGATGGCACACCATCAACTCGAACTTTCCATCTTCCACAACAAACTCATTTTGCCTCCATCAAACTAGCTTACCCTCGCAAATTCCGAGTTTCCATCAAGCCCTTTACTGGCAATCCAAAGCTCATGATTCTTTTATTCCTTCCTTCTTTTTCATCTTCTAAATCTAATCACCCCACAAGTCATTTGTGATCCATTTTTCAAAATTTCAACACAAACTTTGGAATAAAAAAGACCTAGGTATGATTGCAGGCTATGGTACTTAATAGCCAGGAGACCTCTGGATAACTCCTTACTGTTACAGACTGAATGCTTGTGTCCCCCAAAATCCCTATGTTGAAGCCCTGACCCCTATGTGATGGTATCTGGAGATGGGGCCTCCAGGAGGTAATTATGGTTAGATGAGCTCATCAGGGCAAAGCTGAACCAACCACCTAGCTGAGTTCCCTGTTTCTAGCCTGCCCTCATTCCATCCTACCCTGCACACTGCAACCAGATTAATATTCAATTAAACCAAGCAACCGTGTCACTCCAATTCTCACAGCTGTCAGTGGTTTCCCACTTAATCATTGGATAATGTTTAAATTCCTAGACCTAGCATTAAACTTTCTCTATTTAATACTATCTATTCAATTTTCTCTCCAACAAAACCCTCTTCACTTCTACAGGATAGTTTCTCTTAGTGCCTTTTAAACCTAGGGATATGATGCTTCTCCGGGGTGGAAGGTACTGAACTTCCCTTCTGTCTGCCCAAATTCACTCTTCAAGTTACACGTCCTCCAAGAGGTTCTCCAGCTGTTCCGGGGACTCTAATTCCCAGACTTCTACTCCTCATTTTGATACATAATTACATGCCAACTTCCATGCCTTAACTGCTTTATGTAAGTATGTATTATCATTTCAAATAAAAAAGCAGACTTCTGAGCTCAGGGCACCTGGGTGTCTCGGTCAGTTAAGTGTCCAACTCGTTATTTCAGCTCAGGTCATGATCTCATGGGTCACAGGATCGAGCCCTGTATCAGGCTCTGCAGTCAGTGGGGAATTGGCTTGGGTTTCTCTCCCTCTGCCCCTCCCCCCAACTGCACACACGTGTGCACGCTCCCTCTCTCTCTCTCAAATAAATAAATAAATCTTTTTAAAAAGGAGACTCTGGGGGCGCCTGGGTAGCGCAGTCGTTAAGCGTCTGCCTTCAGCTCAGGGCGTGATCCCGGCGTTCGGGGATCGAGTCCCACATCGGGCTCCTCCGCTGGGAGCCTGCTTCTTCCTCTCCCACTCCCCCTGCTGTGTTCCCTCTCTCGCTGGCTGTCTCTCTCTGTCAAATAAATAAATAAAATCTTTAAAAAAATAATAAATAAAATAAAATAAAATAAAAAGGAGACTCTGGGGTGCAAGACCCATGTCTTACATGGATTCTCTATAATCCTCTACACCTCACACTATGACACACACACACACATACTATTGAATTAATGAGGCTGTCATCACTTGATACAAATACAGCTCACATAAAATGTGGCAAATATACAGCAAACTCTAGAGAATAACAACAAACACCCTGATTTTTAAATCGTATGTTGGCTTCCAAAATTTTAAGCAAATAAAATGTTTTAGATGTTGTTCAAGTCTTTTGCACCTCTCCCTGATCCCATTCTCCACCTTCTCATCCTAGAAGTATCCACTCGTATGCCCTAGATAGTATCCTTACTATCAATGCTTTAATACTTTAACTACTTAAATGGATAAGTGGCCATACATGCTACTTTTTGCGTTTTTAAAATTTATAGAAACGTTTATACCATATTTATCCATCTACAAATTGCTCTTTTCAATTCATTATTAGATTCTGAGATGTATTCACGCTGATAAATCAAGATCTCTAGGGTAGTCATTTTACTGTTCCACAATGTTCCACTGTGGCTGTACTATAATGTATTTATCATTTCCCACACTGATGAACATTTCAGTTGTTTTCAATTGTTTGCTGTCATAGACAATATTGCAATGAACATTCTCTAGAATGTGAGGTGGACTACTTCCAAAACAACCCACACATAGAGTCTATAATTCCTCAACAATGCTTCGCATGTGTTCTCTAATTTTTAAACTTTCAAATATTCTTTTTTTTTTTTTTAAGATTTTGTTTATTTGACAGAGAGAGACACAGCGAGAGAGGGAACACAAGCAGGGGGAGTGGGAGAGGGAGAAGCAGGCTCCCCACCGAGCAGGGAGCCCAATGCGGGGCTCGAGCCCAGGACCCTGGGATCATGACCTGAGCCGAAGGCAGACGCCTAACAACTGAGCCACCCAGGCACCCCAACTTTCAAATATTCTAATCAGACTTTAGGCTGGTCCATAATATCCCACAGCTGACATAGTGTAAATATCAGGACCCAGGCTTCCCATCTCCCAGCCTCAGGACAGGTGCTTTTTCCTGAAGTCCACTAGCTCTAAATATCAGTAATTACTGCATCCCTCACTATCAATACATCACAACTAATATCCACTAACAGTGTAAAAATGAGTACACTGTATCTAGGTAAACATTTCTCTTCCAAACCCAAAGCTTTTTAATATTGAATCAATATTTGTTGAACTCAGCAGGTCGGGTACAACTCTAGGCACTGAAGATCAGATGGTGATTCAGAGTCTGCTCTCACAGGGCTCACATTCTGGTAGAAACAGACGATAAACAAATAAGTGAACATAAAATAAGGTTATGATAAAAATTTAAATGGTAATATGACAGAACATAATTAGAAAAGAGATCTTAAATGTTCTCACCACACACAAAAAAGGTAATGATGTGGTGGAGGAGTTGGCTAATGCTATGGTGGTAATCACTTTGCAATATGTAAGTATATCGAATCAACCCCTTAAATTTAGGGGTGCCTGGGTAGCGTAGTCGTTAAGCGTCTGCCTTCGGCTCAGGGCGTGATCCCGGCGTTCCGGGATCGAGTCCCACATCAGGCTCCTCCGCTGGGAGCCTGCTTCTTCCTCTCCCACTTCTCTGCTGTGTTCCCTCCCTCGCTGGCTGTCTCTCTGTCACATAAATAAATAAAATCTTTAAAAAAAAAAAAACACCTTAAATTTACACAATGTTATATGTCAATGACATCTCAGTAAAGCTGGAAAAAACAGTAAATAATAAATATTGTAAAGATAAATTAATTTTTTAAAAGACTGTGGCTGGGGTGCCTGGGTGGCTCAGTCAGTTAAGTGTACAACTCTCGATTTCGGCTCAGGTCACGATTTCAGAGCCCATGTTGGGCTCCATGCTCAGTGGGGAATCTGCTTGTAATTCTATCTCTCCTCTTCCTTTTGCCCCTACCCCCCCCCACCACATGCACACACTCTCTCTCTCACTCAAATAAATAAATATGTTTTTTTTTTTTAAAAAAGGAGAGAGTGAGAGAGGCTATTCTAGACCAGTGGTGTGCAAGAGAGCTTTCTGCAATGATGGGAGGGTTCTATAGTACACCATCCACCAGGGTGGCCATTAGCCATGCTTGAAATGTGACTAGTCCCACTGAATAACAACATTTTTAATTTTATTGAATTTTGATTAATATAAACAGCTATGTGTGGCTTGGCTACTGTACTGGACAGGGTAGCTTGCCCAGGATCACAATACTAGTAAGTGGCAGAGATAAAATTAAAACCCTAGGCATCAGCGTTTACACTGACAACTGCTACATCGTCCTGCCCCTACTGGGATATGAGCAGAAAGGAGAGATCCTAAGAGGTTTTGCTTATTTGTTAGTTTGATGATAGAGCCTGTTTTTGTGCTGATGGAAATTATTCTGTGGAAAGTGAAAAATCGATGATTCTGAAGAGAGAGAACGCAGAGGAAGGCATCTTGAAAAGATGAGAGGGGATGAGATCCAGAACACAAGTTAAGGAATCAACCCTGGGTGGGAAGAGTGAGCTTCATTCTTAGTAACAACAGGGAGGACAGACCCTGGGACTGATGTGGCAGGTAGATGTAAAGAAAAGATAATAAGGGAGATTCTGCCCATTGCTCTGCCTCAGTGAAGTGCGAGGTAAGATCTCAGCCGAGAGTGAAAAAAGAAGGGAAAAGAATAGGAAGTTTGAAAAGAGAGGGAAAGTGTTGGAGAATGAGGAAGTGCAGTAGCATGTCAGACAGCGCTGAGTGCCTGTTTGAGATTCATAGTCATGAATTTTAAATGAAACCACTCAGGATAGTTATTTGCTTTTCTCCAGCAATTTTAGCTGATGGGGTACAGGCACAGAGCAAGCAATTATGTGGTAGAAGTATTAAGACGGGTGACAGGGACAAGGGAGTTCAGGGGATTTTTAAGGAAGGAATGACACATGGGATCCAAGTTGGGTGAGGAAGGAAATGAAGACATGAGAGTGACAGCAAAAATGTAGTAAAGTCTGTCATTCCAATCACAGTATGAATGAGGAATTGTTTGTTTTGTTTTGTTTCATTTTTATGGAACCTGACAGGCTGATTCTACAATTTGGAAAGCACAAAGTGTTGGGGTGTCTGGCTGGCTCAGTTGGTAGAGTGTCTGACTCTTGATCTCAGGATTGTGAGTTCAAGACCCACGTTGGTTATCGAAGAAAGGAAGAAAGAAAGAAAGCAAGAAAGAAAGGCCCAGGACAATCCTGAATGACCAGGATGGGGAACTTGCCATAGCAGATGTCAGGACTTATTTTAAAGATATAGTAATTAAAGTGATACAATATTGATCTTGGAGACCGATGTAGTATTGGTCACAAACAGCTAACAGAATAGAGAGCACAGAAAGAGACCATGAGTATATAGAAACCTGATTTAAGGCAGAGCTGACATTGCACACAGTGTTGAAAGGATATACAATAAAGGAAGCTAGTAAAATAAGGTTCTCCATATTAAATAAATGAAAACTAATCCTTAACTCACATCCTACTTAGGGATTAATGGCTTCAATACAAAACCCAAAACTATAAAGCTTTTGAGAAAATAAAGAATATATTTATGATCTTAGGATAAAGAAGAAGCTTTTTAAAAAGAAACAAAAAGCACAACCATAAAAGAATGACCTGATAAATCTGAATACTAAAATTAGTAACTTCTGTTCAAACAACATGATAAAGAAAGTGAAAAGATAAGCCACGAACTAGAAAAAGGTCTTTTCGACACGTATCACCTAAAAAGGATTATAATCCAGAATCTATAGAGAACCCCTACAGATCTATTGAAATCTAAGCAAAAGACATAAATAAGCATTTCACATAACAAGAAATATGAGTGACCCAGAAACATAAAAAAGATACTCAAATTCATTATTATTTATGGTAATCAGAAAAAGGCAAATTAAAACCAAAATGAAATGTCATTTTGTACCCTTAGATCAGCAACACTTTAATTTTTTTATTTTTTAAAGATTTATGTATTTCTTTGAGGGGGGGAGGGGCCGAGGGAGAGAATCTCAAGCAGACTCCCCACTGAGCACAGAGCCTGATGTGGGGCTTGATCCCATGACCCATCAGATCATGACAGAAACCAAGAGTCAACACTTAAACAATGGAGCCACCCAGGCGCCCCAGATTAGCAACATTTTTAAAGTTTAACCCAATAAAGGACTGATGAGGATACTGGGCATAGAGAACTCTCATATATTAGTGGTAGAATAGTAAAAGAAAGAAGTCACAGAAGACTACATGCTATATAATTCCATTTATACTACATATAAGTGAAAAAAAAGTCTTTGGACCCCCAAATATTTACGAGGATCAGGCTAAGGAAACTACTCAGTTGCACACATGAGCCATTTCTCGTATAAAAGGAAGGATGAGTTAATTCAGAGCCAAGAACCATGGTGAATCACTCCAGAAAGGAGGATTGGGCCCATTTAAAGGAACAAACAGGTGACATGTGCTTCAGCTGGATTTCAGAATTAGACCAGTGATGACTACATGTCAACCCATCCTTTTTTGTACAGGAATGTTCATTGCTGTTATCCCATTCTTGCATCACCAGGTACATTGTTTCTTTAGCTCAAGGTCTTCACTGTAACAGAAATCATACTCAAGGTGTGACACCCAAAGAATTATACCTGCCCCTGATTAGATGACAAGATCCTGGAATGTGACCCACTGCTGAAATAAAGGGAGGTGTTGGGGACCTCGGGAGAGAATGAATGTAATTTTGCATGTTAGGAAAGGTATGAATTGTGGCAAGAGGGTGGGCAGTGAAAGACAGTCAAAGGGGGCACTATCAGTCTCTTTCCCAGTTACACACGCATGTTGTTCCTCAAAGCAAAATCGCAGTCCAATTCCCCTTGCTCCGAATCTGGGCTGGCTTTAATGACTTGCCTGGACTGACAGAATACAGTGGGAGTTCTAGGACATCCATGGATTGGTTATTAAAAGCCTTGCAGGGGCGCCTGGGTGGCACAGCGGTTAAGCGTCTGCCTTCGGCTCAGGGCGTGATCCCGGCGTTGTGGGATCGAGCCCCACATCAGGCTTCTCTGCTATGAGCCTGCTTCTTCCTCTCCCACTCCCCCTGCTTGTGTTCCCTCTCTTGCTGGCTGTCTCTATCTCTGTCAAATAAATAAATAAAATCTTTTAAAAAAAATAAAATAAAAATAAAAGCCTTGCAGCTTTCACCTTAGAATACGTGTTCTCAGCAGATTCCTCCTAGAACCCTGAGCCACCATGTAAAAAGTCCAGGCTACTCTTGTGAAAAAGAGGTGTGTAGAGGAGCACTGAGTATCCAACACTGAGTGACTATCCAGCCCAGTCAAGCCTTCAGGTGACTCCAGTCCCAGCCACTCTCAGGCACTGCATGCAAGAACCCCTAGAGAGACCACGAGCTCAGCTGTGCACAGACAACTCTTAGAACCATGGAGAAAATTGTAAATTGTTGTTGCTAGTAGCTTAGCCTTGCAAGGTTTGAAGAAAATCATAGCAGCCAAACAGCAATTTGTGTTCAAGAACAGAGAAGTGAAAAGCTAATGTGACAAGGACTGGAGTTTGGTTGTACGGTGGTAGAGTGCAAATTCAAATGTGCACTTGAGAAAAAAGGGTTGCTGACTAAAGCTGCTGACCTAAGAAAAAGGAATTCAACTCTGAAACAAAGCTGGAAAGGCAGAATGGGGCAGGCATATTTCTCTGTATTAGAATAGATGTCTGGACATGATGGGAGATTTAGAAATTCAAATGAAAAGGGAATAAAGGAATAAAAAAAATAAACCTGGCATTAAGGCTAGGAATTTCCCTGCATGTCTGGAACTTCCTTCCTGTTAATACACAGACCTTGGTGATCCTTTCCCTTACATCTCTGATTACTTTCTGAAGAAAAACTATTTCAGACAGTTTGGCTCTGTGAGTGGTAAGATGAATAAACGTGCTTTTCAGCTGTAACAAAAGTATAGAGACTGTGGGCAGTGAAACACCAACTTAAGAAATGAAGATAAGACCATGTGTGTGTGTGTGTGCTCTAGAAGACGTACTCTGTAACCCTTGCATGACCACATTTGTTGGAGGTGGTAGTGTGACCTTTAAGAAAGAAGGTCCATCAGACCACAGGATGGCTCACCTTTGCCCTCTCCCAGCTCCCCCGCTCCTCATCTACCTTTTCTATAAAGGATGATGTAGGTCAGATTATCCCTTTCCAACTGTCCCTTGCAGCAAGTGTGTGTGTGTGTGTGTGTGTGTGTGTGTGCGCGCGCGTGTGCACACACACCTGTGCACTGTAGACTAAGAACTGGAACACTCCCCAGCATTTAAGTTGTTGGACAGAGTACAATAGAGGTAATAGATTCCTATTGTTCACTCTGTAACATGTTCAACAAACACTCATTAAACTCTTTGTAAATCACTGCTATGTGAGAGATACTGTGGTAGACAGTGGGGCTAGAAGAAGGAGCAAGATAAAGTCCCGGCCCCAAGGAGTTCATATCCTGAAAACTGGAGTTGGGATTATCAGAGTAAAGGCAGTAAAAGAGGTGAGTTACAGGG
The DNA here is from genome assembly GCF_017311325.1 of Ursus maritimus. Lineage (NCBI taxonomy): Eukaryota > Metazoa > Chordata > Mammalia > Carnivora > Ursidae > Ursus > Ursus maritimus. The sequence goes on from NW_024426230.1 coordinate 7,915,758, forward strand.
TTTTGTGCTGGGAAGGAGGAAGGAAACCTTCCCAAGGAGGGTGACAGCTAAGCTGACTCTTTATTTTTTTTATAATAATATTTTTTTATTATATTATGTTAGTCACCATACAATACATCCCTGTTTTTTTTTATGTAAAGTTTGATGATTCATTAGTTGCGTATAACACCCAGTGCACCATGCAATACGTGCCCTCCCTACTACCCATCACCAGCCTATCCCATCCCCCACCCCCCTCCCCTCTGAAGCCCTCAGTTTGTTTCTCAGAGCCCATAGTTTCTCATGCTTCATTCCCCCTTCTGATTACCCCCCCTTTCTTTATCCCTTTCTTCCCCTACCGATCTTCCCAGTTCTTATGTTCCATAGATGAGAGAAACCATGTGATAATTGTCTTTCTCTGCTTGACTTATTTCACTTAGCATTATCTCCTCCAGTGCCATCCGTGATGCAGCAAATGTTGAGAAATTGTTCTTTTTGATAGCTGAGTAATATTCCATTGTATATATGGACCACAACTTCTTTTTTTTTTTTTTTAAAGATTTTATTTATTTATGTGACAGAGAGACAGCCAGCGAGAGAGGGAACACAAGCAGGGGGAGTGGGAGAGGAAGAAGCAGGCTCCCAGCAGAGGAAACTGATGTGGGGCTCGATCCCAGAACGCCGGGATCACGCCCTGGGCCGAAGGCAGACGCTTAACGACTGAGCCACCCAGGCGCCCCTGGACCACATCTTCTTAATCCAGTCACCTGTTGAAGGGCATCTCGGCTCCTTCCACGATTTAGCTATTGTGGCCAAAGACACAGACGTAGTGAAGAGAAGGGCCATATGCACCCCAATGTTCATAGCTAAGCTGACTCTTAAGAAAGGAATTAAATCTCAACCAGTGGACATGAGAGGGTGTGGCTTTTGGGAACACCATGGTCAAGTTGAATTTGTTCAAGGATTGAAATAATTTTCAGTTCCTACTACTCACTGATTTTTCATAAACTAGACTAGTATATCCCCATAGCTCATCACGACAGCATTCCGTTTCCACATTACTGTTGCAGTTACTCTAATCTAAAGAAACCTGTATTTGTCTGTCTCACTGAAGACAGTTGCTGTGGTTTGGCCTTCATATATCCCAGCCTTTGGGGTGGTTGTCATTGACCTCAGATTCCTTTGTTCAGGCATGGTATAAGTCACTGATAGAAAAATCATTGGCTAACGAAGAAAAACAGAAATGTTCTATGGTTCCTTTTTTATTCCTTTGGCCCTGAAAAATTCTATAACCAGCCAGGAGCTATGTTTAGACAATCATAATACATCCTACACAGAAAAGTTAGAATCGCAATTGATCAAAATGACATTTTCCTATGGTGGAAAGAAAACACAAACAGATTAAGTACCCAACAATTTGGTTTGGTAAAATATGGTGCATCAACATGACAGAAAATTATTCTGCCTCTAAAAGTGATAATTAACATGATTATGTACGGTATGTGGGAACAAAAATACAAAATAATTTATATACATGGATTCCAGTAAAATGCATCCACTGTGAAATATTACTTGGAAATAACATGAAAAAAACTGTTTCACTTATTTATGGAACATAAGAAATAGCAGGGGGATCAGTAGGAGAAGGAAAAGAAGAACGAAGGGGGGGTAAACAGAAGGGGGAATGAACCACGAGAGACTATGGACTCTGTGAAACAAACTGAGGGTTTCAGAGGGGAGGGGGGGAGGGGATTGGGATAGGCCGGTGATGGGTATTAAGGAGGGCACGTACTGCATGGAGCAATGGGTGTTATATGCAAACAATGAATCATGGAACATTACATCAAAAACTAATGATGTACTGTATGGTGACTACATAACATAATAAAAAACTTTTTTAAAAAATGAAAAAAATATCAGTAGTTACAGTGGAAAAATTTCTAGCATACTTTCTTTTCAAATTTTTCTTTAATGCTACTGATGCCACTGTTGGGTCATCTTTTAGTTTTTTAAAGTTTGATTTTTTTTATATTTTTATATTTAAAGATTTATTTATTTATTTGAGAGAGAGAAAGAGAGAAAGCAGGACCTGAGTCACCTAAGAAAAATTGTGTTCAAGATAATACTTCGAATATTTATTAATTTTGAAGACTTTAGATTTTCCACTGGTGTGTGGCATATTTGATAAAAAGCTATTAACCAGAATATTTAATTATTCATAACTGCCTATTCTCCCCCATCTGTGTTGGTTAGCTGTATGAAATTTCAAAAAATAGACTTTCTAGACTTAAAGTGTAAACCTAGTCTTTGATTCTTTGTAGTAAAAGCTTCTTAAAACTAATCATTCCAGAGGCAATCACTGAATTTCTGTAAAGAACTTGAGATTATCTAATCTCATTCAACAAACATATTCCATTTGAGAAAACCAATACCAAAAACTGTTAATACATGTAATTAGTGGTAGATGCCCAAACAGAGCAGTTTTGACAAACTGAAAAAAGAGACGGCAGAATTCAAAACCACTGAGACTTCCGACACCTGCAGGGCAGGTCTCAGAGAAAAAAAAGAGGGAGCTGAATAGAGAAACTGAGAAACTTAAATGGGATCGCTTGAGTTCCGGGCCGCATAGTAAGCTGTGCATGCTCAGAATGAGACTTCGCAAGGCTAGACTGAGAAGAGACACCTCTGGGGAGAAGAACAACGACTGGGAAAAGCACAGTCCCGGGGAGCTGAGAGCAGGACAAATGCTGGGAGACTGTGTCGTGCTCATGGCCAGAGCTGAGCCCCGATGATGGGATTCGTGCCTCAGAAGAAGAGGAAGACACCAGCGCTTCCTCTGTCTGCCATGTGCACACACAGCAAGAAGGGGGCCATCTGCAAGCCAAGAAGAGGCCCTCAGCAGGAACCGAATCTGCTGGTACCTTGATCTTGGACGCGCCAGCCTCCAGGACTGTGAGAGTAAATGTCTGTTGTTGAAGCTGCCGAATCTAAGGCATTTTGTTATGGTGGCGCGAGCCGGCTAAGACACTTCTGCACCCAATTTTTCTGTCTCTGCTATAGTCTCAGCCTCCTTGCCTGTGAATTTAAATGCAGAACTCCTCAGGATTCAGTCTTAAATCCCTGCTACCACTCACTGTCTCAGCTCCAGTCACCCCAGCCCCCGTCCTGCCCCCATATTCACAGGACCCCTTCAGTCTGTCCCATTCGGAGCCCTTCTACATATTGTTCTCCCCATGAGGGAAGTGCCTTCCTCTTTTTCAGCAGCCTATAGACACAAACTTCTTTCACACCTCAGTTTAGCTATCACTTCTACAGCAATGCCTTCTCTTAACTGACTAGGTCAAATTCCCCTCTTACATGTCTCATAATACTATGTTATTCTCATGAGTACTAAACACTGTAGCAATTTAGGTCATACATTTTTTAAATTTAGTATGTCTTTTGTCCCACACTGTCAGCCCCTGGAGGATACAGTGAAAGCCATAAGTCACTATTTATAAAACAAATAAATGAATGAATGAATGAATGAATGCTCTCCCAGAATGAAACAAATGAATGAATGAATGAATGAATGCTCTCCCAGAATGATTTCATAAACTGTTTGCAACAAATTTTCCTTGTGTTCAGTAAGTATTTGTTGAAAGAATTCATGATTCTCCCGATGCTCCACCATTTTACCTATAAAATAGGTGCCTACCCTGATTACCACATAGGGGCTTTAAATTTATAAAAAATAATTACAGTGTTTGAGATTAATACTTTAAGTGGCATCTGTGTTAGTTTGGATAGGCTAAGCAAACTACCGAATCGAAGAGATGGAATCACATAATGGCTTGAATACAACAGAAGTTAATTTCTTGTTTATATAATTATTCAGAACAGATGTTCAGGTCAGCAGGCAGCCTTTCTCTGTGCATTGATTCAGGAACCAAAGTTCCTTCCCTTCTGTGGCTTCCCTATGGTCTTGTTATCATCTGCATTCAGCCAGGAGAGCAGAGAATGGAGGAAGAATGGCTATTCACCAAAAAAGCTCCAGTCCAGAAGTGGCAATCACTCCTATTCATCAGGTAACTGACTATAATGTCATTACTATGGATAAGGAAAGAACAAACTTTGCAGGCAGCCAATGATCTTGCTACTACCACTCAAATTGAAGGTCTCTTACTGTTTTAGCTTTGTTGGGCTTTTTGAACATGTGGCAATTACAAGTAGTAAAAACACTTGGGGCTGAAATTTGGTCTGACTGAACAACAATAAAAACACTCTCTTACCATTTCTTATTACTGAGAGGCAGTGGTACCCCTAACTTTGTTCCACAATAATCAGGTTGTGGAAATTAAGTCTTTTCTCCTTCTCTGATCTCCAAAGTACAAACAGAGAAAGGAAACCTTGAGGAAAACCCGTCTGGGGTCCTATTTATTGATTCACAGTTAATTCAAGTAATCTCTTCCAGGGACAGTTTAAAAGTTATCAGGATTTATAAAAGCTGGTTTACTCTTCCAACATAATCAGTTCCTAATTATTTATATGGTGGATTATCAACTGTTTGTCCCTTCAGGTCTATACCCTCCACACTTTTCTGTGCCTCAAGAGGCTGACTGTCCATATGGTGAACTGGCTCCCTAACTGTCTGGTTTCCCACTGGGTTTAGCCAAAGAAAAGCACCAGCAGGTGATCAAAGCAAAGAAGGGGGCACCATGGACTGGCTACGTTCATAGCTAATCCAGAGGCCACAGCTTCTGTCAGGAGGTCCTTCTTACTGTAGCTCTCCCCCCACGAGGGCTGGTGATTACTTCCTTCCCTGCCCCAGTGGAACCAGTGTAGTGTCTCCCTATTGGCCAGCCCCAGGGTAGCACAATAAATCACATGATTTCTATACATTCTACCCACACTTTGTAAGTCTTTTATTAAAATCTCTCCAAATTACTTCTCTGTTTCCTGCTGGAAACATGATTTCTCAAACTGGTTGCGCAGAATCCTAATGCTAATGTTAAAACATACATTAGGAAAAAAAATTTTTAGTTCACTTTAAAAAAAAGTTTTGAGAACACTGAATGACAAAAAAAAGAAAAAGGCTATTTATATACCATATGCTGCATTTCCCAGACGCTTTTGATCATAGAACTTCCCCCTTATTTTAAAAGTATCTAGGGAAGCTGGTATTCCACAGGATACACTTAAGAAAATTCTGGTTTAGGGGCAGCTGGGTGGCTCAGTCGGTTAAGCGTCTGCCTTCAGCTCAGGTCATGATCCCAGGGTCCTGGGATGGAGCCCCATGTCAGGCTCCCAGCTCAGTGGGGACTCCGCTTCTCCCTCTGCTTCTTCCCTGCCCCTCCCCACTCATTCTCACCCATTCACTCTCTCTCTTTATCAATAAATAAGTAAAATCTTTAAGAAAAAAAAAAACTAACACTCAAGTGTCTTTTACAGCAAATTAAAAAAAAAAAGAAAATTCCAGTTTATACCAACAAAAGTAAGAGAAGAAGGACACATATAACTCTATACAACTTCTAAGAATGCTCAAGTTGTTTATCTTTGGGTTTTAATCATGGCAAATCACTTGCTTAATGATGGCATGCCACACATATTGTTGTCCTCTCCCAGACGTGCGCATGCCCTCTGCACCAGGCCTGAAGCCACAGCTAAGGCCCAGGACCCACCTTTCTGACTTTAGAGTCAACATGAAGATCGCTAGAGATAACCCACCAAGGAAAACTGTCATCAGAGACATGCAGACTTGAAACACTATTTTTGTTTTTCATTTTAAAAGTTTGTTGTTTTTTTTTTTAGTTTGGAAGCAACTTGAAAGTTTTAAAAATTACAAAAACAAACTAGTACCTTTTATCCAGATTTACCTAATTTTAACATTTTACCTCATTTATTTTTTTATTTGTGCATATTCTCTCTCCCCCTATATCCATAATTTTCCTGGACCATTTGAGAGTAAGTTACATACATCATGGCACTTTAGCATGTATTTCCCAGGAACAGGGATATTCCCTTACGTAACCACAAGACAGTGATCACGGTTGTAATTTTACATTGATACAATACAATGTACCGTCCATAATCCAGTTTTGTTAGCTGACCTAGTAACACTAAAACAGCATTTTTTCCCTTCCAATGAAGGTTTTCTCTAGTATGAGACCCAGTCTGGGGTCAGTGGTTCTTCCTAGTTGTCATGTCTCTCGGCTTTCTTTCTTTCTCTTTCTTTCTTTCTTTCTTTCTTTCTTTCTTTCTTTCTTTCTTTCTTTCTTTCTTTTTTAGATTTTATTTATTAATTTGAGAAAGAGAGAGTGAAAGAGCACAAGCTGGGGGAGGAACAGAGGGAGAGGGAGAAGCAGACTCCCCACTGAGGAGGGAGAACATCCAGGGCTCGATCCCAGGACCCCAGGATCATGACCTGAGCTGAAGGCAGCCGCTTAACAGACTGAGCCACCCAGGCGCCCCTCAACTTTCTTAATGTGGAATATTTCCATAGTATGTGCTTAATAAACATTTTTGAACAAATGGAAAAAGGCTGACTGAATGAATAATTGTTTCTTTGGTAAGCTATTTCACTATCAATCCTGTTATAAAGTTTTTAATATCAACTTAAACCCTCTTCTGTATAGAAAAATCCCTGAAAGATACTAGAGGCTACCAACTCTCGGCAGAAGCACATTAAAAAAATTAAGGTTTCTTGGTTTTCCTCCGTTGTAATTCTTTTTAATTTTTAGAGGAAAAAAAACTGCATAACCAATGTATATCAATTTCACAGACCTTCAAAGTTAGAAAAATCCCTCCCCCTGGATAGAGTGCAAATGTCTCCATGGGCTCAGCAAGCCAAGTAAATGAGTAAAGCACGGTATTTTGGTGTAAGGCCCAATATTACAAGCTGCCTTTACATCTAGCTGGTGATATCAGGAGGGTTTCCCATGGCCTAACCCCAAGTTCCCTCCTCACCGTTTCCATGAATGAGGTCTCTTAGCCAAGCAACCCTCCTTATCACGGAGACCAGGTTACAGTTCCTGCTTATTCCTGAGGAGCAAATTTCAGTTGCCTCCAGCCTGTAGAATTATGCAAACAAGTCAGCCCCGTCTCTCTGTGGGAACCAGGGTTCACTACATCCTTTTGATACTACATAACCTGCTTCCCAAAGCCCCTGCTTGTGCACCCTCTTCCTGAGTATAACCCTCATGCTGCCCTGCAGCCCGTGTGTCCTCTTCCCCCTGGGTTGTATTTGTGATTAATAAACTGTTCTGCAATCTTCAAGGGTTGCTGGAAGGGAAGGGGGTGGGAGGATGGGGTAACTGGGTGATGGGCATTAACAGGAGGGCACATGAGGTAATGAGCACGGGGTGTTATACGCAACTGAGGAATCACCGAACTCTACCTGTGAAACTAGTAACACATTATGTTAGTTCATTTAATTTAAATAAAATAAAAATTCAAAAATAAATAAATAAACAAACTGTTACTTATCTCATCTGTCCAGTGTCAGGTGATCAGCCATCCCTGTAATCCTAGGAACCTCTTCCTTACTAATGGGGTGAATGGGAGGCAATCAGAGCAGGTACGGACCTGGGATGGGAAACACAGCTGTCAGAGGAAGAACTGTAACCGTACCTGAGCTTACCGACTTCCAGCTAGGACGTGGCAGGGACACAGAGGACCAGACAGGACTTGCCCCAACTCGAGCAGGCAGCTGCTGTCCCGCACCAGTCTACTGTTGACAGGCAGAAATGAGGACACACAATTACCACAATTTCAAGTTTTTACAAGACACTGGAAATCTGGATTTTATGTCCAAATCTCCCACTTCTTAAAGGTCTGTCTTTCTTTTCACTCAAACAAAACCCATCTGGAGTGGTTTTGTGGTTTTGTGAGGTGCCAGTGCGTAACCTCTGTCCTGGAGCCTTCAGTCCAGTCCCTCGTACACCACCCAGATCCCAACACTTACGTGACATTCTGCCCTTGTGCCTTTTAATATCATGCACTTTCCTCCTAACACATTCTACTAACATTGCTGAGTCAAAGAAGGTTTACCCTACCCTTAAAGTTCAACATGTTAGCCGTGTTTGTTTCTCCTTGCCCACTGTACATTAGGGCATTCTGTTATTCCTCTCCACAGTGATGAACTACACTGAATTTTACTCTGACCACATTTCACTCCCCTTCAATTCCTAGGTCGATGCTGGATTCTAATAATATCTTTTCAGGTACTTCTGAACCACACTCAGCTTGCACTGTTCTCCTCATTATATCATTCCAAACACGAATAAAAATAGCAAAGGTCATAGCTTAAAAATAAGACCTCTAAAACACCTGTTATTATGTTCCTCCCAGACTGACATGGCACAAATAATAATATTCTTAATTACTTCCAGCAATATAATAGAGCATTTTTTTCCCCAGGATGTCACTTTTCAAATCTGGTAAATAGCAGTTTCAGAAGAGGTAACAGGATTACTATGGGGACAAACAACACTCCTCTTTAACCATGCCACAACATTTCAATAAGCTTGATGATTTGAAAAGTATATTTAAGGGGCTCCTGGGTGGCGCAGTCGTTAAGCGTCTGCCTTCAGCTCAGGGCGTGATCCCAGCATTCTGGGATCGAGCCCCACATCAGGCTTCTCCACTGGGAGCCTGCTTCTTCCTCTCCTACTCCCCCTGCTTGTGTTCCCTCTCTTGCTGGCTGTCTCTCTCTGTCAAATGAATAAATAAAATCTTAAAAAAAAAAAAAGTATATTTAAGAGAAACACTTCTGAAGTATATTCATCCATTTATTCATTTAACGAACTTCATCGAGTACCTACTACGTGCTGGTCACTATCTGAGACACTAGGAATATATGAGTGAACAAAATAGAATAAAATTCCTACTTTCATTAAGCTCACATTCCATAATATTAGGCAGAATATAAAATCAACTATATCTGTTATTTATAGCTAGGTAAAAATAGGTAAGCTGATGGACAAAATCAGAAGACTCCAAAAATTAAAATATTTGGTACTTATGTTAGAGAAGTTACAGATTGTTTCTTTTTTCTATTCAATATAAAATCCATGAGCTCATAATGAACCAAAATAAATTATAAAAAAATAAACAACTCCTTGGGGCGCGTGGGTGGCTCAGTCAGTTAAGCGTCTGCCTTTGGCTCAGGTCATAATCCTAGGGTCCTGGGATGGAGCCCTGCATAGGGCTCCTTGCTCAGCGGGTAGCCTGCTTCTCCCTCTGCCCCTTGTCCCACTTGTGCTCTCTCTCTCTCTGCTCTCTCTTTCAGATAAATAAATAAATAATAAATAAATAAATAAACAACTCCTTGCAAAAGTCACTAATGTACCAACTCATTAATCTGGAAATTCTAAATAAATAGCATGACCATTGTTTTAGTGCATTCAGGATGCTATAACAAAATACCGTAGACTAGATAGCTATAAACAGCATAAATTTATTTCTTATACTTCTGAAGGAAAGAAAACCAATAAGGAATACAAGCCATCAACAAGATGAAAAAGCAATCTACTGAATGGGAGAAGATATCTGCAAATGATATATCCAATAAGGGGTTAATATCCAAAATAAATAAAGAACTTATACAACTCAACACAGACAAAAAACCCCACAAATAATCCAATTAAAAAACGGGCAGAGGACCTAACTAAACATTTTTTTTCCAAAGAAGACATACAGATGGCCAACAAATACATGAAAAGATGCTCAACATCACTAATTATCAGGGAAATACAAATCTAAACCACAATAAGATATCACCATACACCTGTCAGAATGCCTAAAACCAAGAAGACAAGAAACAGCAAGTGTTGGTGAGGATATAGAGAAAATGGAACCCTCATGAACTCTTGTTGGGAATGTAAACTGGTGTAGCCACTGTGGAAAACAGCATGGAGTCTTCTCAAAAAATTAAAAATGGAAATAACATTTGGGGTGCCTGGATGGCTCAGTTGGTTGAGCATCCAACTCTTGATTTCAGCTGGGGTCATGATCTCAGGCTCATGGGATCGAGCCCCACATGGGGCCCTGCGCTCAGCATGGAGCCCGCTGGAGATTCTCTTTCTCCCTCTGCCCCTCCCCCTGCTTGTGTTCTCTCTCTTTTTCTCTCTCTCTAAATAACTAAAATCTTGAAAAAAAAAAGAAATATCATTCAATTCAGTATTTCCACCTGTGAGTATTTACCCAAAGAAAATGAAAACACTAATTCAAAAAGATACATGCCCCTCTGTTTTGTTCAGCATTATTTACAATAGCCAAGATATGGAAGTAACCCAAGTGTCCATCTATAGGTGAATGGATAAAGAAGTTTTATATATATATATGTTCTTTATGAGTTGTGGCTTTTAGTGTCATAAATAAATATATATCATAAATATATATAGTGTCATAGTGTCATAAATAACGTTTATATATATAAACGTTAGACATAAAAGAGAATGAGATCTTGCCAATTTGTGACAACACAGAAGGACCTAGATGCTAAGTGAAATAAGTCAGACAGAAGGCAATATCTCTGATGAACACTGATGCAAAAAATCCTCAACAAAATACTAGCAAACTGAATCCAACAATACATTGAAAAATCATCCACCATGATCAAATAGGATTTATTCCTGGGTTGTAAGGGTAATTCATTATTCACAAATCAATCAATGTGATATATCATATCAATAAGAAAAAGGATAAAAACCACATGATTGTTTCAAGAGGTGCGGAAAAAAGTATTTGACAAAGTAAAACATTCATTCATGATAAAAGCCTTCAACAGAGTAGGTTTAGAGGGAACATACCTCAACGTAGTTAAGGCCATGTATAAGAAATAACACAGCGAACATCATACTCAATGGGGAAAAACTGAGAGCTTTCCCCCAAGGTCAGGAACAAAACAACTTTTTTTTTTTTTAAGATTTTATTTATTTATTTGACAGAGAGACAGCCAGCGAGAGAGGGAACACAAGCAGGGGGACTGGGAGAGGAAGAAGCAGGCTCCCATCGGAGGAGCCTGATGAGGGGCTTGATCCCAGAATGCTGGGATCACGCCCTAAGCTGAAGGTAGACACTTAACGACTGCACTACCCAGGTGCCCCAGGAACAAAACAACTTTTATTCAACCACTTTTATTCAACATGGTACTGGCAGTCCTAACCACAGCAATCTGAGAAGAAAAAGAAATAAAAAGGCATCCAAATCAGTAAGAAAGAAGCAAAACTTTCACTCCTTGCAGACGACATGCTACTATATGTAGAAAACCCGAAAGACTCCAACAGTTGCAATGACATGGATGGAGCTAGAGAGTATAATGCTAAGTACAGTAAGTCAGAGAAAGAAAAATACCATATGATTTCACTCATATGTGGAGTTTAAGAAACAAAACAAATGAGCAAAGGAAAAGAGAGAGAGAGAGACAAACCAAGAAACAGACTCTTAACAATAGGGAACAAACTGATGGTTACCAAAGGGGAGGTGAATGGCAAGGATGGGTGAGATAGGTGATGGGGATTAAGGAGAGCACTTGCTGTGATAAGACCGGGTGATGTACGGAAGTGCTGAATCACTGTATTGTCCACCTGAAACTAATATAACACTGTATGTTAACTATATTGGGATTAAAATAAAAGATAAACAAAATCACCTAGAGTAGCAAAACAACAACAACAACACTAAAGGAAAACTTCCTGTTTTATGAAGCAAATAAAACATTAATATCTAATATCACTTATAAATATACTTGTAAAATATCCTAAGTAAAATATTATTGCACAGGCTCCAATACCACATTACGAAAATAACACACCACAGTCAAGGTAATTTGTACCAGAATTGCAAGGATATTTCGGTATTAGGAAATCTGTTAACATTCTTCACCATCATAGCAGCTCTATGGAGAAAAATCATATGATTTTCCATTATAAATGCTGAAAAGATCTTCAAGAAAAATTAACACCATTCCAAACCAAACTCTCAAGAAAATAGTATTGGATATATATTTCCTTAGCATGTTATATGCCTTAATCCTAAAGCCAACTTCTTCTTAATGGAGATGCATTAGAAGGTTTCCACTAAGTTCAAGAACAGGGCAAAGATGCCCACTATCTCTACTATTATTTAACATTGTACTGGAGATATTAGTCACAGCAATTAAAACTCCTCCTTACCCCCCAAAAATTTGAGAAGTTAAAAACTGGGGAAAAAGGAAGCAAAACTTGTATTACTTGCAGATGATATGCTAATATAACTGGAAAACCTTAAAGAACCGCCGCTAAAAAAATAAAAGAATATAGCAATATAGCATTATGTGAAATTAGTATGTAAAATCAGTGACTTTCATATATACAAATTCTCAACTGAAAGATATCGTGGAAGAAAAAAAATCTCATTTAGAATAACACTCTAAAAACTGCTTTAAAATATACCTAATATGAAGTTTTTGAAACCTAAGTGAGGAAAACTAAAAGTCTTCTTGAAAAACACAAATGTAGAATTATACAGATGGAAAGATATCCCATGTTCTTGGTTAGAACGTCTCAACATCATTAAGATGTCACCTCTCCCTACATAATTTATAAATTTAATGGGATCCTAAGTTTAAAAATACAAAAATATGAACAAGACTTTTCCTTATAAATGATCTGTTCATTTCTTTTGCCCATTTTTTCTTAAAAATTTTTGATATTTTTGTCAATTTTAGAAGTTCCTGCTATATATTAACCTTTTATTTAAAATACATATTGCAAAAATTTTTCCCTATTAATCATTTGTCTTGTGACTTATGCTTATTGTCACATAATAGTTTTAAACTTTTCCTTAGCAAAACTTCTTTTCTTTTCTTTTACTGCACTCAGATTTTGAGTATGGTTGGAAAGCGTTTTTCTACACTCAGGTTTGGAGGAATTCACCTATATTTTCTGTTTAGTATACTTTATTGTTTTATGTTATATTTCTGATTCATTAGGAGCTTATTCTCATGAGGATGGATCTAGTTTTATCTTTTTCCAAGTGGCTATTCAGTGTACCAAAAGTATTTACTGAAAATTCCATCTCTGCCCCAGTGATTTAATATGTCACCTTTATTATACACTAGATTTCTATGTGTCATTGAATCTATTTCTGGACTTTCTATCCTAGCCCATTAATCTGTCTATTCATTTTAATTATAGAAGTTAATCCTCTCTCATAACGTTTCCTTTTTCAGTGTTTTTCTTTTTGCATGTTGATTTTTCCATGTGAATTTTAGCATCAACTTGTCTAGTTCCAGAGAAGAAAAGTCTTGTTCATATTTTTGTATTTTTAAACTTAGGATCCCATTAAATTTATAAGGAAAAAGATTATCAGTGAGGCTAAAACTCAGAGAAAGTATAATGACTTCAAGTGAAGGACACATGAGCATCTCAGTATTTTGGAGTCTAATCATTCTTCAATTAGACAAAGAACATCTGTCTTCTTCCACAGGGTAGTTAAGCTTTACCCTCCTTTCTGTGTTGTTTGTTTTACGTTCCGTATTTGATTAATTTCATGGCCACAGCCGATATATTTGCAAAAAATTATAGTGGATATTTGAATTCAGCAAGTTCTCTGATTTTCTGCAGTTCTTATAAAATCTTCAAGAAGAAAACAATAATTAGACTGGCACTTCTGTGAATGCTCAATGCAATGAAAACTAAAAGATTTGCTAGAGTGAGACCCAGAAGGGAAGCAAATTGAACCAGTTTGTACCCAATGTTAGGCTGCGGGATTCAGTGCTAAAAGTCAGTCAGATCTGAGCCACAGAACCCCTCTGGGTTCCATTTCAGAATCACAAATGAGGAATTCAAGGATCATTTATCAACACCATTTCTCAGTTTGCTGGCAGTACCAATATTCTCTTAAATTAGTCCAAAAGTTCTTCAAAGTTCTTCAGCTAATATATCTGAATGGTTCCGTCCCACAGCAGCTGATAATTGCTGAGTGTGCAAAACAACCTAAGTCCATTGAGCAAATATTTTCCCTTTATCTATATCTGTATACATACGCATAAATATGTCATGGATAATGGTTTAGGGCAGTTAATGCTTTCATCGTTATAAAGTGTAATTTTATTTACTGAGAGTTTACTATGGATCATGTTCTATATGAAGGCTTTACATATTTCCCATTTAATCCACAAAAACTCTGCTAGGCAAGAATCACATTTCCTCATTTTACAGTCAAGAAATCAATGCTTGGGGTGCCTGGGTGGCTCAGTTGGTGAAGCGTCTGCCTTCGGCTCAGGTCATGATCCCAGTGTCCTGGGATCGAGCCCCACGTGGGGCTTTCTGCTCAGCGGGGAGCCCGCTTCTCCCACTCCCCCTGCTTGTGTGCTCTCTCTCCTCACGAGAATAAGCTCCTAATGAATCAGAAATATAACATAAAACAATAAAGTATACTACAGTAAACAGAAAATATAGGTGAATATATACACAATGTATATGTAAATTTTAAGCAAAATAAGATAAAGAACACGCTGTATCACTAACAATAAAAAAAAAAAAAAAAACAGAAAATTGCCCAAAACGTCTATCTACTTATGCTGACCTTGCCTTTCAGTGGGGTGTGCCCTCTCCTTCTAAGCGGAAAGAATATACCCAGCAGGTCTTCCTGATTTCAATGCTGGTAATTTCCGCCCCTTGTTTTTACTTACGTTAGCCATTTCCTTCAGCTTTGGACTGAGGTCCTTTGGGTGTTCATTATTGACTGATGGATTCGATCTGCACATATGTTAATAAGATTGACCTGTAATTTCCCTTTTCAAATTGACCTTGTCTGGATTTGCTCTCAAGGTGACGGTGTCCCCTAGAATGTTTTCTGTTCTCAGAAACAACTTGTGTAAATTTGCTCCTTGAAAATTTGGCAAGACTTGCTGTAAAATAATCTAGAACTGGAGTTTTCTTCATGGGAAGATGTTCACTGCAAGATGAATTCCTTCATAGTTTTAAAAGTATTTGGGCTTTTCCATTCTTCCTGAAACAGTTTGTTTCTAGGATCTGTGGAAGAGGTTGACTCGGGAAAACTTAAAGCCCATACCTCTTTAAATATTGCCTACCACCCTCATTCTATTCTTACTTTTCTGACTCCTTCTCTCCCTCTCCTGTGGTGATTATGGCTGTGTCAAATCTGATCTTAAACCCACTCACTGAATTTAAAAATTTTGAACAATTATATTTTCCATTTCCAGATATTCTCTTTTATTTTCAAATCTACCTATTCATTCATTTTTTTCTTATGGCTGTGCTTTCTTTTCTTGGGTTATTTTATTTTATTTCATCTTTTTTATTTACTTTTTTTTTTTTAAGTTTTCAATTCTGGGCGGCGCCTGGGTGGCTCAGTCATAAGCGTCTGCCTTCGGCTCAGGGCGTGATCCCGGCGTTCTGGGATCGAGCCCCACATCAGGCTCCTCTGCTATGAGCCTGCTTCTTCCTCTCCCACTCCCCCTGCTTGTGTTCCGTCTCTCGCTGGCTGTCTCTCTCTCTATCAAATAAATAAATAAAATCTTTAAAAAAATTTTTTTTCAATTCTGGTTAGTTAACATACAGTGTGATATTAGTTTTAGGTGTATAATATAGTGATTCAACACTTTCATACAACACCCGGTGCTCATCACAACAAGTATACTCCTTATTCCCCATCACCTATTTCATCCAACCCCCCACCCACCTCCCTTCTGGTAACCATCAGCTTCTTCCCTATAGTTAAGGATTTGTTTATTACTCAGAATATATACATACATATATATATTTTTTTTGCAGTATATGGTGCTGACTTGAATTAATTATATGATAATGTTACGTTCATATGTATATACATATATATATTCTATAATATGATGAATGGATAAACAAGGAGTGTGTGTGCGTGTGCGCGCACGTGCCCTAGAGAGCTACGCTAGCTGAAGCAGAGATCTGGTTGTGGTGGTTTGTACTGTGTTAACTTGGTTAAGCTGGAACTATGTTTCCCCAAATCCTCTCCTTCTATGGTTGTGGGGTTGAGTTGACCAAGAGGAACCTGAATGAGAGTTAGAAGGCAGAAGTGAAGCAATGGTCATTACTCTCTGAAAGTTGTTGTAGTCAGACATGGTGACAGATATATGCAAAAGTAGCCTACAGATTCCAGATTCCTTGTTCTCCTCTGTTCCACATCCAGTTCTTCTTCCCTCCTATTGACCCTGGTGACCCACACCTATGACCAGACACATATGTGGTAGCCAGCTTGCACAGACCTGTCCGTGAGGTTCCCCATCACTGGACATACTTGGCTTCTCTGATGCCTGGCTGGTTACCCTTCTCCAGTTATCTGACTCCCTGCCTGGACCTTCACTTCTCCAGCTCCTTCTCAATTACATAAGAGCTAACTCCTATAAAAATCCCTTAACCCATAGCACTCATAATGTCTCTTGTCTTCAGACTGAACCGTAATATACACCCTGGCTTTTTTTATTTTGCTTAATGAATAATTAAAAAAAAAGTCCAGGGGTGCCTGGGTGGCTCAGTTGGTTAAGCATCTGCCTTTGGCTCAAGTCATGCTTCTTCCTCTCCCTCTGCAGCTCCTCCTGCTTGTGCTCTCTCTCTCTGAGAAAGAAAGAAAGAAAGAAAGAAAGAAAGAAAGAAAGAAAGAAAGAAAGAAAGAAAGAAAGAAAAGAAAAGAAAAGAAAGAAGGAAGGAAGAAAGAAAGAAAGAGAAAGAAAGGAGAGAAAGCCAACCCAGATGTCTATTTGAAGCTTTCATTCAACCAAAAAACCTTTACTGTGCCCTGCTATATGCTAGGCATTGTTCCAGTTTTGATGGACATTAAAAAGAAATTGCTTTCAGAGAAAAAAAAATACATAAAAGTCACAACATTATGAGATAAATTAATTGACAGAACTCTGCACAGACCCAGCTGGGTTTGGCAGAGAAGCCTTTCAAATGAAGAAACCCTTGAGTGGAGTCTTTAAAAAAAGTCTCTCAAACTTGAGAGATGTAGAACCTCTTTTTTTAAAAGGGTTGAGTCTGTTTGTGAGCTGTGTATTGACAATTCTTCACCACTTTTCTTTATCTTAACTCAAAATATCCTGTGCTGTACCAATGTGTGCTAAACTTAGTTTGCAAGTAGTGGTTTAGTTTTATCAAAACAACACCATTTGTCATATAAAATTAATGTTGTTTAAAAAAATGAAGTTGTTGGGGCTCCTGGGTGCCACAGTCGTTAAGCATCTGCCTCCGGTTCAGGGCATGATCCCAGCATTCTGGGATCGAGCCCCACATCAGGCTCCTCCGCTAGGAGCCTGGTTCTTCCTCTCCCACTCCCCCTGCTTGTGTTCCCTCTCTCTCTGGCTGTCTCTCTGTCAAATAAATAAATAAAATCTTAAAAAAAAAATGAAGTTGTTAATTTAGAATTAACTGGTTTTATGGTTCTTCATATTTTATGGTTCTTTATATTTAATTTGTAAATATGTTTTGGTTTTATAAGACTAATAAAAAATTTATGTCTAATTTTTTGCATATACATATGAAAGTAACATTATCATATAATTCATTCAAGTCAGCACCATATACTGCAAAAAAAAAATTTTTTTTTCCCTTTAGGGAAATCTCTACATTGCTCAGGCTTGAGAAACAGGAGCAGCCACCCTTCACTACTCTCTCACCACCCTAACCCTCCTCCCTCCAGAGACAAATAATAACTAATCCATGCTGACTGAACGTCAGGAACATTTCTTCTCTTCATCTTTGCTATCTCTAGCTGATCTGAGTCCCTTCAATGGTCTGTCATCACAGGATCTACAAGATCAGACACAAGCTCCTTCATATGGGGTCTCTGCACTGTGTTCTGATCTTCACATGGTACAAGTGTATCATTATACATCACCTGCCACTGTTCTTTTCTCATATATGCATGACAGTTTATTATAAATGCATGACTCCTGGGGCACCTGGGTGGCCGAGTCAGTTAAGCATGACTCTTTTTTTTTTTTTTTAAGATTTTATTTATTTATTTATTTGACAGAGATAGAGACAGCCAGCAAGAGAGGGAACACAAGCAGGAGGATTGGGAGAGGAAGAAGCAGGCTCATAGGGGAGGAGCCTGATGTGGGGCTCGATCCCATAACGCCGGGATCACGCCCTGAGCCGAAGGCAGATGCCCAACCTCTGTGCCACCCAGGCACCCCTAAGCATGACTCTTGATCTCCGCTTAGGTCTTGATCTCAGGGTTGTGAGTACAGGCCCCACATTGGGCTACATGCTGGGTATGGAACCAAATAAATGAATAAGTAAATAAATTTAAATATCCATATATTGAAAAAATAAACGCATGACCCCAACCCAACTGTCATAAACACAAATGCATACGTGGGCATTGAAATATGATGGTAGTACTAAGGTATATAAGGGGATCAGCTTGATGATCTAGACTATGTTTATATTACATTATATTATATTACATTATATTATATTACATTTGTTGAAATTATCATCAAAATAAAAAACAAAAAAATTCTCACAGATAACTCATAAACAGTCCCCTCCCTCCGATGAGTAAAGCCCAAGCAAATGCCTAGCACAGTAGCTCTCCACTCAGGCTACATCCATGAATAAGGAGTTTTCAGTTAAAAATTAAAAAGTTTTAACAGCCAGTAAAACTGCCTACTAAGGCAATGATTAAGGATGATTCAACCCCAAATTAAGAGAATTAACTCAAGAAACTGTATAGGTAAAGAAGACGTATTATTAAAACAGGATGAGATATATTAATTTTACGGTCTTGGTCATAATTATAAGGAGTTCCAACAACTCAGGCAACACATTCAAAGAGTCTGCCTTTGCCCATTCTCTTCCAGAATTCCTCAACTTGTTAGCCTACCTGCTTCAGAATACCATCATCATCCCCACCTGCTGCTGATAGAAATTTGTCCTGCAGAACCGACATTTAGGCGACCTACCTCCTTGTGGGAAAATGATAAATCTATTGGTGGTTTGGTAATCTGGGAACGAGATAAGTTGCTGACCAAGATAGATTTATGCATTCACTCGTTTGTCAAATATTTATCCAGCAACAAGAACATGCCAGAAACCACTTGGCACTGGGAAAAAGACAAAGTCCCTGCCTTCAGGATATGTGCATTCGATGGTGACAGGTGACTTAATAAATAAGTAAATGGTGTAAATTCCAATATAATAAGTATTGTAGAAAAAAATTAGCCAGGATAAGGAAAGCCACTGGAGGTGGCTATTTTTCGTAGCTATCCCCAGATATTCATCCAGGAGTCTATAATAAAAATTTCTGACTCCCCCTCTTAACTTCCATCCAGATGTTAAGAGTTTGAGGCTCACCAGAAATGGACCCTCGGCTCTTTGGGCAACTAATATTTGATAAAGCAGGAAAAAACATCCGGTGGGAAAAAGACAGTCTCTTCAATAAATGGTGCTGGGAAAATTGGACAGCTACATGCAAGAGAATGAAACTTGACCACTATCTCACACCATACACAAAAATAAACTCCAAATGGATGAAAGACCTCGATGTGAGACAGGAATCCATCAAAATTCTAGAGGAGAACATAGGCAACAACCTCTACGACATCGGCCAAAGCAACCTTTTTCATGACACATCCCCAAAGGCAAGAGAAACAAAAGATAAAATGAATTTATGGGACTTCATCAAGATTAAAAGTTTCTGCACATCCAAGGAAACAGTCAGAAAAACTAAGAGGCAGCCCACGGAATGGGAGAAGATATTTGCAAATGACACTACAGATAAAGGACTGGTATCCAAGATCTACAAAGAACTTCTCAAACTCAATACACGAGAAACAAATAAACAAATCAAAAAATGGGCAGAAGATATGAACAGACACTTTTCCAATGAAGACATACAAATGGCTAACAGACACATGAAAAAATGTTCAAAATCATTAGCCATCAAGGAAATTCAAATCAAAACCACACTGAGATACCACCTTACGCCAGTTAGAATGGCAAAAATAGACAAGGCAAGAAACAACAATTGTTGGAGAGGATGTGGAGAAAGGGGATCCCTCCTACATTGTTGGTGGGAATGCAAGTTGGTACAGCCACTCTGGAAAACAGTGTGGAGGTCCCTTAAAAAGTTAAAAATTGAGCTACCCTATGATCCAGCCATTGCACTACTGGGTGTTTACCCCAAAGACACAGACGTAGTGAAGAGAAGGGCCATATGCACCCCAATGTTCATAGCAGCAATGTCCACAATAGCTAAATCGTGGAAGGAGCCGAGATGCCCTTCAACAGATGACTGGATTAAGAAGTTGTGGTCCATATATACAATGGAATATTACTCAGCTATCAGAAAGAACGAGTTCTCAACATTTGCTACAACATGGACAGCACTGGAGGAGATAATGCTAAGTGAAATAAGTCAAGCAGAGAAAGACAACTATCATATGATTTCTCTCATCTATGGAACATAAGAACTAGGATGATCGGTAGGGGAAGAAAGGGATAAAGAAAGGGGGGGTTAATCAGAAGGGGGAATGAAACATGAGAGACTATGGACTATGAGAAACAAACTGAGGACTTCAGAGGGGAGGGGGGTGGGGGAATGGGATAGACCGGTGATGGGTAGTAAGGAGGGCACGTATTGCATGGTGCACTGGGTGTTATACACAACTAATGAATCATCGAGCCTTACATCGGAAACCGGGGATGTACTGTATGGTGACTAACATAATATAATAAAAAATCATTAAAAAAAAAAAAAAAAGAGTTTGAGGCTCAGGCTTAGTGTCTGACCTATTTGTTCCTCCGTAGACCACATGGGAATAATTAACAAATATTTCCATGGGGTTACTGAAAACAAAAGTAACAATTCCAGTCACTGTTATTTAAACAGAAGAAAATCCAAAGACTCTTTTGTTTTATTAATTATTAAAAAGCTTCTCATTACAATCGGTCTACTATGCCAATCAAATAAAATATGGTCTCAAATACTATTCAGCCATAAAATAGAAAGAAATCCTGCCATTCGTGACGACACTGATGGAGCTTAAGGGCATTATGCTAAATGAGATAAGTCAAACAGAGGAAAATAAATACTGTATGATCTCACTTATATGTGGAATCTAAAAATAAACAGACAAAAAATAGAACTCATAGATACAAAGAACAGATTGGTGATTGCCAGAGGTGAGGTAGGGGAGGGTGATGAAATGGGTGAAGAGGGTCAAAAGGTATAAACTTACAGTTATATAACCAGGAAATCCTGGGGATATGATTTACAACATGGTGACTACAGTTAATAACACTGTATTGTATAATTGAAAGTTACTAGGAGAGTAGATCTTCAAGGTTATCACCACAAGAAAAAGAATTTGTAGGGGCATCTGGGTGGCTCAGTTGGTTAAGTGTCTGCCTTTGGCTCAGGTCTGATCCCAGGGTCCTGGGACTGTGTTCCCTGCTCAGTGGGGAGTCAGCTTCTCCCTCCTCCTTTGCCCCTCCCCCTGCTCATGTTCTCGGGTGCGCTCTTTCTTTCAAATAAATACATAAAATCTTTTAAAGAAAAAAGAATTTGTAACCATATGTAGCGATGGATGTTACCTAGACTTATTGTGGTTATTATTTTGCAATATATACATATATAGAATCGTTTTATTGCACCTTGGAAACTAATATAATGTTAGATGTCAATTACATCTCAATAAAAATTAAATTAAATAAAATAAGGTCCTGACTATAAGGTACCATCTTATTGAGTTCGATAGTGGTTGAGATTTGGGGATTCAACCTGCAGGATTAGTCAAAAGATGTCTGAGTGTGATGAGATATTCAGGTCTAACATCTCTGACCCTGGCAACTCCAGGTCTTTCCAGGACACTGACAAACTCCCATGGTGTAGCAGATACCACACGGCTAACATAAATTCCTAAAATTCTTCCAGTGGAATGTTCCTAGGCTCTGGCAGTTCATAAACTGTTAAGAGTTCCTCTGACTTACAGTACTGTACTTTCTGGAAACCCCTATTAAGAAAAGGGGCTGGGGCATCTGACTGGCTCAATTGGTAGAGCATGCAGCTCTTGACCTCCGGGTCGTGAGTTTGAGCCCCACAATGGGTATAGAGCTTACTCAAAAAAAAAAAAAAAGAGTAAGGGCTAATCTCAGCAGCTGATCAAGAAACCCAGTAAGAAGACTGGGATTAATATCTAACAAACTTATATCTGAAACAGAGTTTCTCAAAGTGTGATCTCCAAACCAGGAGCATCAGCATTTTCTTGGAATTTGTTAAAGATGCAAATTACAGGGCTCTGTCCCCCACACACTGAATCAGAAATTATGGGGGCGAGCTCCAGCAATCTATATTTAACAAGACTTCAGGATAATTCTGATACATATTAAAGTTTAAGAACCACTGATCAAAGGCATCCTAAAAAGTTATTATCAATATTACGAAGAAGCAGCCTAGGAGTAAACAGTCTAGTAGACAACACACCTAAAACTTCCAAGAATATGGCAAAGCTGATGGAAAAAGTACATCATCAGATTCTTCTTTGTTTGTTTGTTTGTTTCTTTTCTAAGAATTTGGTGCCAGTAACATATGAAACCAGTTAAATCCTCTGGTCTAAGTAGCTGGCCAGAATCTGGATCCAGATCTGGAGAGAAGGCAGGGGCATTTGCAGAGGCCAGAGAAGCAATCATAAGAAGAAAAAAAATAAAGTTCCAGAACACCAGCAGATTTTAATATTTTATGGTAGAATTGGTCATTCTCATGCTCCACCCCATACCATGCCACATTGAAAACATACCCATCTGCTTTAAGCACAATCCCACCCTGCCTGTAAATTATTTTTTTGCCCCCCAAATACAGCACACATTTAAAAAGACGTCATTGCACTTTATGGATCTGTGTTTTTTTGCAAATGCAAGGGCCATTAATTGCATTCACAGCTGTGGCTTTCCCCTTGCTAGAATATGTTAGGCTTCTAGAAATGCATTCTCTGTTGAGTGCCAAGGGAAAAAAAAACCTCCTTTTGTCCCTCTTTATCTAGTGGCTTCCATAAGCTCTCAGACTCTAGCAGCAAATGAAATTTGGTTCCTTAGTATTTTGTTGATAAAAACAGGGAAAAGGGGAGCCTGGCTGGCTTAGTCAGTGGAACATGTGACTCTTGATCTCAGGATTGTGAGCTGGAGCCCCATGCTGGGCATAGAGATTACTTTAACTAAATAAATAAATAAATATTTTTAAAGGAAACAAAAAATAAACAAAAACAAGAAATTGTGTCCTCTAAGATAACCATTATTACTAACTAAAACAGAATGGGGGGGGGGAAGAGAGAGAGAGAGAATGGATTTTGCTTTTGGTAGAGAAATTCAGAACTTACAGTCAAATACACCCATGGCCCCAGTTTCAGAACCCTGGACTTAGCTACAAGAAAAGTCCCTTTCTTGGGGCGCCTGGGTAGCTCAGTCGTTAAGCGTCTGCCTTTGGCTCAGTGTGTGATCCCGCCGTTCTGGGATCGAGGCCCACATCAGGCTCCTCCGCTAGGAGCCTGCTTCTTCCTCTGCCACTCGCCCTGCTTGGGTTCCCTCTCTCGCTGGCTCTCTCTCTCTGTCAAATAAATAAATAAAATCTTAAAAAAAAAAAAAAAGAAAAGAAAAGTCCCTTTCTTAGCTAATTTCAAAGATTAATGAAGGGTTGGATAGTACAGCATCAGACATCTGTGAATTCAAGTGGCAGGCAAAATGGCAAAGACAGTAGAAATGCACCTTTGGTATCCCATGCCCTGCCTCCCCCTGTCCTTCTGTAACCCTCTGTCACTCCCAGGTAAACCTTCTTCACCACCCACATCCAATCAGTCAAATTACTCCACCTTCGCAATGTCTCAGCCATCACCTTGACCCAAATATCACAGCCTGTATAAAAACAGCACTGTCAGATTTCATAAATGTGCAATCATGACTCAAACTGAAAAGAGACATTCCGTCACAAGGGAAACAGAACTTGTCAAAGAAATTCATATTAAAATCGGAGAGCTCTCAAATTATAGGTTAGAGAGCTTTATTTTTAGAGATAAGTTTTAGGTTTTGTACTATTTCTCAAAGACTAAATTTAAATAAGTGGCACTTCATTTTAA
Organism: Ursus maritimus; assembly: GCF_017311325.1. Lineage (NCBI taxonomy): Eukaryota > Metazoa > Chordata > Mammalia > Carnivora > Ursidae > Ursus > Ursus maritimus. Next base: position 7,939,831 of record NW_024426230.1, read on the forward strand.
ACACCAGAACTAGGATTTTCCTATTATGAATCCACTAAAATTTATATTTGTCAATAGTTAACAGACAGTTTCTGGGTTTTGAAGAATTTTAATTTTTAAACTTTATTCTGCTTACACTTGAAATTGAACAGCAGTTCTTTTTTTTTCCCCCCTGTAAAAAGCACTTCATTCTTTGGGATGTCTGAAATAAGCCAATTTATATGTTTTTTATGTTCATATAGGGGTCACTTAACAGTTGGTAAAACTGGGTGCCCTGCCTTCACGCCACCTTCAGTAAAGTCAACATCCTCCCTGTCGCTCTCAATATTGTTTAAATATATATTTTTGAATAGGCTGCTTCCAAGAGTCAAGTTCCCAAGTTTCTTTGAACTTTCCTCTTCCTTCATCTCTACTTTTTTTCCTCTTGCTGTTTCTCCCTGACAACAAAAGGTCTAAGGACAATAAGCCCAGGGTGAAAATATTTACAGGGTGTGATTCAGAGAGTTTCCATCTGGGACTTCTACTTGAAGGAAGGTGTGAGATTCGGGACTTTCATTTATTAACATTCTCCCTTTCACCTGTGGGCAGGTCCCCTTGGTGTTCTCTTCTTTATCACCTTGCTGGTGGCCTGTCGCACTGCTCTGTGTGGCAACCTCTGGACCACCCCAGGAGGATGAGAATGATCAGATTATGAGGACAGGCTCTGGGAACAACATGCCCCAACAATCTTGCCAGGAAAAGCAGAAAACAGCACAACTGCCTTGGCTCTTCCCCTTTCCCTCTGAATTACACCATCAGATAATGTTTACAGGGAAGGAGGAAAGCCCCTTTGCCGGAACTCAGTCGATGTGCCCTGTCCCGGAAGGGGAAACGCTTCCACCATGACCTAACGAGAGGAAGGCCTCCCAGTGGTAGGGCACCGCAGCCTAGAAAGGGGATGTGGAGGGGACAGCCAGTGTTCTGAATTTTAAGTGGCCAGTAGTTTTCCATCAGACAACATGAGGCCCTCCCCAAAGTGCCTAGGGGTTCAACCCAGTAGGTTGGAAAAGTAACATTACAATTCAGGGGTTAAAAGGGACATTAGCATAACTTTCTGGGAAGGAAAGACTCTTTTATAGAAAAAAGAGAACAAGAAAGAAAAAAAGACCTGGGAAGAAAAGTTCAGCAGACTTGGCAGAAAAACTGTAAAACTCAGAACTATAAAAGAACAGAAAAGAAAATGATATACAAGATACGGGGGAACTATGACTTCTTAAGAGAGAAGGCTACAAAGGGGATGACTGTTTTAAGTCTTTGAGAGCTATTTTTTGATTCATTCAAAAACCAAGAAGGCAAGTATGAACAATGAAAGGTTTAGAGGGTTCTATAGGGAAAAGAACCTACTGGCAGCACAGGTCAATGAACAACAAAATGAGCTATAGAGTAGTTGTGGGATTTAATTATTTAGAGAAACATAACAAGTGAATTTAAAAAATCTTCATCGCATGGTACCTACTATTCCCCTAGCTCTTGATAGTTGCTGTCCTGACGACTTTGTAGGGTTGTTACAATGCTCAAATCATACTCCTGGGCCAGACTGTGAAAGAGCACTTCTGGTTTCTTCCATTCAGGCAGATTTGTTGAATGAATGCTCCCCATTCTCAACTATTTTAAAAATGGCATCTAGTTTAACACCCAGGACCATCCTGTGAGGTTGGTAGGAAACATAATGATGTTCTATTTTACACTAAGACCTATGGAAGCCAAAGGTATAGTTCTAGGTCACAGAGGTATAAGATGGTGTGAAGCATAAACTCCCTTTTGAAGCATTTTTGAAAGATAATTAGTGCTAGTTACCACTTCGAGTAGTTCCTTCACAATAGACTTTATTATAGTAAGGGTGGGGAAAGAAAGAAACAGAATTCTGTGATCTAGTTCATTCACCTGGAAGAATGAGTATATCCTGTGACATCTTCCTAATGTTTGAGAATCTGGGGCACTTGTTATATTTGGGAATATTTACCCAAGTGTTTTCCTACAACCACTCTCAATCAACAGACCTAATAAACCAAAACATGCTACGTTGCATTCATTGCACTGAAACAAAAAGCTGCCTTTTCAACATGACAGATAACTGCAATTTGAAATGTTTTCTGAGTAAATATTTTTGGTTTACTAAGTCACACAGTCAGCTTTCATATTATGCATCAAAACAATCTTTTCCAAGTTAAAAAAAGAATCACAGCTGTTTTGTAAATAAACGTTAAGCCAACACGAACCTGAGTATCTCTCAAGGGTAGACTCAAGAGCAAAGGTAGACTGTGACAATTAATTCTAAATGCATCTGTTATAATTAATAAAGGTAACATCAATGATGTAACTGAAATTTCTTAAATAATATTTAACTCCAGATCATTCAGTTTTTGATTATTCAGGTTGCAAGATAATGGGAAAGGGCCAAGAAAACCAATGTTAAATAACTATCCAACTACGTCAATAGCTCTGAGTAACAATGCAGGAAGAGAAAAGGAAGCAGATGGTGGAGAGAAGGAACCGGCAGGGCTATGGACCAGACATTTAGATTCACTCATTCTGCATTAGTTTGCCCAGGAGATAATTTCAATGCGGTGGAAACTGACTCACAAAGAAATTAAGTGACTTGTCCAAGATCATAAATAAAAGTAGAAGCCAAGATTTAAATTCAGATATCTCAAGATTCCAAAGCTCAAATGACCAAAGTGCATGGGCCCGCAGCTACCCACCGCTGCCTGTCATCTCTCTCCCTCCCTGCTCACATACTCCAGCTTCAGTTACTCCAACAGGACCAATTCTTTCCTCCACCACCACAAGTAACCTGCCTTTTCTTTTGCTTAGGAAACTCTTGTTCCCACTCCACCTTCTCGTGCTTTCTCATCTTTCAGTTCTCAGCATAAAGAATCACTTCCTCAGGAGGTGGTACCCCAATCCAAAATGTGATCCCCTGGCACATGTCTTCATAACTCTCAGATCTTTTCTATTCCATCCATCATGTTTTGTAATTACACATCTGATGCTACCTTCCCCAGTAAACTACAAGCTTCAGCAGGGCAGCGATCACATCTGTTTGCTCTTTACTCTCTAGCCAGGAACCAGCACACAGAATGCAGTCAATAAATATTTCTGAGCGAATGAGAACGTGAGTCATGGGAGCTGTCTGAAATTATCCATTATCTAAGATGCCCCCAATTCTAGTCTATCCAATACCGTTAAATTAGCTAAGAGCATTTAGAATTAATGGTGGTAGAAGACTTCTTTAGGTTGTTACTGATGCACGAAAAGGGGACCTTAGGAATGAGAAAAGAAACTATTGCCCACTTTATCAAAAACGCACTAATCAAAATACACAGGGGAAAGCCTTGGAAACTTTATGGCCCTAAAGCCCCTCACTGTGCTGGGAAATCAGCATTGTCCTGAGGATTGACAGTCTCTCTCTTGACCAAGAAACCGTGGCTTTTCCACATTAGTGTCACAGGTGTCATAGCATGTCTGTTCTGGGTGACCACCAGGCAGTCTGATTAAACTACGTGTCTAGTCCTGTTACCAACTCTTCAACATTAATTACTACAAACAAATTCAGGCTTACTCTTTTTGGGTTTTATACTTAAAGGCACAGCCTTGACCTCCAATGATGTTCCTAATTTTTATTCTGGGCTTCATTTGCAACAAAATTGGTTTAGGTAACCTCCCGTGGGTGAAAAGCTAATGCATTCTAGTTGAACAAAGATTGAGGAGCCAGGCAAAATACCTTAGTTTTCATTCAGTTCAGTTACCGCCTAATGCACTTGAAGGCCAAATAATTTTAACCCCCCCCCACTTAATTATCTTAATTTTCCCATCTGTAAAATTAGAATCAATACTCTGATAGATTTATAGCTAGTCTGAGGGCTTGTAAGATTCTCAGAAACATCAGGATAACTGACCCTTGCTCTAATTCTGCAGCTCTGGGACCAGAAAGGTCCTAGACCACACCGTGCCAGCCTAGGGAGAATAAATACGTTAAAAGAAGGTGTGGTGCTTGCTTCAGCACATATACTAAAATTGGAATAATTCAGAGATGAGCATGGCCTCTGTGCAAGGACATGCAAATTTGCAAAATGTTCCATATTTTTAAAACTGGAAAGAACAAAATAAGAAGGTATGTTGATGCTTATTTTATGCCGGTCTCTATGTCATCTTGTGTAACACCAAGATTGATGATCTGATCATAAAGATCCAGCTGCGCTTGGGGTGGAGGCAGGTTCTGCCTGCTTCTCAGTGACACTGTCTGCAAGTCCCAAGGTGCTCCTCACTCATTCAGACTTAATCCTATACAATGACATTGAAGCCCTCTCCAGAAGACCCACAGGCTTACACACCGTGCCTGTCACTGGAGAACACTGTTCATCTTTTTACTGTGTAGCACGTTCTCCCTGCATTAGTTGGATACACACAGCTTGACTCATTTCCTAGGTACTCTCTGTGTCTGGCCTCTGTATCAATCCGCACCTACAGTTGATACTCATCAACCTGGTGGTAACATGGGTTCAGATATGCTTCAGACATATAGAAAGTATTTCACAAATACGAGTGATTACTGCCAACTATCTAAAAGCTGAATTTTTATCTTTAATTTCTTTTCTATAATAAATAGATATAATATAGTATTTGCAATAGGCTCAAATTCAGACTTGACTGCTACTTATCAGTTTTGCATCTTTAGAGAGGTCACAATCTCTCAGAACCTGAGTATCTTCATCTGAAAGTGGAAATTCAATAAGAGTATTATCTACCTCATAAGGTTGTCATGAGGGCAAAAGCCTAGTGCTGTGCCAGTACACTGAAGGTGCTCAGATTTGAATGTGAAATCAGTAACCCAAAATTTGAGAGAAGTAAATGAATTTAAAAGTTCTATATCAGAATACTTTATGCTGAAAATAATAGAAAATTGAACTCACACTGCCTTAAATAATAATGGGAATTCATTGGCACCTGTACCTCAAAGTCCATAAGCAACGTAAGCCTCAGGCATTATGCACATGAGATCCAGCTAGACCTCTCTGCAGCTCTACTCACTCTGCTTACTCCATCTGTTTCCTCTCCTTCAGGCTGTCATCTCCGTTGCAAGAGGCCTGCCAGCAGCTACCAGTGCAAAGCACTTTCTCCTTAACATCCGGGGAAGAGAGAACGTGACGTCTCTCAATGACAAGGACTCCCAGCTTTGGAGACCCATGAACTGCCATTGTGCACAGGTGAATGCCATGCACTGGTGTGTAAAACTGGGGAGACTCAGTAGACAGGTGTTATGCATGGGGAAAGGCAATATGAATGTCACACAGACAACCACAATGTCCATTATAGTAACACAATAAATGCTTAGTGGGTGACGATACATTTCAAAGTTGTTGTTGTTTTAAGGAAATAAAACACCTGTGAAGAAACATTGAATTCTGAGCCTTCTAGGATCCTAATGAGTCAGATGGCAGGGAGTAAGAGTGGGGAAGGAGCTGACAAGGACTCTGTACAACAGAAATCCCAAGGTGTAAGCTTGCTCAGAAAGAAGTCTACTGTCCCCTAGGGGCACCCAGAGCTGAGCACCACTTATTTCAAGGCTGCTCTGAAGTCCCAGAGGTAAGAATCATGGCACAGTCCTTCCCTCCAACTCCTACAGATCTGAAATCAACTGGAGAAGCAGAAGGAGAATTTCCTAATGCTGGGGAAGTTTGTGTGTGTGTGTGTGTGTGTGTGTGTGTGTGTGTGTTTAAGATTTATTTATTTATGAGAGAGAGAGCTGGGGAGGGACAGAGGGAGAGAGAAAATCCTCAAGCAGACTCTTTACTGAGCATGGAGCCCGACGCAGGGCTCAATCCTAGGCCCCAAGATCATGACCCCAGTGGAAACCAAGAGTCAGATGCTTAACCAACCAAGCCAACCAGGCATCCCTGCTGGGAAAGTTTAAAATGAGAAAAGTTCCTCTTCTGAGTCTTCCATGGGAAATTCACAAACACTCCCACCTCTGCTAGAAACGCAAAAACACTGACACCAATGCCATCTCTTAGAAAAAGAGTAAAAGCCCCAGGATGAACCTTTTACAATGATTTCCTTTGCCTAAATAAAGCATTTGATTGGGTCTTGGGGCTCAGTTGATTGTAAGGAACTGAAATCCCCTCCAAGTACTTAAGCAAAAATGGAATTTATTGGATGAATACCAAGTATCTCCCAGCCAGGAAGTACAACTGGCCTCAAAAGGGAATAGGGGCCCCTGGCTGGTTTGGTTGGTGGAGCATGTGACTCTTGATCTCAGGGTTGTGGGTTTGAGCCTCATGTCAGGTGTAAAGATTGCCTAAAAATAAAATTTAAAAAAAGGGCGGGTGATGAATTCACTTGACCAGGAAGTGAATGCCCATTTGCTTTACTCTTCTCTCTGCCATGACCAACTTACCTGGCTTAACTTGCCCATGGGTCAGCGTTGGCTTTATACATTCCTTATTCAAGAGCCACTGCTGCAATGCTAAGTAGTTCCTGTAAGCCAGTTTCAAATTTCTGGGAGAAAGAGCCCACTGTTACATCTAAGTTCAGGTGTCTGTCCTTCACCAATCAACGGGGTCATCCAGTAAGGTCTGCTGCATGCCAGGAGGGGGATTATCAGCGAGCTTTGAGAGGGGAGTGAGCAGGAAGGTCAAAATGACCAATATGCATGTGTTAGACATGTCACTCCTTTTGTCTTCTATCGAAGTACAGTCAGTGTTACATGATTTCATAAAAACATCAGAAACAAGTAGAGGAACACAGACTAAGTCTAGATAACTACTCTCTCAGCTTGGCCCATTCTATCTTTGTATGTACTCTTTATACAGCATAATTTCTTACTGCTGCATTTTTCCCACCTGCCAAATAAAGATAATCATACTTGTCCTTATAACTCATAGGATTATAGAGAGGATAAAGAAATAATTGATATGAAAATACTTTAAAACATTAAAATCATGTTATTTATATTCTGCACACTATAAAGCATCTCTTCTAAATTCCAAAACCCTACTGCTTCTAAGCACATACTTACAAGTACAAGGATTGTTGGCCAAATAAGCCATTTTGTGTTACTCCCCCTAGGTAGACACACATTTTATGTCTTCCACATAACTATGTGGTTCAATGTTTTATAGATACACGGTTACACGGCATACATACTTGGCAGACAAGTGGTAGGAGAGCGGAAGAGATTACAGAAAGGCAGAAAAGTAAAAACAAAAGCAAAAAATAGCAACAGGGTAAAAACAATAAAGAAACATCACCCCCCAAAAAACAAAAATAGATACGATAACAGTCTGTAGTGATATCGTTCCTTGTCCACTAAAAACAAAAAGAATGGAAATAGGCCGCAAATGAGGAATTTAGATTCAATATGAGAGGAATTCCCAGGAGTAAGGGCTGCTAAGCATTCCCTACAAACAAAAGCATGGGGTTACTCCCTCCCATGCACTGGATGATGCATTCTTTGCAGAATTTTGTTGCATTCACCTTTGTTTCCCAGCAGCCAGCATGGCACCTGCCACCGTAGGCGCTCAGTCCATATTGTTGAGGATGTGAATGTTCAGAGATGGAGAAGGAGCCACTTTGTCTCTTCTCTGAGTATGAACCTCATTTTGATCTTGATTCAGCAACCAATCCATTTATAAACAAAATTAGTAAGACAATTGAAGCAATGTACACTGTAAGTGGCTATGACATTAAGGAGTTAATAATTCTTTAGGTATGATAATCCTAATGTGGTTATGTTTAAAAAGAGAGTCCTTACCTTAGAGAAATACTTTAAAGACTAAAGATTATAATATCTGGGATTATTTCAAAAGAATCAGGGGTAAGGGCATGAAAGAAACAAAAATGGCCATAAATTGATCATTGTTCACGCTGGGTAACAGATAAAAAAAAAGTGTTCACTATAATATTGTGTCTACTTTTTGCACATGTTTGAAATTTTCCATAACAAGTATCTTTTTAAAAAAGGAAAGAAATGTAAAACACAAAATGCAACTCATGGACTTAAGGCATAATCTGAATTAGCGTTGGTCATGTAACAGCTTTTATTACAATTATAACACTGTTGGTCATAAATAGCTCAATCTAAAAACAGCTAAAACTTGTGCTTTTCTTCTGCCATCCATAAAAATGATTTTCAGTACCAATTACGTTTCAAATAATTGTGGCTTTTCAGGGTAATATAAAGCTCAGCAAATCTCATTGCTATGTTTGTCATACTTGGTACAGCATTCCTATTAAAGATGTTCTTTAGTGTGAAATGTTGGCTAAGCAATTTAAATAAATTTTATTTTAAAATTTCTAAAGATATTGGCCAAATCTTCAATCACACTTTCTGCTTTCAAAGGTTGAAGAAATTGTCAAATGAAAGCATTTCTATATATTCTTTAAAACTGTTGTGGTTGAAGACAATGGCCTTTACATTGCCTACAGCTCTTTACAGATGTTCCAAATCAGCATTCTTTTTATAACTCAGTTCCAAAAAAAAAAAGTGTGTGTGTGTGTGTGTGTGTATATATATATATATTCAAATATTCCTTGCTTTTTTTTATGTGTCTCCCTTTCCTCTTATGTGGTTTAAATATTTAGTAATACTTATGAGTCACTTACTATAAAACTGTATCCTTTAGAATTAGTAATAACTTAAGTCATTGATGCATATTTTATCTACATTTTAGCACTTTCCAAATTAGTATGCATCTTATAATCACTACAGTTTTCCCAGAAGTTTTTTCTTATTTAAAATTACATTAATAATGATGAGTCATATTTTATTGCAGCCCAGATTTGCACAATATTAAAACGTCTTCAACAATTATTCTGTAACATGAAAATACTATCATAGCAGAGCAGTAAAAACTAGGGATGAAATTAAGTCTTATTAAATACTTCGATTCATATATGCCATATTTCAAGGAACTGTCTCTCATGCCTGACTTTTTAAAATTAATGTGTAATAAGGGAGAGGAGGATGGCAGCTGAGTAGAAGGATCCTAGGCTCACCTTATCCCAAGAATACAACTCGGTAACCATCAAATAATCCTAAATATCCCAGAAATTGACCTGAAGACTGGCAGAACAAACTCCACAACTAAAGGTAGAGAAGAGGCCACATCAAAGAAGGTAGGAAGTGTGGAAACATGATTTGGGAGAGAAGTAGATCCTGGCGCTGCTGTGGAGAGGGAGCTGTGGTTGCAGAAAGGGATGAGAAACAGACTAGCACACCAGGAAGTGCATGGGGAAGATGACTCCTGATCGCAATTGGCTTAGAAAGCAAGAGAGGCTGAATTTCGTGAAGTCTTGCAACCAGTAGGGCTTAAAGCCTGGAGTTCTAAAGGTCAGTGGGCTCTGCTCTGGGAGAGCCTGGAGGCATTGGGGCTTCTCTTGGAGTGAAGACAAGGCAAACAGCCTGCAGGCATACAACGTGAAAACAGCAATCTGAAGAGTGCCTGGGGCACATAGTGGAGAGGTTACTTGCTCTTCTTGAGGCATGTCCCAGAGAGGCAGCATTCACAGAGCGACCCTTCTGGGAACAAAGGAACTGGCCAGTGCCATTTCCCTCACCCACCCCTCAGCATAAGCACAGGGCCACCTGTGGGAACAAGTCCAACACTCGCTACCTAACTTGCTTACACCAAGACCCGCCCCCTGTGTTCTGGTGCAACTGCCCCTCCCAGTCATGCTTACCTCAGTCCTAGTGCACCAGGCCTCCTCCCCCAGAAGACCGGCCCAAGCCACTGCTTACAGCATGTCTCCCAATACGGGAGTTTTTCAGAGTCTCAATTCTGGCAGTGGTGACAACAGGTCTCATTTCACAAGCAGACCGGAGCATACCTAGTTAAAACACGCCACATTCAGGCCAGGGACCAAACACTGCCCCCAAAAAGCAAAGAGAGTCTCTGCAGATGACTGGCCTAAAGGATAAGCATAGCAGAGGGCACACAGCACACACTGGAGACTCCAGGAAGCGTCAGGCCCTGGGGAACAGGGGACACTATACTATAAGGCACTATAGGACCTCTTCTTCATAAATCCATTACCCTCAATAACAGGATATGTAGCTGACTTTCCAAAAACACAGAAACAGGCACAGAGACTTAGACAAAATGAGAAGACACAGAAATTTGTCCCAAGTGAAAGAAAAGGACAAGGCCACAGCCAAAGATCTAAGTGAAACAGATATAAGTAACATGGCTTGCAGCCAAAAATACTCAATCCAGCAAGGCTATCATTTAGAATAAAAGGAAAGATAAAGAGTTTCCCAGACAAACACTAAAAGAGTTCACAACCACCAAATCAGCCCTACAAGAAATATTAAAGAGGACAATTTGAGTGGAAAAGAAAGACCAAAAATGACAGTATGAAAGTGGGAAACATGAAAGTAGTAAAAATGAATATTTCTGTAAAAAATCAGTCAAGGAACTCACAAAATAAAAGGATTTAAATATGAACACCATATACCTAAAACACAGGGAGGGGTAAATGATGGGTTTAAACTTAAACAATCATCAGCTTAATATAGACTGCTATATGCAGATGTTATACACAAACCTAATGGTAACCACAAATCAAAAACTGCTACTATGAAAGAATGAAGAGAAAGAAATCCAAATATATCACTAAAGAAAACCAGAAAAGCATGAAAAAGAAAAAGACAAGAAAAGATCAGAGAAGGACTACAAAAACAACCACAAAACAAGTAACAAAATGGTAATAAATACATATCTACCAGTAATTACATTGAATGTAAATGGATGAAACATTCCAATCAAAAGACAGGTGACAGAATGAATAAAAAACCAAGATACACCTATATGCTGCCTACAAAAGACTCATTTCAGACTTAAAGGCACCAGCAGATCGAAAGTGAGGGGACAGAGAAATATTTATCACACAAATGGATGTCAAAAGAAAGCCGGAGTAGCAATACTTAAAACAGACAAACTAGACTTTAAAACAAAGACTGTAACAAGAGGCAAAGAAGGGCACTATATCATAATAAAGGGGACAATCCAACAAGAAGGTATAATAATTATAAATATTTGTGCACCCAATGTGGGAGCACCCAAATACATAAAACAATTAACAAACATAAAGGAACTAATCAATAATAATACAGTAATAGTAGAGTATTTTAATACCCCCCCCATTTACATCAATGGACAAATAATCTAAACAGAAAATCCACAAGGAAACAATGGCTTTTAATGACAAACTGGATCAGATGAATTTAAAAGATATATTCAGAACATTCCATGCTAAAATAACAGAATACACATCCTTTTCAAGTGCACATGGAACATTCTCCAGAATAGATCACATATTAGGACACAAAACAAGCTTCAAAAAATTTTAGAAGGTGGAAGTTATACCATGCATCTTTTCTGGACACAACACTATGAAACCAGATTTTCAGAAGTCAACCACAAGAAAAAGTCTGGAAAGATCACAAATACATGGAGGTTAAATAACATTCTACTGAACAATGAATGGATCAGCCAGGATATAAGAGAAAAAATAAAGGAGTACACTGAAACAAATGAAAATGAAATCACAATGGTCCAAAACCTATGGGATGTAGCAAAAGTGGTTCTAAGAGGAAAGTATATAGCAATACAAGCCTACCTCAAGAAGCAAGAAAAATCTCAAATAAACAACCTAACCATTCAACTAAAGGAGCTAGAAAAAGAACAACAAATGAAGACTAAAAACAGAAGGAAGGAAATAATAAATATCAGAGCAGAAATAAATGATATAGAAATTTTAAAAAACAATATAACAGATCAATGAAACCAGGAACTGGTTCTTAGAAAAACTCAATAATATTGATAAGCCTCCAGCCAGACTCATCAAGGGAAAAAAAAAAAAAAAAAAAAGAAAAGAAAGGACCTAAATTTTAAAAATCACAAATAAGAGAGGAGAAATAACAGCCAACACCACAGAAATACAAACAATTATAAAAGAATATTATGAAAAATTACATGCCAACAAATTAGACAATCTGGAAGAAAGGATAATTTTTTAGAAATATATAAACTACCAAAATTGAAACAGGAAGACAGAAAATTTGAACAGACATAACCAGCAAAGAATAAGTAATAAAAAATCTCTCAACAAACAAAAGTCTAGGGCCAGATGGCTTCACAGGTGAATTTTACCAAACATTTAAAGAAGAGATAATACCTAGTCTTCTCAAATTATTCCAAAAATAGAAATGGAAGAAAAACTTCCAAACTCATTATATGAGGCCAGCATTACTCTGATTCCAAAACCAGACAAAGATTCCACTAAAAAAGAGAACTACAAGTCAATATCTCTGATGAACATGGATGCAAAAATTCTCAATAAAATACTAGCAAAAAGAATCCAACAGTACGTTAAGAGTCATTCACCATGATCAAGTGGGATTTATTCCTGGGCTGCAAGGGTGGTTCAATATTCACAAATCAATCAATGTGAAACACCACATTAATAAAAGAAAGGATAAGAACCATATGATCCTCTCAAAAGATGCAGAAAAAGCACTTAACGAAGAACACCATTCATTCATGATAAAAACCCTCCACAATGTAGGGAATGAGGGAACACACCTCAACAAAATGAAGATGATATGTGAAAAACCACAACTAATATCATCCTCAATAGGGGAAAAAAGAACTTTTCCTCTATGGTCAGGAATAAGACAGGGATGTCCACTCTCACCACTATTATTCAACATAGTACTAGAAGTGTTAGCCTCGGACATCAGATAACAAAAAGAAATAAAAAGCATTCAAATCGGCAAGGAAGAAGTCAAACTTTCACTATTTGCAAATAACATGATACTCTATACAGAAAACCCAAAAGACTCCATCAAAAAATTGCTAGAGCTGATACACGATTTCACTTAAGTCATAGGACACAAAATGAATGTACAGAAATCTGTTGCATTTCTATACACCGATAATGAAGCAGAAGGAGAAATCAAGGAATCAGTCCCATTTACAACTGCATCAAAAACCATAAGGTAGCTAGGAGTAAACCTAACCAAAGAGGTAAAAGATCTGTATTCTGAAAACTATAAAGCACTGATGTAAGAAATTGAAGATGACAGAAAGAAATGGAAAAACTTCTTGCTCATGGATTGGAAGAAAATTCTGGACTTCAAGTTATATTACAAAGCTGTACTGATCAAACCAGTATGGTACTGGCACAAAAACAGAAACATAGATCTATGGAACAGAATAGAAAATTCATAAATAAAACCACAACTTTATGGTCAACTAACCTTCGACAAAGCAGGAAAGAATATCAAATGGGAAAAGGACAGTCTCTCCAACAAATGGTGTTAGGAAAACTGGACAGCAACATGCAAAGAATGAAACTGAACTACTTTCTTTTACCACACACAAAAACATTTCAAAATGGATAAAAGACCTAAATATGAGACCTGAAACCATAAAAATCTTAGAAGAGAACATAGGCAATATCCTCCTTGACAAAGGCTGTGGCAAATTTTTCTAGATAGGTCCCCTGAGGCAAGGGAAACAAAAGCAAAAATAAACTACTGGGACTACATCACAATAAAAAGTTTCTGCATAATGAAGGAAACAATTAACAAAATTAAAAGGAATGGGAGAAGATACTTGCAAATGACATATCCAGTAAGGGGTTAGTATCCAAAATATATAAAAAACTTATACAACTCAACACAAAAAAAACCCTACAAATAATCCAATTTAAAAATGGGCGGAAGACATGGACAGACATTTCTCCAAAGAAGACATACACATGGCCAACAGACACATGGAAAGATGCTCAACATCACTCATCATCAGGGAAATGCAAATTAAAACTACTGTGAGATACCACCTCATACCTGTCACAATGGCTAAAATTAACAACACAAGAAACAAGTGTTGGTGAGTATGTGGAGGAAGGGTAACACTCACACACTGTTGGCAGGAATGCAACTGGCGCAGCCATTCTGGAAAACAGTATGGAGGTTCTTCAAAAAGTTAAAAATAGACCTACACTATGATCTAACAATCACAGCACCAAGTATTTATACAAAGGATACAAAAACAACAATTTGAAGGGATATATGCACCCTGATGTTTATAGCAGCAGTATCTACAACAGCCAAATTATGGAAAGAGCCCAAATGTCCACCAACTGATGAATAGATAAAGAAGATGTGGGGGGGGGTGCAGTGGAATATTACTCAATCATCAAAAAGAATGAAATCTTGTCATTTGCAATGATGTGGATGGAGCTAAAGAGTATAATGCTAAGCAAAATAAGTCAGTAAGAGAAAGACAAACACCCTATGATTTCACTCAGATATGGAATTTAAGAAATAAAACAAAGGAGCAAAGGTAAAAAGAGAGAGCAACAAACCAAGAAATAGACTCTTAACTATAGAGAACAAACTAATGGTGGGGGGGGGTTGAAATAGGTAATAAGGATTAAGGAGTGCACTTGTGATAAGCACCAGTTGATAAAATAAAAACTTTTTTTAAAAAAGTATATAATCCTGGGGCGCCTGGGTGTCACAGTGGTTAAGTGTCTGCCTTTGGCTCAGGGCATGATCCCGGCGTTATGGGATCGAGCCCCACATCAGGCTCCTCCGCTATGAGCCTGCTTCTTCCTCTCCCACTCCCCCTGCTTGTGTTCCCTCTCTCGCTGGCTGTCTCTATCTCTGTCGAATAAATAAATAAAATCTTTAAAAAAAGAAAAGTATATAATCTTAGCAAAAACCAATAAATAAGCATTTATCAAGCTAAAAAATAAAACAAAATAAAAATTAAGGTGTAATAAAGGAATTGACTTTCACTGTATATAATTATTTGGAAACTTTTTTTTTTTTAAGATTTTATTTATTTATTTGACAGAGAGAGAGAAAGCCAGCGAGAGAGGGAACACAAGCAGGGGGAGTGGGAGAGGAAGAAGTAGGCTCTTAGCAGAGGAGCCTGATGCGGGGCTCGATCCCAGAACGCTGGGATCACACCCCGAGTCGAAGGCAGACGCTTAACGACTGAGACACCCAGGCACCCCTATTTGGAAACATTTTGTTTTTAGCTTACACTCTTTGTTCCAGTAGAAAATATTATGTGAGCTTCACATTTGAGCAACAGTGTCAGTGTATAATTCCCCAGGACCACAGGTGGAGATATATTTCAGATCTAATGGCTGAACAAGCCATTAGATCAATGACTTCAAACAACCATTACTGTCACTATCATTTGACCACCCCACTGCAAATCAACCACATCTCCTGGGAAACAGTAGAATGAATAATCCCACTGTATGTATATGAGAAAATGGACCTCTGGAGGCAAAGGTTTGGGATCATCACTAATGCCCGTCTATCTTAAAAGCTAACTGAATCACATTAGGCTTTTGCTCCATATGGATATATTTTAGAAATTACTGTTTGACCTGAATGTTAAGAATATGAGCAAAATCTGCTATCTTTGTGTTTGGAATACATGATAATCTTTTATAATTATCTTGTTATGCTAACCTATGGGTTATGTGTTTCTCTTGGATTTACCAATTTCATAGCAGATCTCAGAGGTCACACACCAGCCACTCCACTCAGAGATTTATTTCTTCTTTTTCCATTTTCTTCTAGCCTTTGTCACTTCCATGACCTTTGGCTCTCCTTGTGGATTTACTTAGCTATTATGAGGGAAAACACAGTATAATCTGGTGGTTAAGGGCATTGGCTTTAGAGAACAAATTTGAACCCTGGCTCTGCACTCTAGCTGTGTGATTTGGGACATGTCTTATAATCAGTCCGGACATAAGTATCTTCATTTATAAAATTAGGATGGTATCCACCTTGCAGGTATGTTGCAAAAATTCTTATGGGGACACGTATAAAGAGCTTAACACAGTGCCAGGATCACTACTATTATTAGCATTTTTATTACACCCTTGCCAAGAGCCAAATGGGTAACTTTCTGGCCCCCATCTTGCAGTAAAAAAGAGTAAGTCATCAGCAGAGAGCTGCCAGGATTGGAAGCTATGAAGCATCCTTTATACTGGTGACAGAGTTTCTACCTGTACTCCAAAGCATTGTGTAAGTCGCTGGGAATATAGAGAAGCATATGGAATAGTCTCAGCCTTGAAGAAGCTTACATCCTTTTGGAGAAGAATTACCACAAATAAAAAAAAAAAACAAGGAGTAAATAAATAAATAGGGGAGAAGAGACTAACATCCCTTGCAGAAGAATTCCCAATAAGTTATGTAGCTGCTCTGCCCTCAAGGAGGTTGAACATAACTCCCCACTCCTTAAGTGTGGGCTGCACATTGTGACATCCTTCCAAAGAGGACAGCATAGAAAGAGGGTATAAAAGAGTAACTTTACAGTAGAAAACCTGACAAACACCACCTCGGCCACATGACCAAGGTCAAAGCTAACAGTAATAACTCATGTTGATAGGATATACACACTTGATATGATGTGATGAAAACGTTACTTCACCTCTCTGGCCCTCCCCAAAAAACCATACCCCCAATCTAATGGTGAGAAAAACATCAGACAAATCCCCACTGAGGGACACTGTACAAAATATCTGACCAGTACTCTTCAAAATTGTCAAGGTCATCAAAATAAGGAAAATCTGAGAAAGCTTCACAGCCAAGAGGAGTCTAAGCAAATACGTGCTGATTAAATGTAATGTAGTATCCTGGATAGGATCCTGGAACAGACGGACATTAGGTAAAAACTAAGGAAATCTGAATAAAGTTTGGGCTTTAGTCAATCATAATATGTCATTATTGGTTCATTAACTGTGACAACTATACCATACTAATACAAGATGTTACTAATAGGGGAAATTGGGTGGGGGATAATAAGAACTCTGTATTATTGATTTTTCTGTAAGCCTAAAACAATTCTAAAATACAAAGATTTTAAAAATCAGTACAAGAGGGGGGCAGCTGACTGGTCTGTAGAGCATGAGACTCTTGATCTCCGGGTGGTGAGTTCAAGCCCCACCTTGGGCATGGACCCTACTTTAAAAAATAACAGTAAAATATAAATATAAATATATCATATATATGATATATATCTATATGATATATATATGATATATATCACTATAAGGGATAAAATAGAATGTGATGATTCATTCATTCAACAAATATTTCTTGAGTATCCATTATGTGTTAGACACTGCATTGGGAACTAGGGGTACAGCAATCAAAGAGAGATCAAAGAGAGGAAGATCCTTGATCTTGAGAAGCTTACATGGGATATATGCTGGGCTTATAGAACGAATTTATGTTCCTTGTCACAGCTTTCCTCGCTCAGGAGGGAAGTCTCAGTGGCACTTCAGTGGCCAATATGACCTCTATTTTTTTCTTGTTAAATAGGGCCAAATGTGATCCAGTCCATAATTTAGCAGTGAGAGGTGACTAGAAAGAGAACTTGCATAAGAAAGGATGGGTCCTAGGATTGCTGAGGGGCAGCTGAGAACTAGCTGGCATAGCCAGTGTTTCCTAAGGCCTCCCAAACCACAGAAAAATGGCATAACCCTCAAAGTCAATATATGCCCAGGGAGCATTTGCCCAATCACAGAAGTGGCCAGTGGCAGGTCCTTTCCAATCACTTGGTCTAATACCCCTTAACTTTATAGGAAAGGAAACTGAATTCCAAAAAGAGAAAGTGATTTCTAGTGGTCATAGGGTTATCAGGATCAACTTTTGTCTTCTCCAAGTTTTTATTTAAATTCCAGTTAGTTAACATACAATATAATATTAGTTTCAGGTATAGAATTTAGTGTGAATCAACTCTTTGATTTTTCACTCCTCAGAAGCTATGGACATTTATTACTTTGCTAGAAATCATCAAAAACCAAAAGGCTAGATGTACTTGCTTAGTATTAGACATAAACAAAAACAATCAGGAAAACTAGATCTAGAAAAAACATCAATGTGGTAAAATAACATAGATGATGAGAGTTTTCAAACTGATTATGGTCTATAACCAAACATAGGAGCCTACGGGATACTGCAGGATAAACGTACACTTCCCTAAAGGGAAGAAATTCATTTTAAGGTCACTGTAACAGAAATAAAAACAAGTTACCATGTATTGCATTAGCTAAATAAGTTTACAAGGGAGCTAAATGAGTATAGGGGGTGGGACAGGATTGATACTCCTTTTGAAGATAAAAATAAAAGACCAACAACAAAAACATAAAAACTTCCAGGTAACACTGGATTCATACTTAGGTAAAAACAGAACAGAGGGGGGACCTGTAAACTAAGAGCTTATCCATACAGGTAATGAGCCAAATCTAATCAGATAACCATACCATTCTTGAGAAACTCTTTTGAGCTGTCAGCAGCATCCTGAAGCCTAAAGATGCCCCATAAGGTATTAGTTTTAGAGGTAGTTCACTCCCTTAACAAGGCCAGCCCATTCTACACAAAGTTAGAAATGTGACCAGACAGCACACTTGGGAAAAATTACTTTTGAAATTGAGTTTTCAACTCTTCTGTTAAGGATTGTCTTTCAGCAACCATCAGGCCAGAAGATGCTTCCATGTTTTATCTGGGAAACACAATAGGTATATTTTTGATGGAATTTTAATGAAAAGATAATGAAAAAAAGAATGAAAAACTAGAATTATTAGCGTAACCTCTAACATTGAGGTAAGTATTATGTACCTTGGGCAGCCCATTAGAATCACCTGGGAGCTTTAAAAAATTCTAATACCCTGGTCCCAGGGTTGGTTCCAGACCAATTACATAGAATCTCTGGGATGGGACTCAGGCTTCAGTACTTTTTAAAGCTCCCCAGGTGATTCCATTGTGAGTCCCAGTTAGGAATCCACTGCTTTGAAGGGAGTTAGTCTAAATATTGAATATCAAATAGTCTTAATTAAAGCAGGGAAAACTAACCAGGCATCCCAGGAGTACAATAACCGGAAATGTCACCCAACTGAATACGAAACTGTAATTTCAACAATTTGTCTTTTTAAGTCAAACATACCCAGATTTCTTTGGCTTTTCCTCTCCCACAGCAGAGAAAACTACCTCTTAAGTTCAGATACTTTTTCCTTAATATACTTCTGGTAAGCATGAGGTACAAACTAAGTGAGGATGAGAAATCTCATCCCCACTCCCTCACCCTCCTTGGTTGGTCTTTCAGACCAGAAAAATAAGAATAACTTCCCTTAAAGGTTTCAAAACAAAATAATTAAGATTGTATCTTTGGGCAAACAACTATGAAACTCAATGAGGTATTTCCTTTATTTTTTAGTAGTCACAGACTCAGGGTCAATCATGGAAATAGCTGCATAGTTTTGACTGGGCCAAATTGTTCAGTGAAATTACATCACTGGAGGGTTGTGCCCTGTGGGAGTCCTGAATAGCATGCACCCCTCTGGTCATTTGGGCACCTGCCTGCTGAGCAGTGGAGTGGTAGCTTTTTTCCACGATGCTTCCCTCATTAGGTAGCATCATGACAATTGGGAGATTATCCAACACTGATTGAGGACACTCAATAAGCAATAATGAAAAAGACAGCTTTAATAGTCCTGAAGGCTTGAAATTTCTCCCAAGAAAAATATCAGGGGGTGGTGGCTAGATTACTGGGTTTCTAAGAAAAGGGTAACTCTCTACCATGGAAAAGATTGAATCTTTTAAAGCAGCCATGAAAATAAGAATAAAAAGCCTTCCAGCCAACAGATGTTATTTAATGAGTCTCTTTCTCTCCAGAAGATATTCAAATAGTAAAGGTAATGAAATCAGCACTCCCCAGTTGCCTGGTACAAATACTCATTCCAGATGAAGAGAATAGTTATAAAATCACTACAATATTTGTCTTCCAGGTGATGGTGGTATGTTTCTTTCCTAATACAAAATGTGTGAGAATACTACTAAGCAATAAAAAGGAAGAACACATACATGTTACAACATGGATAAGCCTCAAAAACATTATGCCCAGTAAAAGAAGCTGTATCATTCCACTTATAGAAAATGTTCACAAAAGGCAAATGTATAGACAGGAAGCAAATCAGTGTTGCCTAGGGTTGAGGGTGGGAGAGGGAACTGACTGTCAATGATGAGAAGGGATCCTTTTGGGAGTAATGGAAATGTTCTAAAACTGGATTGTGGAGATGGTTGCACAACTCTGTAAACTCACTAAAAATCATGCATTTTACACTTAAAAGGGATGGATTTTATGGCATATACATTACTGGTTATTCTTTGCACCAAAATAAAATGCTATTCTTGGGACTAAGTAAAACTACTAGGGAAACAAAACAAAACAAAACAAAACAAAACAAAACAAAACAGCATCCTGCCACCTCTCCTGGGTCTGGAGGTGGTTCCTAGGCTGCCATGGAGGTCACTTGTCTGTCACACTCCCTGTGAATTCCGCTCTTTCTCCCATTTCCACCTGTTAAAAGTTACCACGATGGGGGAGGACACATCACCAAATCGGAGATTCTGTGCAATCACAACGGACCACAGGGCTGGGAATTTGGAAAGGCAATCAAGTAGAAGTCCTTCCTGATCTAGAAAGGAAGAAAGGGCAGATACAATGAGGGGCCCGGGCCACCTCAGAAGCGTGGCCTTACCCATTACAGTAATGGAGCCCTCTGGGGGAAAATCCGAGTCCAGCAGAAACCAGGTCGGAAGGCTGGATCCCTGAGGCCGAAAGAAGAACCAATCAGTTGACAGGGTTTCTAAAAATACGAGCCACGCGTTTGCCAAACCCAGGTTGCTTTTAATTCAGAAGTAGGAACTCCATTTTCACGGAAGCACGAAGTTGGGAAGTTGGTTCTGAGGCCGCGTGGACCGGGAAGCTCTCGGGGGCGCAAGGCCTCTGGGTGGAGAGCAGCCCTGCGCCACCTCAGCCGCCTTGGCCAAAGCAGAGCCCAGGCTCCCCGCGGGGGCCGCAGCTCCGCCGTCGGGAACCGTGCGCGGGGAACCGTCCCTCCCCAGCCCGAGTGAAGCTGGCCGCGCACGTCGGGCAGCCGCCCCGCCCGGAGCGCCGTCAAGCCTCCGCGGCCGGCGCCGTGGGCCCCGGGCTCACCCCGCGCGTCCCCAGGCACGGGTCCCGCCGCCGTTCTACATTCGTTCCGACACCCCTGACGCCGGGTCCCACGGGGGCCGCGAGACTCTGACCCGGGCCTTGGCGCCTCCCCTACGGACGGACGCGGCGTCCAGGTGGCCGAGGTCCGCGCTGCGGGGGGGAGGCTCTCGGCGCGGGCCTCACCCCGGGACGTGGAGGGGGTGAGGGCGGAGCTGGACGGCCGCCGCCCAGCCCCGGGGGACAGGCTCCCAGCCCCCTCCTCGCGCGCCCCCCGCGCAGTGCTCATGCGCGCGGCCCGGCCTTTATAGAGCGGCAGGAGCCGCGCTTTCCGCACTCAGGCGCAGCCGCGCGGATCTGACTCAGGTGCGGAGACCTGGACGTCTGGCTGCGGGCGCGCGGTCCCTGACACCTGCCTGTCCGAGTCTCTCCTTTGTCGTTCCCAGCTTCTTTCTGTCTTGATATCGCACCCCCTCTCCCTGGCCGGGGTTGCACATCGATGCTGGGTTTGGCTCGATTTGCAGCCAGAGCGTCGTCTCCAGATAGAGAGGCGCTAGCTCCGGGGCAGCGGCCTCTTAGGTCACCTCCCTCCCCTCCACCGCCCTTGGGTTTCCGAGGGGTGCGGGATCCCCAAGGGGAGGGCGGGCGCAGTGTGGTGGGGACGTAGGGGCCTCCGTTCCCGGGAGCCTCCCTCGCATTCTCCCTGTCTTCCAGGTCCGAGCAGCCCCTCGACTACCATGTCTGCAGCCTGGATTCCCGTTTTCTGCCTCGGTGGGTACGCGCTCCTCCCCACCCCCTTTCCGTCGCACCAAGCGGGGTGGAGGCTGGAGCCAGCCCTCGCGCTGTCCTTTCTTCGCAGGTGTGTGTCTGCTGCTGCTGCTGCCAGAGTCTGCGGGCAGCGAGGGAGCAGGTGAGTTGCGGGTTCCCCTGTCGGGGAAGCAGGGCTGGGGCCAGGCGGTGGGAGGGGTTGGGGGCCGGCAGGTAGAAGCGCGCTCAGATCAAGCCCCTGGACCTTGGCCCCAGGGACCGCAGCTGGAGGGCGCCAAGGCTGGAACGACTGCCTGGCGCACACGCATCCATACCCACAGCGTATCTACTCCGGCTTACCCATTTCTCCTACGCGAGGGGGCCCCTGGTATCCAATGGGGACGTTCTTCCCAAGGCGTGGAGAAGGAAGCTTCTCCGAATCCACACTCCCATCGTGGGAGGCACCTGGGAAGCCGAGCATCGGCATCGAAAGGTCAAGGCAGGGGAGTATTCGCTGAGTCCCACCGAGGGGCACACTAGTCTCCGGTTGTCCCTGGCGTTTGAGGTCAGGGAGAAGCCTCCCGGACCCGACTTCACACTGTCAGAGCTGACACAGAGATGCTTACATCCTTGTCCCACCTTGCTTGAACCTCTGGTTTCTAGGAATAACCCCTAATTGTATGCCCATTTCATACTGAAGAGAGTCTAAAAACAGTTTGTTCCACATGTGAAAAGTCCGAGTATGGGTGTGTGTGTTTTCTACAATATAAAAGGCAAACTCTTTTACAAAATCTATCCTGTTCTTCTTGAAAGGAGAGATGAGGGCAAGTGTTGCACTGGGCTGTTTTCAGCACCCCAGCCCAGCCACACACACACACACACACTCTCTTTCTTTCTCTTTCCCGCCCCCCCCCCCATTCGAGTCAGTGTTGGCAGCTAAAGGCAGAGCCTCTGATGATACGAAAAGTGGGAGGAAGGATTAAGGCTGTTTGATCACATGTATAAGGCTCACAGGTATGAGGCTACTGATTTGGAAGGATTTTAACTTCCGCAGCAATCTCACATATTTCAGAGCTAAGGAATCAGCATTGTGCCTGGCATTCTGCCTTCCCTTCCACAGAGATGCACAGTTCAGGGTGCAGCTCAACACAGAGAGCTCATAAAAAAGGGTCATTGGTAGAGAGAGGCAGGCTACTCAAATGGGCAGATGACCAGACAGTATTACTCTGTCTTGAAAAAAAAGCTGTTTTTTGGTTTTTTATTAACATCTGTTTCAAAAAGGTTTGGATTACCACAATTTCTTGTGTTTAGAAAATAGTATTTAATAACATTATTCTCAACTTAACATTTATAGTAACTTGATGAGTTAACATATTGTTACATGCTGCCAATAGCTTGTGTCTACCTAACATCTTCTGGAATAAGAACTTCAATTCCTTATTAGCTTGGGTTGGTGTGTAAAACTCGAAGAGTATTAACAGTGTTTTCTAAAAATGCATTTACTGCCTGATAAATCTCTCTGGACAGATTTGGAGCAGAAATAAGCAGGTTCAATTCAGATAAAAATGCTTCATTGCATGGAAACTAACTTCCCTGTTTCTTGTCCTGCAGGAGTTGGGCTGTGTGACCTAGAGCAAATTAACCCCATCGCTTTAATTTCTGCATCTGTAAAATGGGTGATTGAGCTAAATGACATTTTGTAAAGGGAAACATCTGTTTACTGGCTTCCTTAAATTAAGATATAATTTTAAGGCACTGCATTTGGAGAAAAACTGGTATAAATGGTCCTCGAAGCAAAGGATGGGACCTTGAGAGGTTTGTGTGTGTGTCTATGAAAATGTTTCTCATTGGGGTGCCTGGGTGGTTTAGTCGGTTAGGCATGGACTCTTGATCTCACCTCAGGACTTGACATCAGGATCATGAGTGCAAGCCCTGCATTGGGCTGCATGCTGGGTGCGGAACCTACTTAAAAAAAAAAAAAAAAAAAGGAAAATGTTCCTCTCAGGCTCAGCCCAGTATCTTTAGTATCTTTATCTCAGGCAATTGTGTCCATAGTTATAATCTTAATTGAGATTTTTATTTTTCTAGAATGAATTAATAAATCACAAATGACTAGTGTCATTTTCTAGTTCTGTTTCCAATTGCTAAAATTGGAATGGTGTGGAACCATACATACGTTAATATTCTTAACAAGAAGTATAGAAATTAGGGAGATAAATCTTCAATCTCATACCCTAGTTCCCACCCCACCCCACGGGGACTCCCCTCAAAATCCTAAGAATGTCATCACATTCCCTCCATTCTTTTCAGTTCCCATTGCTATCACATGCTTTACCCGAGGCCTGGATATCAGGAAAGAGAAAGCAGATGTCCTTTGCCCAGGGGGCTGCGCTCTTGAGGAATTCTCCGTGTTTGGGAACATAGTGTATGCGTCTGTATCAAGCATATGTGGTGCAGCTATCCACAGGTAAGCTGAAACGTGCAAGGGAGAGAAATCTAAGTGTAATGATATTCTTTCCCTCTTTAGCCAAATGGACCCCCACCTTCTTTCTTTTGGTACCAATATTGGCCACAGAAGATGGATACATTTTTAAGGTTTTCGTGGATATCCTTGAAGAACCAGGAAAGGAAAGCTTTCTGACTGAAAGGCAAATTGTATTATTTCTTGATAGCTAGATCCCTGTGATTTTAGAACATTCTTAATCATGTGATGTATTAGTGAGTTTTTACTACGTGCTAGACATTGTTTTAATTTCCATGACAACTCTACAATTGTAAAGAGTAGGTACAATTTTATTCCATTTTATAGAGAGGAAACTGAACTCAGAGTTGCCAACTATCTTGGCACTGTTAGCAGGTGCCAGAATTGGAACCAAAAGCCCAGGTCCGCCTCCAGAGCCCCTATTCATTGCCCACTCTGCTATCCTGCAAGACTTTTTTTTTTTTTTAATGAAGTCCAAGGACGTGTAAAGTACCTTAGAAAACTATGAAAATTATTTGGTTCTATTAACTTTGAATCTCTGTGCTGTAGGGAATAGGATCCTACAGGTATGTTCCTAACAACATTTAAGAAGTTTGACAGCACAAAACCATTTCTCCCAGGCAGATTTTGTACCTGTGTAAGCAAATTTTTAAAAAAGGCTGGCAGCATCCTTATGTATCTTCCCTGACGAACTATTTTCTTGATTAATCACAACAATAGTGTAACATGGCCTAGAAGTCAGTTAGATACCCCTGAAAAAGTATGGGTAGCTTTTCAGCTGCTTTTCTCTGTTACAGGGGAGTAATCAGCAACTCAGGGGGACCTGTGCGAATATATAGCCTACCAGGTCGAGAAAACTATTCCTCAGTAGCTGCCAATGGCATTCAGTCTCAAACACTTTCCAGATGGTCTGCTTCTTTCACAGTGACAAGTAGGTACAATTACATTATTCTTACTTTTGTGTAAATGTTGCCTCAACCCCCCCCGCAAAAAAAAAGTTTTCTGCTTTTCTTTGTTCAACCTCTTTGACTCTGATGGAAAAGCCTGCAGTCAAGACTCGGAGGAGTCAACAATGGGTTAGAATCAGGGGACTGGATAGGCAAAGACCCACTCAAGCTAAACTTGGCTGAATGGGGGAAAAATAATCTTGCTTTTAGAAGACTGCAGTAGAAGCTTGCATTGTCTGGGGTGTCTGGGTGGCTCAGTCAGTTAAGCATCTGACTCTTGATTTCAGGTCAGGTCCTGATCTCAGGGTCACTAGTTCAAGCCCCATGTTGGACTCCAAGCTGGGTGTGGAGCCTACTTAAAAAAAAAAAAAAAAGAAAGAAAGATGGAAAGGAAGGAAGGAAGGAAAGGAAGGAAGAAAGGAAGAAAGAAGGAAAAGACAGACTTGTATTGTCTGCAATCAGAATGCTCTGACATTTACCAAGTAACACTAGCTCAAAATGCTAGTGAATGAAAATGAATGTAAATTCATTTTGGTCATCCTTTTAAAATATGATTTAATAGCTAAGAACCCATTTTGGTTCTTTGAAACTAGCATGAAGCAAGTACTCATGCAATTGCCATCACTCGATTACATTTATCATCCCATAGGCCCCTAAATTAGATTCATTATGCTTTGATAGTAAAGAAGTAAGAGCAAAACATAGTCTTATTTTTATTTTAACAGAAGGAAAAAGTGGTACCCAGGAAGCCACGGGACAAGCAGTATCCACAGCACATCCATCAACAGGTATGAAATATGAAAGCTATCTCCTAGTCGCCTGGCACAGCATTTGGAAATTAAAAATAAATGTGTTGTTGATAGCTTTCCTTTTAAAGGAAATTGGTACTAAACACAAAACAGGCACGTGGGTGGCTCAGTTGGTTAAATGTCTGACCTCTGCTCAGGTCATGATCTCAGGGTCCTGGCATCAAGCCCCGTTTGGGCTTTGTGATCAGCGGGGAGCCTGCTTCTCTTTCTCCCTCTGCCCCTCCTTCCACTCATGCTCTCTCTGTTTCTCAAATCTTAAAAAAAAGATTTTATTTATTAGAGAGAGAGAGAGAGCACAAGCAGGGGGAACGGCACAGGGAGAGGGAGAAGCAGACTCCCTGATGAGCAGAGAGCCTGACCCAGGGCTCAATGCCAGGACCCGGAGATCATGACCTGAGCCAAAGGCAGACGCTTAACTAACTGAGCCACCCAGGGACCCTCAAATAAATAACATCTTAAAAAATTTTTAAAAACCCCACAAAATAAATATCTTATGTTTACTGGTATATTACATAAAGAAACATTTAATTTTATATTTCAAATTCCTATCCTTCTGTTTTCAATTATAAACTCTACTACCAAACGTTCTCTTGAAGTCCTGCTATTTCTTTCTGATAAACCCCATGCCTAGAAACTGGACAAAGTAAAAGTACCATGAACTTCCTAGTTCCATTTGCCGTATGCAGAAAAGGAATTGGTGTTGGTCCATTTTAACAAATAGCCAGGGATCTCCTTTCCTAAGACTGTGGCAGTTCTAAAGTCAAAGAAATTAAGAACATTAGAATCTAACTCTTGAGTTTCCAGTCCTGCCTCAACTGTGGGTTTGAGATATCAAGGCCTGGATTCGTGGCATATCAAATATTGGCCTACAACAGTTCTGACTTGTTTCTTTGCTGGGGCATTGCTTCCCCAGTCCAGAAAATGGTGAGAAAATTAATTTTTTTTTTTAGGAAATTAATTTTTTAAAAACAAGTATTTTTAAGAATGACACTCCTTGTCATGAGCTTTTCCCCTTGTGGGCTTCTTGCTATGAAACTGTCTTCCTTTTACTAATGCCAAGCACTTCGTTTCAGGGAAACGACTAAAGAAAACACCTGAGAAAAAAACTGGCAATAAAGGTAAGAGTCCAGATATCCATTTGGGAAAGTAACATTCACTCTCCCTCCCTCCCTCCTCTGAAACTGCTAACAGAAAGACTTGTTTGGGTGTTCACAGACTGCAAAGCAGACATTGCATTTCTGATTGATGGAAGTTTTAATATTGGGCAGCGCCGATTTAATCTACAGAAGAATTTTGTGGGCAAAGTGGCTCTAATGTTGGGAATTGGAACAGAAGGACCACACGTAGGCCTTGTTCAAGCCAGGTACCAATCTTGTTTAAATGGGTGGAGACTTGATGATAAAGGATCAGTCCTTTTAGTGGATACATGCATTTCAGTTCAATATAAACATATTGAGTTGTGGACAATCTGAATTCCCAAACTATAAATACAGGATGTAAGACTGCCTAAGCAGACTAGGTAGGTATAAGTGCTTCCTTTTTGGAATAAAAAGATTGAGAATTATATGCTATTTGAGGACCAGAAGGTAGATTAAAAGGTTTTTTTGCTCATACAAATTACTTCTGCACATATACTCTGCTCAATTCCTAATTCCTCTTTGCTGAAGGAAGAAGAGATATGTCTATTCCTCCTTCCTATTCTGTCATTCTTTTAAATATTTCCCATAGTTCCTTGGAGACCTGAAGCCCTACCTTTTTAATTTTGTTCATTTAAAAATAATGTTGATGGCTTTTAGGATTATAATATGCTCACTATAGAAAGCTTGAAAAACATATAAAGTACATACATAACCAATTTCCTAAACATATCCCTCAGAGATAATCACTATAAAATGTTTTATATCCTTGATTTTTTAAAAAAGATTTTATTTATTTATTTGAGAGAGAGAGCATGAGCCGAGGGAGTGGCAGAGGGAGAGGAAGAAGCAGACTGTCCCCACTGAGCAGGGATCCATCCCAGGACCCTGGGGTCATGACCTGAGCTGAAGGCAAACATTTAACTGAATGAGCCACCCAGATGCCCCTCCTTTCAGTATTTTAAGAAAATTTGTTTGTACATGTGTGTGTGCTCTGAGCCAGGCCTGGTTTCAGGGGCACCATATAGTATTGAAGTATTTAAGTATTGTTGACACACAATGTTACATTAGTTTCAGGTGTACAACATAGTGATTCAACATCTTTCTATGTCACACTGTGCTTACTCTACGTGTAGCTACCATCTGTCTCCAGAGGATGCTATTACAGTGCCACTGACTACCTTCCTTATGCTGTACTTTTTTTTTTTTTAAAGATTTTATTTATTTATGTGACAGAGAGACAGCCAGCGAGAGAGGGAACATAGCAGGGGGAGTGGGAGAGGAAGAAGCAGGCTCCAAACGGAGGAGCCCGATGTGGGACTCGATCCCGGAACGCCAGGATCACGCCCTGAGCCGAAGGCAGACGCTTTAACGACTGCGCTACCCAGGCGCCCCCCCTTATGCTGTACTTTTTATTTTCCTGACTTATTCATTTCATAACTGGAAGCCTGCAACTCCCACTCTTCTTCACCCATTTTGCCTATCCCCCACCCCTCCTACATGCGTGTGTTGCATTTTCAAAAGCTCCAACTATAAAAATGTCATATGTCCTGTTTTTTCAACCCTTAATATTTTGAGCATTTTACCAGATCACAACTACTCTTCAGAAAATGATGTTTTGGGGCGCCTGGGTGGCTCAGTTGGTTAACTGTCTGACTCTTGATTTTGGCTCAGGTCATGATCTCAGCGTTGGGAGATCCAGCCCTGTGTGGGCTCTGTGCTGGGCATGGAGTCTGCTTAAGATTCTCTCTCTCCCTCTGTCCCACCCCCACCCACCCACCCCCACTCACATACTCTTTCTCAAAAAAAAAAAGTTGTATAATGTTCCTTTGCATGATTATTTGTTAAACCATTCTTCGGTTTTTTCATCATTCCACATTACATTATGATTAACATCCTTATGTCACCCTGTACCATCATTGATTAGTTCAATAGACTAGATTTCTAGAAGTAAGATTGGGTCAAAGCGTTCTGACATTTTTAAGGCTTCTGATACAAAGTTAAATTGCTTTCTAGAAAGCTGATTCAGTTTAAACTGCTATCAGCAGTCTGTGAGGGGAGCACCAGTACTACAAATATTCATTTCTATTTCATTTGTTCTTATGTTATTTTTTACAACTTGTTCTTAATTTAGATAGATTTTTTTTGGTTTGAGAATTTAACTTTGTTTTCTATATAACTTAACCAATTTGTCCCACACTCTTAAAACAACTGAGCTTCTTATTCCATTGATAGGAGATACCAGTTTTATATGCAAGTTTAGGCAAGTCAGTTTCCTTGATCTATAAGCTAATTCTACATCTTTTCCACAATGCTTTGATTATTGTAGCTTTAATTGTAAATTTTAACATCTCAGGGGGGCAAATTCCCCTCAGTGCTTTTCTTCTTAATTTTTTTTCTTTGAGATTTGTATCCAAGTCTTTTTCAAGATGAAAGCTACGCTGTCTTATAAACTCAAAGACTAGCTTCTCTATAAACTTCTTGGCTTATAGTTTTCCTATTTTAGGAAGAACATCAGAATAGACTGTATCAAAGAGTTTAGATTTAAGCAGAATAACAGAATATACCATTAAGAATGCAAAAACAAGACTAAATCTCATAAATCACAATTTGGATAGTTGAAAAGTGACCATAAAAGTGAGAAGGTTATCAACCCATAATATCTGATTTTGTGACCCAGCATTCTACCAGATATACAGAAATACAACCAGTGCTACGTTTATCTCTCAAAACTCTTGACTTAATGGTAATTGATAATACTAAAATCTTTAAATTTTACACTTAATGAAATACTGATTTATCTAAAAACTAAACACAACAAATGGTGCCTTTAACTGTTTTCACTATATTCTCTAATGAACAGAGTAGTGATAAGTGAGCTGAAATCCTTTTACTATTAAATATGGAAAATCCCAAATCTTATAATATACATTATTTTAAGATTCGTAATGTATCATTTTTTATAACAAAAATTCAATATTGTAATCCTTCATAATTTATTTTCTTATACCTTCTCATTTTTAAAATGTTGGTCCCAGTGTCCTTGGAATTGCCTCTTCTGACCAGAAACCTGAGTATATAATAGACCCACTCTTTTGAGTGCTTCCAGGGTCTCCCACCCTGCCACCTTCCACCTCTGTGCTGCCCAACTCTGCAGATCTCCATTAAGCCCAGTGCTCTGAGCCAGGCCTGGTTTCAGGGGCACCATATAGGTTGGGCATGGACTCTGGCACCAGACAAACCTGAATTTGAAGTGCAGCTTTGTTTTGTTGAGCAAGTTACCTAAATACCCTGAGCCTCAGTTTCTTCATTTATATAATAGGGAAAATAGTTTCTACCTTGTAGAGCTATGATGAAATGAGATGATACATGTAATGTGTATTTAGCATATTACCCAGAATAAAATAAAACCTCAAGGTAGCAATGGTTTTTGTTACATTTCTGCAAGATGCCTTAAAATTCAAGTAAGGATGCAATACCTTAATTGACTGTATTACTATGGGATTAAGAAAGAAACTTAGGCATTGTCCAATTTAAAGACTTTTTTTTAAGGTATGTTTTGTTGCTTGTTTTACCTTTCCAGTTCTCCTTAGATAACATTTTTTTTTTCATTTCTCCACTTAGTGAACATCCCAAAATAGAATTTTACTTGAAAAACTTTACATCAGCCAAAGATGTTTTGTTTGCCATAAAGGAAGTAGGTTTCAGAGGGGGTAATTCCAATACAGGTAAGTAGACTTTGGCACCTGGGGTATAACACAAGAGAGGGTTAGGAGTGATCAAACATGTAAAACAGTTTTAGGCTATTTTATATAAGCAGATGTGAAACTCTTCCTCCTGACATTGAAATCTTGGCTAGGTTGGTACTTGATCATCTAAGACACTCAATTTATAATGAAAAATATACCGAAGGGCTAATTAATATTGCTTGTTTAAAACACACAAAAAAATATTGTGTTTTATTATCCTTATATTGGATAGAACAGACAGCCACTTTAGAGAAGTACCTGTTCGGCATGTTAAAAAGAAGCAAAGATCAACAGACTGATTTAACAAATGGAGATGTGGCAGAAAGAACTAAAGTAGCAGTACAGACCCTCTGAAGGAACGTCTCTTTTTCTGAGTTTTTAGTGGTCCTAGTCAGTCAGTAAGGGGCTAGAGAGGAAAGTACAGGAGTGGGAGTCAGTCGTGTTTCTGACTGGTGAGTGATGTACAGTAAGGAAACATGAGGCTTCTGGGAGGTGATGAGGGCAGTAACATGGGTTGTGAAGACAAGACAAATAAGCCTGATGGATAATTAAAACTTTCCCATCTGTTATACAACTAAGTTCTACGTAAGTTAAATTCTTAAACTCTGGTGGCATCAAGTTGGTACAGGGAAATAGAATGTCATTTGAGCAGTGGTGCCATTCCAGCTTGCTTCTTTTTTAAAC
Source organism: Ursus maritimus (assembly GCF_017311325.1). Classification (NCBI taxonomy): domain Eukaryota; kingdom Metazoa; phylum Chordata; class Mammalia; order Carnivora; family Ursidae; genus Ursus; species Ursus maritimus. Next base: position 7,971,435 of record NW_024426230.1, read on the forward strand.
CTAGGAAAAGCCTTGAAGCACACCGCGCAGAAATTCTTCACAGCAGACACTGGAGTAAGAAAAGGGATCCCCAAAGTGGTGGTGGTATTTATTGATGGCTGGCCTTCTGATGACATCGAGGAAGCGGGCATCGTGGCCAGAGAGTTCGGTGTCAATGTATTTATAGTTTCTGTGGCCAAGCCTATTCCTGAAGAACTGGGGATGGTTCAGGATGTTGCATTTGTTGACAAGGTAAGGAGGTGAGGGTGTCTTCTGTTATGTAGTGATTTTACCTTTGGGCTTCGAAGCATAGTGCTGAATGGCCCTTATCTGAATTAACTTTGAACAGTCAAGACAGAATGTTTTTTATAATTGTTTTAATGTTTCTATAATTTTTAAGAAGAAACAGCTTGTGATCCCTTTTATGTCTCCATTAGGCTGTCTGTCGGAATAATGGCTTCTTCTCTTACCACATGCCTAACTGGTTTGGCACCACAAAATACGTAAAGCCTCTGGTACAGAAACTCTGCACTCATGAGCAAATGATGTGCAGCAAGACCTGTTACAACTCAGTGAACATTGCCTTTCTGATTGATGGCTCCAGCAGTGTCGGAGACAGTAATTTTCGCCTCATGCTTGAATTTGTTTCCAACATAGCCAAGACTTTTGAAATCTCAGACATTGGTGCCAAGATAGCTGCTGTACAGTTCACCTATGATCAGCGCACAGAATTCAGTTTCACTGATTATAGCACCAAAGAGAATGTCCTAGCTGTTATCAGAAACATTCGCTATATGAGTGGTGGAACAGCGACAGGCGATGCTATCTCCTTCACTGTTAGAAATGTGTTTGGTCCCGTGAGGGATAGCCCCAACAAGAACTTCCTGGTAATTGTCACAGATGGCCAGTCCTATGATGATGTTCGAGGCCCGGCTGCTGCTGCACACGATGCCGGTAAGGTTCTTGTCCTTTGGCTGGGTAGGGAACTGAGGGGTTCAATGAGTTTTATAAATATAAACTTCAGCATTTATTTTATTGAACGAACATCTACATCATGGCAGTCACTGTTCCAAGAGCTTTACCCAATATTAACTGATTTAATTGTCAAACCAGCCCAAGGAATCTCATTCTATGGGTAAGGAAACAAATTTCCTCAAAACCACACAGCTTGCAAGTGGTGAGGCCAGTATTCAAACCCAGGCAGTCTGGCTGAGTTCACACTCCTTAACCACTGTATTGTTGGGAGAATGCCCAGGAGAGCCATGTCATGTGTCAAGGAAACATGTTACAGGTGCTTATGTTTGGCTCAAACTTGGAATATATTCCACCCCCCAAAATCAGTTTATCATAATTTACCATGAATCTGTTTGATAATTTTCTAGATTGCATGAATTTTCTAAGATAAGGGCACCAGTAGACTTTAATTCTATTCCACCCAAATTTCCTTTTTAGTCTTTTTCTTCTTGAGATAATAAAAACACACTCTGATGTTGTAAAAGGGTATAAAAAGGTCTTTTTTCTCCCTTACCCCAACCTTAATATTACTTTTGGCAAAGGCCACTCATTCCTGAAAATATTACCATAATGTGTTGCTGGGATCAAATACAGCAACAAAAAGCTGGCACTCCCATTCCTGGGATAAAACTGAGTGCTTGCAGTCCAATAATACTTAAAATATAAAAACACTAACTTGGGAGACGGGAATTGGCAGCCTTGCATTTTTCTATACTCTTACATACATCCTTTTCCCTATTTAATTCCTAATGACTTAAGCTTTTCTTCCTTTGATAATTTATTAGCACGTTAATGCACTTATGTACTTACATATTAATGGAATACTGTTATTTAGTGGGTAGAGAACTGATACATGGAAATTTAAGCTATACATTGGCTTTTTCTACACATCGGCAACTAACCCAGATCAAAGACCTTTTTGCTATCATACTCCTTAAAAATGTAGCCTACAGGGGCACCTGGGTGGCTCAGTCGGTTGAACTTCCAACTCTTGCTTTTGGGTCAGGTCATGATCTCATGGTCGTGGGATCAAGCCCCAGGTGGAGCTCGGCACTCCACGGGGAGTCTGCTTGAGGGTCTCTCCCTCTGCCCTTCTCTCCACTTGTGCATGTATGCACATACTCTCTCTCTCATAAATTAAAAAAATTTAGCTTACTGAAATAATTTATGGTTAACAGGCTTGGATTCAGGCTAAATTAAATGAACTAGATTAATTCAAATATATTTTCTCTATGCAATTAGTTGAACTTCAGGAGGTTGGGCCACACCATTTCCATGAAAATTATCCTTTAGTGATAGTGAAGTCAAAGTTACAAAGTTAACAAAAGCCAGGATACCTAGGCTTTCGGGACTTGGTTGTAACTTTTTTTTTTTTTTAAGCTCTAATTATATATTGGGTCTGAGCTAACAAATGTGAGCTTGAATTCAATCTACAGGTGAGGAAAACGGAGGGGAAAATTTCTTTTTCCTTTTTTTCTTTTGCCAGGGGAGAGGGGAGTATTGACTGGGGGTAATAAATCAGAAATCGTTTCAAGGAGCTTTTACATAAACTAAACCTGCTTTATTTATATGTTAAGTATTCACAACTCTTGGCACTGAATACCACTAGAAGGGGGATGAAGTCTTAGATAGAAGAGAATCTATTTCAGAAACTCTCAAAACATTATGGGGATCTTCACCCAAAAGAAAGATGGTAAACAACTATTGCACTTGGGATTGAGGCGAGTCAAACTAATGTAGTTATCACCCTAGCCAAAAAGTAGTCAAAGACTTCTAGTAGCCCACGGGAATGCAGAGGTTATGCCTCATGTGTAACTAGAAGAAATTATTCCAGCTTCACAGACCTTTCTCTTTGGTTGTTTTTACCACCAGATTTTTGCTTGGTCAAATTTCTCACTACTGGTCAGTTTGCCAATGTAACATACACACCAAACTGGAAGAAAGTTCTTATTCACAAAAGCCTAGTTGCCATCCCTGGCAATACAGCAGCCTTAGAAATTCTAACTTCCATTTACGTATCCCAAATTTTGTGCCATTCTTTCATGCTGTTACATTGGCTAGGACCCCAGTAAAATGATTAATTGGAGTGATGATAGCAGGAGGCCCATTCTCATGCCAATCTCAGGATATTTTCACCATTTCACTAAGTATGTTACTGTAGTTTATTTTTTTAAGAGTTTATCAGGTTATCAAATATTTGTCAGTGATCATGTGACTTATGTTAATGTGGTAATTTATACTGATGGCTGAGCTTCTGTTTTTGATTAGCCATTCTCATCACAATGATTGTTAAAACCTACCTAACCATTTGGGGAAGGACATTTAGTTCTTCGGACATTACTAGAGAGTTTTCTCTACAACTACTTACTCATTCATGAAAAATATTTACACCTGATTTTATATATAAGCTGGAACTTAGTTTTAATTCACTTAAAACTATCTTCATTGTAGGTATCACCATCTTCTCCATTGGTGTGGCTTGGGCACCTTTGGATGACCTGAAAGATATGGCCTCTAAGCCAAAGGAGTCACATGCTTTCTTCACAAGAGAGTTCACAGGATTAGAACCAATTGTTTCCGATGTCATCAGAGGCATTTGTAGAGATTTCTTGGAATCCCAGCAATAATGGTGACGTTTTAACGACTGGAAGAAAAAGTGCAAGAAGACAGAATGTATAAGTCATTTTCTTATAATACGAAAATACTATATAGCATACTAGGATCAGATACAAAACTATTATGTTAAAAATGCCAACAGCTGTTTCAAGCAAATAAGCACTCATTTAGAATTGTTAAACAGTCTGCCGAGGCTTCATAATCATGACCCTTAGAAACTCAGGAAAGAGGAGGTATCACGCATCCAAATCTTAGGAATTATAAAACGCATATTAAATGTATAGAAACCCAAATTCCATAGCTCAATAAAAGAATATGATACTCAGAACAAAAGCAACATTCCTTCTCTGATCATTGTATTAAATATATAAGGAAAATGAAACTTAAATAGTTCAACTCAGTTTAAATGTTAAGTATTTTGCCTCAGTAGATATTATCTTAAAATCAATCAACATTTGTTACTAATATACTAAAAAGTTGTAATTATGAATGAAAGGGAAGGGAATTAGGTATGAAGTTTCTTTTGTAGTGTATTTTCATAATAACATAACTGAATCACACTGAACAAGACAGCAGGATTGCCTGGTATTTTTCTATTTATACCCTTAATTTTATATGTGTATAGATATATTTGGCTTATACTCTAAAAGTCATCCATGTACTAAAAAAAAAAAAAAAGCTAAGTTGGTAAATTTTTACTTACTATTCTTGTTGTAAACATTTGGCTGTGAGGAAAAGCACATATTAAAAACAGAACTGCAGGAAAAATATTGTAGTTTGCCTATTTAAACAATAAAACTGTTAGTGACTATTATTCTAAGCTGCTTTACTTTTATTATTCCAAGTATCTATCCCTGGGACATGGTAAAAAATCCTACATTCACTATTTTATTCAGGAAGACCAATTCTAAGTTTTTCTTAAAATTGTTACATTTATTCAACTATTTATTGAATGTCTCCTGTTCTAGGCATTATACACAGCTACTACCAAGTTAAACAGCATGAGATGCTTTTGGTTACTTAGTTCAACAAAAATGTTTTTTAATTAACGTTATTTTTACTTACATATGCTTGTAAAGTTGGTTTTTGAAAAGTGATTATTCCTTTAATGTAACTAAGATTACCTCACCAAGAGCTCTCCCTTCAGATAGAGGTATTCTGTCATCCTGTCTTGCTTTTCTCTACAGAGAGGACCTGCCCTCTCCCTCATCCGCCTGTGCACCCTGTAACCCTTCACAAATACACCGATCCTATCTGAAACAATTTACATGTTCACCCGAAAGAGGTGTTAACTGATTTACTGGAGCACACGTATTAATTTTTTTTTTTTAAAGATTTTATTTATTTATTTGACAGGGATAGAGACAGCCAGCGAGAGAGGGAACACAAGCAGGGGAGTGGGAGAGGAAGAAGCAGGCTCATAGTGGAGGAGCCTGATGTGGGGCTCGAACCCATAACGCCGGGATCACGCCCTGAGCCGAAGGCAGACGCTTAACCGCTGTGCCACCCAGGCGCCCCACACGTATTAATTCTAAATCTTTTGAGTCTAACAATTTTATAGGTTGTATAAAAGGAATGAAAGGACCATGTATTGGAAAGGCAGAACTGAAACTGCCTTTAACACTACAAAAAATTTGACAAAATGGGGTATGTGAAGACAATAAACTGGCCCCCCCTTACAAAACGCCTCAAAGATGAATGACTGATGTAGAATTTTCAGTTCATTAAGCAAAAATGGGCTTAACCTTTTCCTTCCATAACAGACCACAAATTCTTAGCTGAGAGTACCACTCCTTGAAAAATTAAACTTAAATGAAAACCCAGGCTCCAAACATTACAAGCATTTTTGAAGAAGAAAATTTTATAAAGGACAAAGTTCTGAGGCATTGAAGGCAACCAGGGAAATGAACACTATGACTGACTTAACACTAAGAGCAGAAATGACAACTCTATTAAGTTACTATCAATTATTTTGTGTAAGTAAACAAGATAAAGGGTTAACAACTAATAGGAGTAAAGGAGGATTTTTTAAAAAGATGTATTACAATTGAACTTTAGCAGGCATGCCTCAATTTCAAATATGCTAGGCTATTTATAACATTGTGTTAAATGAGATGCTGGTCATTAGTAGATAACCAACTTTGAAATGTGAGAAAATTACACGAAAATAAAGTATGAAAAAGGCAGAATATGATTAAATATTGAGAAAGTCAACATATTAACATTTGTATATAAAAATATTCTTAAACTTTATAAAGCACCATTTCATAGTCAAATCAATCTACGTAACTTTCCATAAGTCACAAATGGGAGCACACAAAATAAGACTTTCTCTTTTCACATCCTTTAGTCTCCTCCAAACATTTAATACTGGAGAGAAAAATACAACTAAAGTAGAGAAGAGAAAAATAAACATATATACTAAACTTTATTCATTTCACTTTTAACACGTCCCAAGAGGTGAATGTTTACGCACTGCAATGATGAGAATAACATTTCAGTTAAACAATAATGCACCAGTCTGGAATAGCTGCCAGAAACCATACTAGCTTTGGAAAAAACTGTTATTTCCAAAACCTCTTACTTTGTTCATTAAGTTGAATCTACAGAAAACCAAAAAACCTATTACTTTAAGAAAATTTCTGAAAAATGTTAGTATTTCACCAGCAATGACTAAAACGGACACTTGGATTTTTCTGTAGAAGACACAATTTCTCAATATACACACAATGTAATTTTTTTTACACTAGGCAAAGAGAATTTTGCCACACCAGTTTTTTAATGTTACCTTTTAAATCCATTTCCAATTTTCTTCAAAGAAAAAGGATATTACCTTGTTGAAGGAAAAAGTTTCAAGATACTAATATTTAATATTATTTATAAGGACAACGTTTAATTAATGAGTAATGCAGTTTATTTTCTGCTTTACTTTTTTGTGGAAACAGATAATGGCCAGACAGGAATGACAACAATATTAACTGAAATCCAGATTTAGTAAACAGAATGTTTAAGGAAATGATTTGAAACTGGATCTCTGCTTTTTCTTATCTTTTTTTTTTGGTTATTGTGAATTGTCTAACTTATTTCAACAGAAGATTTTTTTATATTCCCAAATGGGGTGAAATACGTAGAAAGTCATTCTCAATAGTGTTAATTGTTCTAATCTTATTAGAGTCTCAATAAGCAATACAAAGTTTAGCAGAACAGCATAAAAATGAAGGACTCGGGGCGCCTGGGTGGCGCAGTCGTTAAGCATCTGCATTCGGCTGAGGGCGTGATCCCGGCGTTCCTGGATCGAGTTCCACATCGGGCTCCTCTGCTGGGAGCCTGCTTCTTCTTCTCCCACTTGCCTGCTGTGTTCCCTCTCTCGCTGGCTATCTCTCTGTCAAATGAATAAAATCTTAAAAAAACAAAAAAAAAACAAAAAAAACCTTGTATAGGCACATTAAAAAAAAAATGAAGGACTCACTGAGAAACCATCTCCATTTCCTAGTTTAATGATGGAGAGTAAAGTATTGCACTTTATTAATCAACACAAAATAATGTAGCCAACAGTAACATACAGGTACACAATTTAATATTTATTATATGCATTTTATATACATTATTTTTCAACAGCTGTACGTTTGCTATGTGGTACAATCTTAAAAATTTGCTGATTCATAGTTTGTAAAACAAAAACCTTACAAAACTCATCAAAACTCGCAAACTGATCAGAAAAGTTTTTGGAAGACTAGAAAAAATACTTTATTGTCTTAATCATGCATTACACAAACAAAATCTTTAGTTACACCATAAAATTAAGCACATCTGAAAAAATAAAACAGGGATGACTAGTCCAAACACAGCAGATTTCTGTATCCTGATTCAACTATTTTTGTATCCTATTTGTAATGCAAATAAAATTTTACTCCAAATATTTTTAAACAAGATAGTTTTTGTTTAGAATCATGGTAAACCAAGATATGCATCTGGGGGAAATCACCTTGGTTTGTAACTTAAACTATAAAATATTCCATTTTTAGTCTATTTTAGACTATTCAAAGAGTTCCAAAATAGATATACAGGTTCCTTTAGCACATTAATAAAAGGATATAAAGACCAACAAAAAGTGAAATAAATAATAGGCTATTAGCAAGATGGATAATCCTTGATAAATAAACTTGTAAATACAGTAAGATGTACAAAATATCACATAGTGATAGGATGCCAAGATTAGTTCGTTTTTTTTCTTTTTAAAGAGTTCATTTGGAGTATTAAACCCCACTGTTTCATTTTAATACACTTAATAGTCCTTGGTTTATATGAAGACAATAATGTGATGATGAAGGTGATTTAGCATCTTTATGGAAGGACTTAGCTGAGCTGTATTAGGCAAAAGAAGGAAAAAGTGTGGTTACACGGCAGCGGGTCAGTGAGATCTCTGTGTTTTAGGGTTGTATAATGCAGAAAAACGTCAATACAATCTTGAGCACTGTTGTGACAGGCTAAATATATAAAAAGACTTATAAAAACTAGAATTTTATCCAAACATTTTGTGCAACTAATGCTAAAATATTTTAAGTTAAATTTTCTTTTTTTTTTTTTTAAAGCAAAATAAGTTTAAAAGGGAATCTGTGGCATTCAACTGATAAACAGAAAATCACTAAGAGATGAAAAAAAGCTACTCTTGGAGCTCACTTCCCCCCCAACAAGAGCACCACATTCCTAACCCTAAGGCAGCACACAGAGTCCAAAATAAAAGTCTTTTGTAAGATCAGACTCCACATTGGCTTAAAGATACCTAAAAAACAGACATACGCTCAGTTCATATCCAGTACAGGCCACAAATAATGGAGTCCTTTTTATTTGTCCCACGAGATACAGTAATTACAATTAAATTAATGAGCCTGACATTAAGATGTGATTTCCATCAATTTATGCCTGCCTTGAATAGCCTTCACCAGGCAGATCACATGTAGTGTCATATCAGTAACCTTTCTGATGGCAGTGATGCAGACCCTCTTTTTGTCCAAGCAAATCTGTTGTTAAGAAGTGAGTTTCTGTTGATTCACACAAATACTTTGGCAAGGGCATCAGCCCCTGCACTGGCAATATATGCTTTTGATGGATGGAAAGCAACATCATAAATTGATTCATCTAATTTCTTCCTATGTGCTGTTATTTCTTGCACACATGTCTTGCTGTCCAAATTCCACAATCTAATAGAACAGTCATGGCCTGTAATAAAAGAACAAAGAAAGTACATTATTGAGTAACAATTCTTTTATAAAGTTTGTGGCAGTATAGGAAGTTCAGACTTACTTCCAGACATCAGATAGATTCCATTAGGATCAACAGCTAGACTTGTAACAGCATCCAAATGAGCTACCATAGAATGGACCATTTTACCTAAATAAAACATAACACAGAATATAAAATTTTCACAAATAGTCACTAACTTGCGAGATCAGAAACTATAATATAGCATAACATAAAATAGACAATCACTATAGCAATATATTTTTTATTGTGGTAAAATACACATAACATAAAATTTACCATTTTAACCATTTGGGAAGGTATCATTCAGTGGCTTTTAGAACATTCGCAATGATATGCAACCATCACCATTATCCAGTTCAGAACAGTTTCATCACTGCAAAAGGAAACCCGTACCCATTAAGCAGTCACTCCCTATTTCTCCCCTCCCCCAAGTCCCTCGTTACCATTAATCTGCTTTCTCTGTCTCTGATTTGGCCTATTCTGGATGCTTCATACAATTGAAATCATATAATAACATGTGGCTTTTTGTGTCTGCCTTCTGTCACTTAAAAGTTTTCAAGGTTCACCCAGTATACAGGCATACCTTGTTTTATTGTGCTTCAAAGACAGTACAGTTTCTTTACAAACTGAAGATCTGTGGCAACCCTGTGTTGAACAAATCTATTGGCACCATTCTCCAAGAGCATTTGTTCACTTTGTCTCTGTCACATATAGCTCTTGCAATATTGCAAACCCTTTCAAAGTTATTATTTTATTTGTTATGGTGATCTGTGATGAGTGCTTCCAACTTGGTGAAAGCTCAGCAATGGTTAGCATTTTTTTGCAATAAATATTCTTTAATTAATACATACATTGGTTTTTTAGACGTAATGCTATTGCACACTTAGCAGACAACAGTATGGTATAAACATGACTTTTATATAAAATGGGAAACCAAAATTCATTTGACTCACTTTAATGACAAATGAGCTTTACTGCAGTGGTGTGAAACTGAACCCACGGAGGTATGCCTGTAATAATTTTTTAAAGAGAATTTGAATTCTAATGCAGAACTTTCCCAGTTACTCCTAAAAAAGACATCTGTGTGACATGAATCTGACAGTATCTGGTAGGCAGTGGAAAACATAATGACTGTATGGCCACATCAAAGGCTTAAGATCATATAAAGTGGAATTAAACTAAAAACAAAAAATCTCTCTCATTAAGAGATGTAAAGATTATTTCATATACAGGGTTTCTGATAAATAAATCACTAGAGGATATATTTCCTATATATTCCTAACTGAAGATTCTACTATTATCAAACTCATTTATCCTTTGAAATGTCAATAATTTTATACATTAGAAACAAGAAAGGGGAGAGGGGTGAGAGTGTATTAGAGAAATTATTCTGGATTTCCCCAGACAGTAGCAAAAACACTATTCTGGAAAGTGGGATTTAATGAATATCTTCACTCAAGATTTGGCAAGAAAATGGGATTCGGTGGCAAGTTAAAATTAAAACACAAGTTAAAAGTACAAAGTTGTGTTGCATAAATACCTTGGTGACAAGGAGATTAGCCTCTGCACTGGCAATATATGCCTTTGATGGATGGAAAGCAGTATCATAAACTGATTCATCCAAGAGGGGAATAAAATAGCAAATACTGATATTTCTAAAATTTCCTTCTCTTTCATTCAGCAATAAGTCTTTATTACTCAAATGCCTGAGTTGCTCCTAATGAGAGGCCTTCTTCAGAATTCTAGTTACAATCATTTGCCATGTTTTTGGTCCCCTGATGACATTCCACAATGGGACATGAAACAGATCTACTTTGTTGTTTGCTACAGCTCCTGGCCTGAATATAAAACCACAACATAATCAAATATGCAAAAAGTTACTCTGAAAAACATAAAAAGTCCTATCACTTCCTGGCAATGCTAATGTCATCAGGTAAGTAAAAAATAAGTCTCTCATCATTTCAAACCACATTTGTCTGTTTCTCACCAATACTAACAATAAATTTAGAGATTCTTCTCTGCTATTCTGAGGAACAGAAGCCAACATAACACATCAGATCTAGAATCCATTCCTTGCAACATTCCTATTAAAAAAAAAAAAACAAAAAAACTCCAGGTATAAAATGGTTGGTCTCCAGGACAATAATCTCAAATCTTTGGAGGTTAAATACCAAACATCATAAGTTTCCCTTAAAATGTCAAATCTATGATGGTAACTCTTAATTCACAAATCTAGTTCCAACCTCTCTCCTGAGAATGATCCTGCATCTCCAAAATGTAACATGTCTTAAACCAAAGAATTCTTTCATCCAAATAGCAGATCTACTCATTTCTTTTAAGGGTACTATAGTTTGCCCAGTTTGTCTCCAGTTCTCCTGCCTGTGCACTAAATTAACCCTCATTATCACACGCTAAGTCAATTTAGAGTCAACCCTTCCTCTCCACACAATTAGAAGGTCATTTCAAAATTTACATAACTCTTTCAGATTGGACATGAATAAAGAGGTAGAATGCTGAACTAAGTCAGATGCTGGGCTTCCACTGATGACCAGAGAAGTGTCAAAACTTCTGACATCTCCCGAGAATTAGGACTCTGTCTTCACCAACATATATACCTGCAGTTTCTCACATTTAACCAATTTCACTTTTGCCCCATGTCTCCACTACTACCTCTCTGCACTGACCATAGTTAATTCTCTCCTCCTATAACAGAGGAAAATAGAGGATACACTCAGTCACCTGTTCTCCCCTCTCTGGCACCTTAAGCCCTTGACTTGGGTAATCAATACTGTGAGCCTCTATGAAATGGGGACAAAATAGATATTTTAAAAAAGAAATGTAGACTCTGAAAGCAAACTACATGCAGCGTGTGAATCAATCAACCCTGTAATTTCTCTCTGCTGTGTAACAATGAACAAATTATGTAAGTTCTTTTAAGCCTTTTATTTCAACTGTAAAATGGGAATAATAATACTTTATGTACCTTACAGTTATTAGAAGAACAAACATGTCGACATATGTAAATCAAATAGAATGATGTCGCACTTGCAGTAAGACACCACTAGAATATAAATTCTAAAGGACCAGACATTTTGTTTTGTTCACGAAGCATTGGAAACTATGCCAAGGTTATGGCAGACTCTCAATAAACTGTGCTGAATGAATGAGTACACAACGAATTCAGAATCTTCTGTCTCCAACTCCATATCCCTCACTTGTACACCTTCTCCCAAACTCACCATCACCAGCTAAGTTTCTCAGGCACAGTAGATAAAACTCAAATTTGTACCTCTACCAAAATTTTAAAAATCATGACCCCTTAATATTTCTCTAGAACAAGTAGAAGTTGAAATGATAAATTCTTTAAAGTCAAAGATTTACCACACAATGCAATTCAAATAATCTCTCTATTTTTTTAAGATTTTATTTATTTATTTGACAGAGAGAGACAGCCAGCGAGAGAGGGAACACAAGCAGGGGGAGTGGGAGAGGAAGAAGCAGGCTCCCAGCGGAGGAGCCCGATGTGGGGCTCGATCCCGTAACGCTGGGACCACGCCCTCAGCCGAAGGAAGACGCTTAACGACTGAGCCACCCAGGCGCCCCTCAAATAATCTCTCTAAACCAATTTTACAAACCTCTGCTCAAAAATCTTAAGTGGTTTTCACAGTACATAGCATAAACAAAAATCCATTACTCTTAGCCTGGCTCTGAAAAGTTCACCTCAACAGTTTCTGTTTCCCTTCTCCAAACTTACCTCTTTAGCTTTACCTGTAAGAAACTTTCATTCCAGCCCAAGTTCCTACCACCATGCTGCCTCTGCTCAAAACAGGCCCTTATCTGGAATTTCCCACTACCTTTTTCACTTAAAAAACAACAACAACAAAACAACAACAACAACAACACTTACCACTTCTTCAAGGCAAAGATCAAACCCTCACTATGAAAACTCCTTTATCTAGTATGGTTCATCTTACTGCATGTATGAGTGCACGTGCGCGTGCGCGCACACACACACACACACACACACACACACACACACAGACACACATCCTATTTTCCCCAAACAACGATAAGCTCCCAGAGAGCAGAAACCACATCTTATACACGACAGCAGCCAGTGCTGTGCAGGATACAAAAGCTAAATACATTTTTCTGGGGTAAAATCTAAGAATTCATTGAATTCATCTGTAGTATCAATTTCTATAATGTTTTAGATTTAAAAATTCAATAAATACACTAGTCATTTGATAGAACACTACTTTATTAAAAAACTTAGCTGTCAACAGACCAGCTATGAAAATATTTTAGTTTATCACATTTAAATGAATTACCAATTTTCAGGGAAAAATTTCTTTGGCAACAGTATATCTGAACACAATTTACAGCTTAATTTCAATGTTGTTATGTGTATGTACCTGTGTGTAAAGTGAGACAGGATTTAGAAAGAATTTTTCTATTGGTAAGAGCCTATTTATTGCTTTGTCTTTACAGTACAGATGAGGTAACTAGACTAATTAACAGGAAAGAATAAATTGGCAGAATTTGTAAACAATCTGGAAGACTATAGGCTCTGTTATTAAATAAAATTCTACTACCATTTTCTTGATTTCTGCCAATAAAACAGCTCTAGAGACTCACACTTTGCTGTTAATACAACTACTAAAATTCCTGACCCTCCCCTTAAAAACCTAAATGTAAATCTTCAGTAGTTAATTTTTTAAAAACTTCTCAGAAACACAGTAAAGTAAATTATCTCTGTGCTTGCAGCAGAAGAAGAGAGTGAGGCTTCATAAAAATGTTCAAAGAATTATTTTGAGAAGGTGCTTAACTGAACTTCCATATGAATGAATTTTCTCTCGTATGTGATATAGACTATGAATATCCATTCTCTTCTCAAACTTGTTCTACTGAGTTAAAAGGAATCTGTGCATTAAAGTGTTAACACACAGATTTATTTTAAGACTCTAAACATTAATGATTATAACCACATCCTACATAACCTTCAAAGAGAAATCTGTAGGGGGCACCTCGCTGGCCCAGTCACAGAGTATCTGACTCTTGATCTTAGGGTCATGAGTCTGAGGCCAACATCTGGCATGGAGCCTACCTGAATGAATGAATGAATGAATCAATCAATCAATGAGAGTCAAAGAGGAATCTATAGTTCTGATTTGCTGTCTTGCTTGATATCTGTTGCCCTGCAATAATGTTGCAATTAACTTTTAAGTTTCTTACTTGGAAATCCTTCAATACCACTGTTTTAGCTTCACAAAGAAGCCTAACTGAAAACAAACTGTATTTTATGTGGTATTCTAATGACAGATTAAACAGAGGTCATTAAATAAACAACCCTGTGGCCAGATTAAAATTTAATTTGACTTCCATATAACTGGTAAGTTTCCTCACAACAAGAAATAGAGGGAAAACAGCAATAAACAATTTCCACTATTTCATCATTTCATCTCCTGAGGAACATTTCTAAGAGCATATCTGAAATACCAAACCCCAGAAAGAGACCTTTCACAACAGAATATGAAAGAAAAAAATCTCAAATGGATGGGTTTATATTTAACATGACATGGAGAAGACATAATTGGTAGGCAAAGTATTATATACACCTAAGGACAGAACTTAACATGTTAAGTGTACTACATGAAGTAAAGCAAAATATCTGAGCTGAAATAGTTTAACTTGGCAATTTTTTAGGCCAAGTATGTCTTGCATAAAAAGAACAGCATTTTTGATCATTTCAAATTTACAGTATTAAGACTAAAAAGAAAATATGACAACCTACTTACCCGTTTTATTGTCAAAAAATTTGATGTGTCTATCTTCATGAGCAGTTATTGTAACAGGAAGTGTGGGATGACTTACTACTCTGTTAATGTGATTATTGGACTGTAAACCTGAAAAATAAAGGAAGATTAGTAAGTTCAAACTTTTCGTTAAAATTTGGATGTTGGCCTTTTTTCTTTTTTTTAAGGTTTTATTTCAGACAGAGAGAGAGAACACGAGCAGGGGAAGAGGGGCAGAGGGAGAGGACGGGTGACGAGTAGACGCCCCACTGAGCAGGGAGCCCAATGTGGGACTCGATCCCAGGACCCTGGGATCATGACCTGAGCGGAAGGCAGATGCTTAACCGACTGTGCCACCCAGGCGCCCCTAGATGATGGCCTTTTTAGGCTTACCAAAAAGTAGGAATCATTAAAAAATTAAGGCATTTGTGTAAAATAAAAATCTGAAAACTAAAACTAGAGTTCTACAGAGACAGTTTCTTAAAAAATATAAGTGTAAGCTATCATGTGCTATAATATGGACAGTACTAAGCTCAAATTAAGGAAAAATTAGGAATATTTTAATACAGACTGTCAGTATAGGTGGTTTAGAATCTTAAAAGACCCACAGTAATTATTACTTTAAATAAACAGTCCATAAATGAATTATAAGCGTTTAATGAAAAAATTTGCAAGTGAAAATTAGAGGTTTGCAAGAACAACACCCATCCTACCCGCACTCACAGAAAAACACAAAGAACAGGAATTAATGTTTTTAGAGATGAGACCTTTCCTTGCTACCAAGTTCTTAATTTCTTACTAGAGATGAGGAAGAACAGACAGAGATCAAAACTAATGGGAAAATACCATCAACATTTATTAGGTTTTAACTACATCATTCATTCCACACATATATATAAGAACTTTTAACTGAACTTAGACACATTACCTGTGTTAGAGGGAGGAAGGGACTAGAGTTGAAAAGATGCTGGGAAAGCCACTTCTTTTGTAATTTGGTTTGAGATTTGACTATGAAACCACTTAAATGGTTTAAATAATTATAAAATGATTTTTTAAAGGCAGTCACAAAAAAAAACCAGAAGTAAAATAAATAAATGAATGTAACTGTTTATCCAATTACGGTATAAACACAAAGAAATGAACATTTCGAGTGATTTTAAAGCATAGTAATTAGATGTCCTGGGGGCACCTGGGTGGCTCAGTTGGGGCACCTGGGTGGCTCAGTCATTAAGCATCTGCCTTCGACTCAGGGTGTGATCCCAGGATCCTGGGATCGAGCCCCACGTCAGGCTCCCTGCTCCACTGGGAGCCTGCTTCTTCCTCTCCCACTCCCCCTGCTTGTGTTCCCTCTCTCGCTGGCTGTCTCTCTCTGTCAAATAAATAAATAGAATCTTTAAAAAAAAAAATTATATGTCCTGTCCCGAGTGGAATACACCATGAATGTGAAACTATTATCAGTAATCAAACTATTGGTGGTGGTGTTGGTTTTATTATTCTGAGACTACTGCTATCTGTGCTGTGGAATAAATCAAATGAGAGATGATGATGATGATTTTGCTGACAACCAAGAGTTTCGGCATGATTTAGACGAGGTAAAAAGCAAAGAGATAAATCTGAATTTGAATGTGAAGTATTTGTATGAATTTATCAGTATTTTTCTTTTTAAAAATACATTTCTAGCTCTGTCCACTGAAGAAGCCTAAACAAACAAGCAACCCAAGAGCCGTAAAAGCCATGAGGACCAACCCAAAAGCCTTACACCTATACTGTAGTCTCTAAATGCCATTTTCCATTAAAAGAAACCATGGCTCCTTATTGAAATGCATGATTTCAGTCTGGGGCACAAAATGAACAAGATGAACCCAAAACATCTTGCCATATCAAAAAAGAAAGCTATCAATGACTACCAGAGTCATGTCAAAAGGACTCAAGAGCCAACCTGAATAAGCTCCCACTGGCCAAAGATGAAACAATCTGAGGAATGATAAAGGTAATACCTGCAACAGACTGAAACACATCAGATACTTTATATCCGAGATTAGAGATCATAACGGTAATAAAAACAAACAACACCCAAAAGACTCAATGGTCACCTTTGGGTAATGCTAGGAAACCACCTCATTATTTTGAAAGTGAAGGGATCAATAATTGATGACGTAGTGAACGGATCAATAACTGATCTTCCCCTTCACTTATAATCACTAACTCCAGGGTAACCAAATTACTGACGAGGGGTGTTCCTTTTTATAGAAATATTCTAGCTAATAAGTGGAGAAGGAAAAAGAATTAGAAAATCATTTTTCAACAGAAATAATGGACCTAGGCAATGATCACCAAGACTGAAAACATAAGAAAAAGATAAACAACCAGACAGTATTTACTTCTGATAAAACCTCACAAATTACTATAAAATAGTCTTGCCAAAAACATTTAAGAACTTTATAATGAATACAAATAAAAATATTAAACCGGAATTTGAATAAACCTCTAGATCTATGATCTATTTACAGGAAATAAAGTGAAAAGAGAAAGCACATGAAATGATACCACAAAGATGCTACCAGCAAAATCCATGCTGTGGAAACTACAGGATAAACGATTCAATTTCCTCAATAAAAAAATGCAAGGGAAAGAGAAGAGATGGAGGGCTACAGATAAGAAAAAACCTGAGCGACATAACAACCAGTTACAATGCATAGGCTTTATTTGGAACCCTATTTAAACAAACTGTAAAACACTTACCACAGTCTACACTAACAACATTGGCCATTCATACGTAATTATTAGAGATGGATGACGCTTTCCTCAAGCTTATATTATTTTCTCTACTTTCATATGTATTTCCATTAAAACTTTAAAATTATTTCCCCTGCTTTCACATTTACATTGCTCTTACTCTCTGTCCCCTAAACTCTCCAAGCTTTTAAGCATAATTTGAAAAAAATTACAAAAACAATGTAAAAAAGTACACCTATAATGCACTGAACTTCTTCATCATAAATTCAAACAGTCAAAATGTAAAACTTAAAAGGTTACCCTCTATTGTGTAATAATCCTTTTTAAGGTTTCAAAGAAACCTATAAAAACTTACCAGAATCTACCTGTGATGAAAGCATCACCAATGACTGTGATGTTTCTAAATCATAAATTACTGTACTACCAGTGTTGAAAGAGGTCACCATATGAGCTGGATCACAGCCTATAAAGTCAACCGATGTAGGTATTCCATGCTCTGAAAAGGAGCCCAAAGAGATACAATGTAAAAGCAATTTAGAAATCCCTGCTTTTCTAATAATTAAAAGGAACTCAAGTATTTTTGAAATAATGTTAATAATGAAAAAGGGAATAATTATGTGAGGACAGTGAGATAGAAAAGGTAACTTTCCCTCAATTATTTTAGTTGTTGTAACATTCTATTTAACAGTGTAAGAAAAATATAATTAGAGGGCTCAAAGTTATGAGGAGATATGTACAGAAGTTCTTTTATTTTTTACTGTAAAATGATGTATTAGCATTCTCACATCACTATCTTGGGTGACTGCACCTGCTGGAGACCTATAAGCCTTATCAAGTAGCTCACACAAGTTGAAATTTTGGATCAGTGAAAATAAAGCCTCGAGTCTGGGATCCACTGATGCAGTACTATCCTACCATGTCCGGAGCAGCAATTTCTGCCTTTAACATTCAACTGGCCAGATCAATGCACAAGTAGGTGAAATCCAGAGTGTCAAGGAATAAATTACCCAGATGAAGTAAAGCAACAAATATCTAAATAAATTTTTACCTCAAAGTTTGGGTAATTGAAAAGTTAGTAGAATCACTAAGGTATCTAAGAGACCCTACAAAAATAAACATAGACTATTCATCTAAAATGCTTTAGAGAAAACATAGTTTTAAATAAAAGTAAAAGGTCTGATTTTTAAAATAACTTAAAAATGTCTTGGAAAACATGACTAATACCAGTACACAAACATATGTATATAAATGGTATCACAAAGCAAACTGCTTAAAGCTTTGACAGGAAAAGATTTGAAATTCTACATATAATTCAATTTGTACTTCCCACTTAAGGGTGCTAATTCAATGATTATGGCTAGACTTCTCAACAAGAGTGCTCATACATATTAGTATGCTTAAGGCTGTGATCCCTTCAGTCTTTGTGGGCAGCCACCTACAGCAGGTGGAGGGCCTCAAGTTGTTCCTATGAGCAGCCTCATTTGTCTACTTAACTATTACAGAGAGTTTTACTTTTTAAATAGGACACATCCTGGAAAAGGTCAAAAAGCACTGAGCTACAGGAATATACTTGCAAAGTTCCTTTCTTGTTTATAAAAAATGACTAGGAGTAAAAAGATTATCACAAGCTTTATAAAATTCTTTCAATATATCTCTTGGAGTAGCAAAGGTATAGTAATAAATCATCTGTATTGTTATTTCTATCTTCCAAATTTAAAAAAAAAATAGCTTTTTTTATAAGGCAAAATTTACTTACCCTTGTCTCCATTGTAAGTGCAAATACATGGCAATTTTTCTTGTGGGTTCCATAACCTAACAGTGCCATCTGCTGAACAAGACAGTAACTGATTCTTTATGCCACTATAAGCAAGACCCCAGACAGCATCTGTATGTGCAACTAAAGTGCCAGCTAGAACATTTGGCTCTGGGAAAAACAAACAAACAAACAAAAATTAGCTAAAAGAAGTTGGAAAGAAATGTTTTGGATAAATATAACTTACCATATAATTAAGTATAAAGACTACGCATGATGGCCGTAAGAAGATAACCAAAGTGTACACACTGGCCATCTCTAAGCTGTAGAATTATGGGTTATTTTTTATCTCCCCCATAACACTTTTCTGAATTCTTAGAATTTTCTATAAAGAATATATACTTTTTGAAAAACAGCTTTAATGACATAGAATTCCCATACCACATAATTCACCAATTTAAAGTATACAATTCAAGGGGGTGCCTGGGTGGCTCTGTTGGTCAAGTGTCTGGCTTTGGCTCAGGTCATGCTCTCAGGGTCCTGGGATGAAGCCCCGTGTCTGACTCCACACTCAGTGGGGAGTCTGCTTGTCCCTCTCCCTCAGCCCCTCCCTGCCCCCGCTCATGCTCACTCTCTTCTTCTAATAAAATCTTTAAAAAAAATAAAAGTGTACAATACAATGGTTTTTATTATGTTCACAGAGTTATACAATCATCAGCCCATCAATTTTAGGACACTTTCATCACTCATTAGCCATTCCCACACCCCATAGCCCAATTCTTCCTTCCTGCTTTTCTGCAGCCTTACATAACCACTAATCTACTTTGTTTCTTTAAGTTTGTCGATTTGGGACATTTCATACAAATGATCTTTTGTGACCGGCTTCTTGCACTTAGCATAATGTTTCCAAGGTTCATCCATGTTGTAGCATGCCTCAGTACTTCATTGCTTTTTATTGTTGTATAATATTCATTGTATGGATCACTACATTTTGTTTACCCATTTATCATTTGATGGACATGGTGGCTAATAATAACATTGTGCACCATCTGGCCTATAATCCTGTTTCTCTAGTAAATTCCCACTTTCCATATCATCTCCAGAATTTTCAGTTTCCATCATCCCCTCCTCACGAATGATTATTTCTGATTATCAACTTCACTGAGAAAATACAGCACTGAAATAAAAACCCCTCCTCCATCTTTCTTTCACCCAATCTATTAGTGTCTAAAGCCACCTTCTCCTTGCTTCCAGATGGGAGTAAGGAACTGTCCACCTTCTTCTCAAAGGCTAATTCTACCAGGTCAATTTTGGATTCCATTTAACTCACTAACTTGCTTTCATGTTTATAGTTTCCCTACTATACAATAATTCTTCTCCTTAGGATCATTACCATAGCAGACAACTATGCTCCAGAATCTACTGACCTGAACAAAAACCTTCATTAATCTTACATCACCCTTCCAACAGACAGAAGAGCATATTGAATAAAAGGCTTTTTTTAACCTCTCATTTTCTCTCTAAATCAGTGTAATATGGTTTCTGAAACCCTCACTACACCAAAATAACCCTTGTTAAAATCACTAATGATGAACTCTCTTTTATCAAGTTTAATAAAATTTTTCTTTCTTTGAACATTTTTTTTCTTGGTTATTCTCATCACATTGCTTTTCATCCAGAGTGTGCCTTAAGAAGTTGCCGACAGGTCCCTTCACCCTCTGGTCTTAGTCCCAGCATTCAACCTCTAGCTAAGACCTGGGTGACCTCTTTGTCACATAAAAAAAGGAACCTATCTCACATTATTAGACCCCCCCAGCAACATATGAAAGTACAGACTGCTTCCTTCTTCTCAAAATGTTTTTTTCTTTTGGTATGCTTCCACGATCCCACATTTTCCTGCACTTCCTCCTCCCTCACAGGCTACTCCTTCTCTATTTCCTTTGTTGGCTCTCCTGTTCTAGTCACCCTCCGAATATCAGAGTTGCTCAGGACTTTTTCTTCTCTTCATGCCCTACACAACACACTCTTGCCTGTGTTATACAGTCCATTCTCATATCTTAACTACTTGATATTGCCATCTCTTAATATTAAGTCTAAAAACTGAACTCACCATCTTTAATCCTCTCACCCCTGTTCTTCACCCATTTCAATATGCTACCATTATATACTCAACTGTTCATGTCAAAAAATTGGTGATAAAAATGTTCTGAATTAGATAGTGGTAATGGATGCACACACCTGTGAATATAGTAAAAACTATATAGTTTTTATGTTTATATACAGTAAAAACTGCATACATAAAAAGGGTGAATTTTATCTCAATAAAGCTGTTTTGAAAAGTAACAAAATCAAGAATCACTTATCCATCACTTCACTCAATCTAATTTATCAGTAGATTCTTCCTATTCTTTTTTTTTTTTTAAAGATTTTATTTATTTATTCGACAGAGAGAGACAGCCAGCGAGAGAGGGAACACAAGCAGGGGGAGTGGGAGAGGAAGAAGCAGGCTCATAGCAGAGGAGCCTGATGTGGGACTCGATCCCGTAACGCCGGGATCACGCCCTGGGCCGAAGGCAGACGATTAACCGCTGTGCCACCCAGGCGCCCCAGATTCTTCCTATTCTATCCTACTTTCCCAATGTATGATAAATCCATTTCTCTCTAATTGCTCTGCTACCAACTGCTTTAGCATCATTACGACCATGGAAACATCATCTCTTACCTAGCCTACTGGACCTCTACATTAACAACTTTACATTACAACATGACATTAGTATTCTTTTCTCCACTTCTCCCACCCCTAATCTATTCTCCTCACAATAGCCAGAGTCACCTTTTTAAACCCTACATTTATTGGTCATTTCCTGGCTTAAAACTCTTTACTGAAAGTTTCCTTAAAAAAAAAAAAAAAAAAAAAAAAAGATTTTATTTATTTTGAAAGAATCTCAAGCAGACTCCGCGCTAAGTGTGGAACCTGTCAGCAGGGCTCAATCCCACGACCCTGAGCTCACGACCCGAGCCAAAACCAAGAGTCGGACGCTCAACTGACTGAGCCACCCAAGCGCCCCCTAAAAGTTTCCTTTTATCCCTTAGATTTTGGCTTAAATGTCACTATTTTGCACTATATCTAAAGAAGATTCCCTTTCATAGTACTTATATCTTCATACTGCATAATTTCTAACCACAGACTCCACCCCCTTGCTTATTTGTTCAATGTCTGTCTTTTCACTAGACTAATTCTTATTTCTTGATGTAGTGCTTATAACACTATACCTGGCAAATTTAGGCAAAAGTGTGTGTTAAATAAAAAGACTAAAGAGCTCCTGAAATTTTTTTTTTATTTTTAATGTCTCTAACAATGTTAGAGTAGAGTACGTTTTTTTTAAGCTTTTTATTTATTTATTTGTCAGAGACATAGAGAGATTGAGAGAGAGCACAAGCAGGGGGAGAAGCAGGCTCCCTACTGAGCAAGGAGCCTGATGTGGGCCTCAATCCCAGGACCCTGGGATCATGACCTGAGCCAAAGGCAGACGCTTAATATACTGAGCCACCCAGGCGTCCTGCTCCAGAATTTTTTTTAAGTGGACCAACCATTAAGTAGATCACTGTTCATTCACCATTCAACCATTCTCATACTACTACATATTCCTTTTGTTTTAATTTTTTATAATTACAAACATGCCTTTATAAATATATTTGAATACAGGTACAGGTATTTCTGTGGGACAGATTCTAAAAGTGTCATTTGTGAGTAAAAGCGTTTTTTTTTTTAATTAAATTTTTTGTCCTCTAAAAAGTTGTACTGATTTACACACTGACTGCCATGCCACTATTTGTTTCTACTTTCTTTTACTAAATATTTTTGAACTACATAAACTATTTCTTAAGTTTAAAAAACTGTTCCTGGGGCGCCTGGGTGGCTCAGTCGTTAAGCATCTGCCTTCGGCTCAGGGCGTGATCCCGGCGTTCTGGGATCGAGCCCCACATCAGGCTCCTCCGCTGGGAGCCTGCTTCTTCCTCTCCCACTCGCCTTGCTTGTGGTTCCCTCTCTCGCTGGCTGTCTCTATCTCTGTCAAATAAATAAATAAAATCTTAAAAAAAAAAACAAAACTGTTCCTTATATTAAATTTCATTCTCTTTTTGTTAACTAGTACTAAAATTAATGTTTTAATTAATATAGTTTTTTTTATTTTTGGACAATAAAGTACCAATTCACAGGCTTAAATATTCCATGGCATGATACTGCTTAATTCTTTCCTTTAATAAAGCAAATTAATAGTAAATGAAAACTAAATGAGGAGACAAATACATGTTTAAACAACCTTATAATAATATTTTGTCAGCTCCATTCACCTAAAAAACTGTTTTAAGCCTTTCACTTACCATATGTATCATATGGATCCACATTAGGGCTAGGCATATTCCACCACTGGATGGTTGCATCAATACCACCACTAAAACACTGTTCTCCATTAGAACTAATAGCTAATGATAGAACAGGACCACTATTATAGGAAAAGAGGGAAAAATTACTTACAAAGTCTAAAGAAACTCATACCTGTATCCCCCCAACCTCTAAATTCATGCAGTATCTAAAAACTGTTTAAAATAAACATGTAAACTGAACAGTAATGATTATATTCTAATACAATTATTACTCAAATCAACTACTACTCAACAAATGTCTTTTCTATTATAAAACAAACATGAGAAAATTTTAAGATCTGAGGATTGATAAATAATAGTTAACAATAACTATGGTTGTTAATTTAAGTAGAAATTCAATAAAACTTACATGTGGGCCCTAAATGTGTAGATAGGCTCTACATCTAAAGAGGCACTCCTAAAATAGAGGGAAAAAGAGGCAAATCACTGGCTGACATTCAAGAATCATTAGGTGAGATCAAATGAAAGCTTTAAAAAAGAGAACCATAAAGAAGGATAATTACTTATAATTATTAGCAAATTAGGAAGGAAAAAAGAGGGCTAACATGAAAATACTTGCTTTTTGGCAGGAACTGTTTTTTGCAAGTTCCAAAGTTTCAGAGTATGGTCCTCAGAGGCAGTAACCAGCACAGGTTCTACAGGATGAAAAGCTAAAGCCCGTACTCCATCGAAATGGCTACGTAGTGTATACTTGGGGTTCCATGTCTTTCGAAAGGCATCTTTATTGGCAGGCAACTAAAGAGAAAGAGTGCAATATTTAGTGGTAAAAGTAGTAAACTGATAGGCATATGGAGTTTTGTGTGTTTTGGTGTGTAAAATATATATATTAAACTGCTTTGCTAAAATGTCCAGTGGAAATTTAATGTACCTTAAAAACTTTATAATAAATATTTATCATTTAATAAATGATACTAAGAAGAATAACTTCAATTAGCTTTCAAATACCTGATCAAATGAAGAGTTCCTTAATCTGTTTTACCTAATCATCAGGCTAAACCCCAAAGTCCTATTAAACGTCAGATGAGAACAACAAAAAAACTACCATGCTGCAATGCTTTACATGAAAACAATAAAAATTATATAAATTACTACCAAAAATCCAAGATAACAGTATTAACAATACAGTTGTCATTTAGAAAATCAGCATGTGAAATTTTTAAAGGAAGCAAATTAAGGTACTTTTCAAAAGTCTGAACTAAAGACACTTTAAGAATATTGTCATCCTATTTTCATTAGCATTTTTGATACTGGTAAGAGGTTAATTTTTTTACCTTCATTTCTCCATCTGTAAAGATAGACTGTGAAACCACTTCTAAAGTAGTCAAAAGTTTACTAGAATTTAGTTGCTTATATACTTTGAAAATATTAAAGAGAATAATCCAGCCCACCAAGGCTGATGTCTCTAAAAAGCATGCTAACCTAAGTATAACATAAGTATAAAATGTAGAAAAAAGAAATGTTATAAAAGGGAAAAATTAATTTGCTGAAAAACTGCAAATTCATTCATACAAAATCTAAACAAGTATAGTTAACTCTCAATTGAGTGTTTATTGTCTATAAAAAATTTAATCCAAGACTAGTTTCACCTCTGAACACTACCCTTCCCGTCCAATCTCCATTCTCTCCCCATCCCTCAAATGAAGGACTATGTAATATCAGAAATGGCAAACTAACTTTAACATTATGCTTAAAAAAATAAAAGTTCAAAAATAAAACATAATTTTTAAGAAGTATCCTGAAGGCAAGTGATTCAGGTTACCTATTTTTTTCTCTTGTTGACACCAAAATATGGCTTAATTTGAGTAGATAATTGAGAGTTGACTACTCAAGACAGATATTTATCAACCAATATTATAAGGTAATCAATCATCCCAAACTTCTAGCTAATCCACCACAATACCTAAGAAAAATTTAAACACCACAAAGTAATTACAAAAGAAAAACTACATGTCACTTCAAATCAACATATTGACACACTTAAACTTATCTTTTCCATGCACCTTGACATTAATTCTGTTTTATAAGTGTTTCCAAAAAAATAAGGAGCCTTCTATTAAATCATTAAAAAATTAAAAATAAAACTGCACTTACATCATAACTATAGTCTGCATCATTTGTTACCGTCAAGTCTGCAAGGTCTCCAAGGCCCAGTACACTTAACAAAACATCATCAGAACCCATAATAAATGACTTGCCTCCTCCAGATGGAAACGTTATTGGTTCAGCTATAAAGAACAAAACCGCTTCTTAAATGCTGAAAAATCATACAGTACAAGACAATATTGTGGGGGAAATGTAAGCACTTAACAGTTACAATATTAATATAATTATTTTTATTTTCCCACTTCCCTCCTATTTCTTCCACTCAAAAAATCCTATCACTGAGTAGTAATAAACAAATGTTTATTTGCTTATTTACAAACTGCAACATAATCTTCCACAAATCAAATATGCACTAGATATATTACTCCAGGATGGGAGGGGGGCAAAAAGGCTTTGTGCTTTGTCTATTTAAACCACTTATCACTTTGGTACAAGTAGAACGATAGTATTTTTTAAATGTTATAGTCCTTTTGCTTTGTATCGTATTTGCTTAGAAGTGCTAGGTATTCTAGTCCCTGATAAAAATTAATGTAAGCATTCAAATGTAAATGGTTTCCAGTTTATCAGTTTACTGAAATGAAGCCTTAAATTGCTCAGATTACTCCAGTAACAATTTTCTAGGAAAAGGGCAGTTCTACAACCAACAATGTCAGCTTCCTTTGTGTAAAAGGTTAATCCACATGATGTTCAAAATGCCTTCCAGTTTTCAAGCTTGACTATGATTTCTTATTTTATCTTTCCTTTTATCTACCATACTTCTAAAATAAAATAACTATATTGACTAACTATACAACTTTAAATTAAACCTGTTACTTTGGTGAAATAAAATCAAATTCTGCCATAATCAGAAGAGCTATACTATTATCTAAGTATTTTGCTGCAACAGTTCTAGTACAAGGAATAATTCTCAGTATTATCTCATACATGCTTTGAAAGCAAAATTTTAATCTGATGATACAAGAAAGTACACAAGTCACTGTAATATAAAACAACTCAACATATCAAAAAACATTTAAAATTTATGAGCAGATTTAAAAGGGAAACATTTAAAAACTCAAGCTGGTTATTAATTTTGAAAAGTTCCTACAAAAATGATATAAACTTAATATGCTACAAGAAACGTAACAGATGTAATGAAATTTGTCAGTCATCACTAATACTCCTGAAAATTATTCTAAGACACAAGTCAAATTGTCCTAAGTATATACTACTGCAAAAGTAAAATTTATCTTTATTTAGAATAATTATTTTATTAATTATCAAAGTAAGCTATACAGTTTGACTCAAATAGGATCCTAAATGACACTGCTAAAGTGAAGTTGTGAGTTAGCAACCAATCTAGAGTAAATATGACAGGAAATATACACAGGTATGCTAGTAGTATTTTATCTTACAATGATTATGCTTATTAAATCTAAATCTATAGAACTAATCCTTCTTACCAATATCTAGTATGCAGTTATTGGTAATATCAGAAGCTGCAAAAAACTATAAAACTAACAGTTTAAAATTATGTTAAGAATAACTATGTAAAATTCATTAGGTAATATTTTTTCAAAGCATTTCCAGTACAAGGACAAATTTTTCTTTTAATCTCATAATTTGTTTGTAAGACAAGTTAGAACAAACTACCACAATTCCTCCCACTCACAATTACACACTCATTAACACAAATCTTAATAAAAGCCCAATAGATTACTTTTAACATAGTAACAAATTCTTTTGTATTATTATATAGAGCTTTTGCAGAGATATTTTTGATTAGCTGTTGAGAAATTTAGGGGCATGTGAAGGGAAGTGCCTGGGCAATATTAACTACATTTAACCAGATTTCTAATTAAGCATATGACTACATTTCTCCAACTCACTCTATATACATATATTTATTTATACACAGCAACCTATACTGCTCACTCAGCATTTATTACATATATATCTATGTGAAAAAAGTATTTTGTGCTGTATTTTTACTTTTCATAATCACCCATCACTGGGGCATACAGTAATCATAGTAAATACTCAATTCATTTGTCCTTGTTTTTTTAAAGAGGGAATTAGTTTCTACACTACAAATTCATTTTATTTATATTAACTACCTGTAGTAAATGACTGCATAAACATAAAAATGTCATTAGCAATTCAAAGAAAAACAAAACTATTAAAAGTAGTTTTTAATAAAGAAAATTATGATACTTTTTATCAGATAACCGAAGAGATTTCATCAATCAATTTAAGAGTACTATTACTGATTAGCATTTCCTTTTTTGGAAATCTTAGGGTCTACAAAATGGGATCTTACAACAAGGTTCTTTTCATACTTCTATTACTAATTCTCCTTTTTACAACTGACCAAGGAAACCTACAGCTCACGTATCAAACTCTTCCTTTCTTCTTCAATTCTATCAAACCTAAAGAACACAGCCTAATAATTAATTCCACTTATGACAGTGGTGATAAGGTATTTCTTAAATCTTTATTAAAAATAGTCTGGTTGAAAAAAAATAGTCTGATTAAAAACAGACATTTTTTTCTTTATAAAATGTAGTATGATATGGACTTCAACAAGAAAGCATAAAGTTGGAAACTGCCACTGAAATAAGGGATTATGAACTCAAATGTTCCCTTCTCAGCTCTAGGTCAAAGTTGAATTTGCATCTTTTTAAATAACAAACTCTAATTAAGGATTTACCCTATAAAAAGTGCAATGAGGTTCATGCTTATTGGCCCCCTCCACCTTCCATCATTATGCAAGAGTCAGATCACTGACTTAAATTTTTACTTAAAAAGTACACATATACAGGATGCCTGGTAGCTGGTGGATAAGAGTCCAACTCTTTGTTTCACCTCAAGTCATGATCTCATGGGTTGTGGGACAGAGCCCCGCGTTGGGCTCCGTGATTAGCGGGGAGTCCGCTTGAGGTTCTCCCTCTGCCCCTCCCCCCCAAAATAAATAAATCTTTAAACAATAAAAAGTTAAAAAAAAAAAAGTACACATATACGTAAACACTCTCAGAGCTCTGAACCGATTTTTGTATAGTGTGGGCCCTGACTGGCTATTTCCGCAGGTCAACGGTTTGAGGCATTTAAAAGGGTCTCTATTTCTGCTAGTATGCTTTACCTTAAATTGTAAAATCTACAGTTTACATGTATTATTAACTACAAAAATCTTAGCAAGTTTTCCAAGTATTATGTGGTAAAATAGACCAAAAGCTAAGGAAGCTAAGCCACTACTAAATGGCTAAAATAAATAATGGAGTTGATACATGTATAGAAAATACCTCCTAAGGTAAAACAGGAAAATAGCTTAATAATGGAAAAGAGATCTGGAAAAATCAACAGACTATTTTACTATTCCTGTTGTTTTCCATGTTTTAATATTTTGTTTTGGTTTTATTATTTTAGTGACTTTCTTTACTTCAGATTTCGTTACAGATTATGATGAATGGTAAATACATACAAAGATGACAGTGAGGGAAAAATGCAAAATTATTTAACTTTAACTGTATGGAAAATGTGGTACTCAAAAACTCTGGGAGAAAAAAAACCAACCAAGGTGGGGTGCCTGGGTGGCTCAGTTGGTTAAGAATCAGCCTACACCTCAGGTCATGATCTCAGGGTCCTGGGATCAAGCCCTGCGTCAGGCTCCCTGCTCAGCAGACGGTCTGCTTCTCCCTCTGCCCCTCACCCCACTTGTATGCTCTCTAAGTAAATAAATAAAACCTTAAATAAAACAAACAAAAACCCAAGGTATTCAAAAATATTTAACTGGAGCATCAGACAAATTCCCTTATACAGCAAAAGCTGAAACAACAATGAAATATAGTCTATACACCAAATTATTAGATACTAAATTATCTTATATATATATACTTATATAACACAATAAACCTCTGGTGAGAATTCAGTCTCATTAATTAAAATTATAACTATCCAGACCTAGAATTCTAAGTGTATCTATACTTTCTTCAGCGAAAATCAATTTTGGCAAAAATGCCTAAGTAGTACTTTCATTTCCTACACATTTCTAATTTAGACACATTTTAGAAAATTCATTACTAGACAATATATATCTGGTACCAAGTTAAACAATAATTCTGTTCCTTTATTCTACAATAACTAAATTAGGCATTTGTTCCACATATTTTTAGAAATTACATATATGAAGTTCCAAGTACAATGTCTGGAATTTAGATGTCTTCTAAAAAAGCGGTAGTTATTATCAGTCATTAAATTCAAGCAATATGACAAAATGACTAAATAGTTTTTTCCCAAATGTACTCCTTAAAGTCCTTTTTTAAACTACTATTTTCCTGCTATTAGATCTGTAAGCTAAAGTTAGATTTCAGAAAGGTACTCTGAATTGACTTACGGTAGAAACAACTTCGCTTAACATTAAAAACAAAAGTAAAATATGTACACATAAAAGCCAGAAATCCCAAAATCCCTAAGAATATTATATCAAGAGCTTGCCCAAACCTTCTCTGAAGATCATATAAGCTTATCTTTAGCATTTTAAAGCAGCAGCAAATTTACAATATTAAGGAGATGTGATTTTGTAATTAATGTCTTCTGCAATGTAAGTAAACATTTATACTTTCCTCTGCTCTTGCACCTTCATAATCAGTCATTCTAGTAGAGGCTGACCTTGACTGATTAAAGTGGGGGGACACCTGGGTGGTTCAGTTGGCTAAGCATCCAACTCTTGATTTTGCTCAGGTCATGATCTCAGGATTGTGCAATCGAGCCCCACACAACTCAGAACCTGCTTAAGATTCTCTCTCTCCCTCTGCTCCTCCCCCTGCCTCTCTCCACCACACCCCACCCCGTCTCTTAAAAAAAAAAATCCTAAAGGGATGAGGGGCAATCTATCTCTCAGATCAGCTATCATGTCACAGAGTTTTGTCCTGTTGATCCCTATAAATTAATGTCAGCAGTAAAGGTTCATTTAATGGCTACCACCTGACTTGCTAGCAGCCTTTAAAACTAATTCACTAACTAAAACAGGCTATTTTTCAGAAGTTCCAGCTATAAAAATCTCAGGTAAATATATCTTTAATTTTCCAAACCATCCCTCCAAAAATATTAAAAATTTAAATAATAGTCACAATTTCTGTGGAGAAATATATATCTATATATAAAATTGAGTCTTCTGTCATTCAACTGAAGTTCTGTAAGCTCAAAGACATAGGGTACCTTAAAACAAAACGAAACTTTGGTGTTTAAGATGAATGTTTAAAAATGCACAGAATAAAACATGAGTTTTTTTCCAATTTAATTCACTATCTTAAAAAGTTAACAAATAAGTACAGATGATTTTTATACAAGAGGGCAACAAACAACTGACTTCCCCTGGTGTTTATGTGGATATTTTCCTGCCACATTTACACAAATGTGTCATTAACAAAGCAACCCCAATTCTTCTCAAATTTCTTTTTCACTTTTCCCAAATTTGAAAAGTCTCATTTACCCATCAGTGCTCTGAGATTCTCATAACAGTATGAAAAGTCAACACTGTCATAGGCCATAAATTTAAAGGGAGAATTTCAGCTGTTGCCTGGATAATTCAGGCCAAAATATACAAAAGTCAAAAGCATCTGCAGTACTGTGGGATCTCTTTAACTTTCAATTTCAGAAATGACAGAACTATTTCTCCTAAGTATTTTGAAAGAACAGTTTTAAGAAATGTCAGAAAAAAACAATTCGAAAAGACAAAAGAAATATTTTATAGTCAATATCAAGTAAAAACAATTAAAACAGGCAAACCTAAGGTCACACATTATGACTTTGTATTTACTAATGCCAACATTAATGGACTAATTAGCTAAATAATTATTAAATTTCACTATGGCTATTAGAACATTCGTAACTCTATAGAACTATCATTCATCTATGTATCTCTAACAAAATGCTAGGCAGTGAGATATTAAGAATTAATGGAAATAGGTAAATCTTACACATTTATCGGCCTAACAGTAATCTCTAATTTCTCAGAAATGCTTAAGTATCTTTACTTCTGCACGGAAGTAGGCAGTATGTAAAACAGTCTGAATTTTCTAAAATAATTATCATGGGGATTTATTAGAGGATTTTCTCCCTGACACTGAGTAACTGCAATGAAAACCTGCCAACTGGATATCTAAACATCAGTTAAATTCTTCACAAAAGAAAATGCTATTCTTACTCACAAAACAGCTCTCCTTTATAACTTTCCCACTTACAAGTATCACCACCACTGCTTTGGTTTCTTTTCTTAAAATTCTACAACTACATTTTAATAATTCCTCTTCAACCTGTAGGGGCACCTGGGTGGCTCTGTCAGCAAGTGTCCCGCTCTCGATTTTTGCTGTCATGATCTTGGGATTGTGGGACTGAGCCCCACATCCAGCTCCACGCTTACCAGGGAGTCTGCTTGGGATTCTCCTTCTCCCTCTGCACACCAACCCACATAACTAAAATAAATGATCTTTTTTTTTTTTTAAAGACCTCATCCATTTATTTGACAGAGATAGAGATAGCCAGTGAAGAGAGGGAACACAAGCAGGGGGAGTGGGAGAGGAAGAAGCAGGCTCCCAGTAGGGGAGCCTGATGTGGGGCTCGATCCCATAACACCGGGACCACGCACTGAGCCGAAGGCAGACGCCCAACCACTGTGCCACCCAGGTGCCCCTAAATAATCTTTTTTTTTTTAATTTCTCTTCAACTTTTTAAATGGGAGGGGTTGTTTTTAAAAAGAATTTTCCCTACCAAGAAAAAAAAAAGCCTCCTTTATGCTTCTGATTAATCTACCCTATTGACTTTATTCTAATCAAAGCTTTCATTCTTATCCATTACCACCCTGATTCCTAATTAGTTTTCCTAACTCCCAGTTTCATTTACCTTCAATCAAATTGAAAAACCACAAATTAATTTTGTAAAATTATCACAATTATGACCCCTAATTTAGAAACCACAAGTGGCACCTTAACACTCTTTGGATCAAAGCTAACTAAAATCTTGTACTTTACCTTGAGTGTGCTTCACGATCTGATCTTTCTATCCAATCTTATTTTTTAATGCTCCACAACACAAATCTCCACGATTTTAGACTCAAAGCAGTTTCCTTATGACACAATCACACAAGTTCTATCTCTAACATGCACTTCAACTTACCACAATTCTACCCATTCCTTCAAAACAGTTCCAGCTCTCCTCTATGAAGCGTTTGCTAATCTTTCCCTGCTCATTCTTATTATACTTGTATGTACCATAATATTTAACTTTATTAGATATTATCTTACAGATAATTTCATGATAGCTAATGTCAAAAATAATAAAGATGAGAAAAAAAGTTTTATTACACATGTGAAGTCATAATCTTCCTGAACACGCAGACTGAGAAACACGGAAGAAAAGGAAAACAGGAGATAACGTGAAAGTTACTGTTTAAACTGAAGATCCCAAATTATGTAGTAACTGTAATTATTTTTTCATACTATATCCAAATATTAGTCTTTGTGTGGCAGAATGCCAAGTTCAGGAGATGATGTAAGAACCCTCCTTTAATTCTAGTTGCCCAAAAGCTGCTAAAAGATTAAAGCAGATTTCATAACCATATATGAGAGTCTTATGTAGCCCCTAGTTTGTAGAATACCTTTCAACTACAAATTTAATGTGTCTTCATTCTCCTTCTAAATCTAGCCAATATTCTAAATACAATAAATGTAACAAAATACAATTTCAAATAAAAAATATGAAGCCTAATTAGCAGTAATTAGAAAACTGTAAACATATTAGTATAAAGAATATTACACATATTATAGAAATATTCAAGGCCCTAAATGAAAACTCATTAAGCATTTATTAAATAAAACCTGATTCTTAATTATTGTTGGACTTTATAGGAAAAATACTTTATCTAACTTAACAACAAGAAAAACTTTTTTTAGTTGGGGGGGCAGTCAAAGGGAGAGGGAGAAAGAGAATCCTAAGCAGGCTCCACGCTCAGTGCAGAGCCTGACACAGTGCCCAATCTCATGACCCTGAGATTATGACCTGAGCCAAAATCAAGGGTCATATGCCTAATGGACTGAAAGCAGTTTCCTTATGACACAATCACACAAGTTCTATCTCTAACATGCACTTCAACTTACCACAATCAGGTGCCCCAAGAAAAACTTTTTTTACTACTCTGAATTATAAAACAACCCACCTACATCTTAACCATGACCATCAAATCTTCTAAATGTACAATCTGCTAAAAAGATTATAGGACAATGGAAAACATACTAATTATGCCATGTGTAAGCCAAACCATGGACTGATGACTGCTATGTTCGTGTTTTTAAACCCATATTTATTCTCAAACACACATATTCAAGACTTACAGAATTTCTCTCTCTACAGACTCTTATTACTGTAAGTACTAAAGTACTTTTTACTGAATCTTTTTCCCCTTCTCATAAGTGCTCCCCCCTTTGTTAATAAAACCTTATATTCTAAGGCGAAAGCAACTGTTAGCAGGCAATCTGGAAAAGGTAAGTTTATTTTATTTTTTTAAAAGATCATATTTATTTATTTGAGAGAGAGACAGAGATAGCATGAGTGGGGAGGAGAGGGAGAAGCAGGCTCCCGGCAGAGCAAGGAGGCTGACATGGGGCTTGATCCCAAGACTTTGGGATCATGACCTGAGCTGAAGGCAGACGCTTAACTGACTGAACCACCCAGGCACCCCGATAAGTTGATTTTAAAATAAGGATTTAGTTATGTCATGTTAGCTAGATCTGTTCTATTTTCTAACTATTGTTCTAATTAAAATAATGCTTTCACATGAAAACTATCATCTTAAAAAAAAATCACAAGAAGAAAAAAAAAAAAAACTAGTTCGGCTACAAAGTGATCCATAGTTTTAGAAAGTATACTGACTCAAAGAGTATCAATCTGATACTTTCTGACCCTTGTCAAAATGTCAAGTTAAGATAGTTAGCCACAGGGGTGCCTGGGTGGCTCAGTCGTTGGGCGTCTGCCTTTGGCTCAGGGCATGATCCTGGAGTCCTGGGATCGAGCCCCACATTGGGCTCCTCCTCAGGGAGCCTGCTTCTTCCTCTCCCACTCCCCCTGCTTGTGTTCCCTCTCTCGTTGGCTGTCTCCCTCTCTGTCGAATAAATAAATAAATAAATAAATAAATAATCTTAAAAAAAAAAAAAAAAAGATAGCCACAAAGTGAGTCTGTAGTTTTAAAAAGTGTATCAATCTGATACTCTCTGACCCTTGTCAAAATGTCTAAAATAAGGTAATGTGTTAGGGGGAGGAAAAAAAGAAAGAAATCTAAGTTGAACTGAATGGTCTGTTTTAAAAAGTGTGAAATCAGGGGCAGCTGGTCAGTCAGTTAACTGTCTGACTCTTGATCTCAGCTCAGGTCTTGATCTCAGGGTCGTGAGTTCAAACCCCATGCTGGGCTCCATGCTGGGCATGGAGCATGCATGCATACATACATACATGCATAAATAAAATAAGGTGTGAAATTAAAACAGGAAATATAAAACCAATTGCATCCCTTTAATATGAGACAACTGTTTTTTGTCTTTGATGCAAGAGAGAGATTAACTGTTTTATGGACTCTTCAACTTTATACTCTCTCCTAAACAGAAGCACAGCTTAAATATCAGATATTTGGAGCAGCTGGGTGGCTTAATGGCTTAAGTGTCGGACTAATGATTTCAGCTCAGGTTATGATCTCAGGGTCATGGGACTGACTGAGCCCAGTGTGGGGCTCTGTACTCAGCAAGGAGTCTGCTTGAGATTCTCTCTCTCCCTCTGTCCCTCCCTGGGCTCGAGTGCATGTGCGCATGCTCTCTCTCAAATAAACAAATAAATAAGTAAAATCTTTTTAAAAATATCATAGACCTTTTACAGTGTGCACCAAGTTATTTTTAAAAGCCTACTCTAAGTTTTTGCTACAAAATAGTAATTTCTCCTTAAATGTTAAAAAATCCAATACATAGATATTTGGATAAAAGTCACACTTGACAAAAATATTGCATTTTCTGGTGATAGTCTGTCATATTGGATCCGGAATAACAAGTGACAAACACTAATATAAAATTTTTAAAAAACCAGAAAACAATCCAGGGACACTCAGTTATAATTCCTATTTTGAAAATATTGAAAAAGTTAAAAGACTTTCCTTTTCCAATGTATTGACAAGTCAAAGGATGTGCAGCAATTCTGTAACATCAGTAAAGAACATCAGTATAGAAGACAATCATATTCTATACATGGAAAAGACAGGAAAATTAGAACAAATGACCATCATGAAGAAAACTAAGACAAGTTCATTCATTCACCAACAACCAGAACTGTAAACATAATATTCTCAGAACGTGAGTCTTTGAAATGGGAAAAGCCTATAAATCGTTTGAAGAGAAGATATGAAACAATCTAATTTTAATAAGCCTCAATTTTAAAGGTCTTAAATAGCACAGGAGTAACAATAAGCCATAGAATAAGAGCATCTATAAAAGAAAACATATTACAATCCACAATTTAAACTTTCCATGTTGAAAACCCAAAACAGACAAAAAGCAAAGAAGTCTTAAAAAATTTTTTTAGCTCTTTCCTCATATTCTAACTAAAGGTTTCAAATTTCAGATGCTTCACACTTACTCTAGATGCTACACAGTGATTTTTGTTATTGATTTACACGTTTTTACTGAGGTATAAAATACAGCAAAATGGAGACCATCAAAAACTTCTCTAGAAAAATCCTACCAGACCAATATTTTAATATAACAATAAATTTAGAACCTCTCCCTGACTCCCTTCCCCAATTACAGAATCCTTAAAAATTATTAAAGAATAAAAGAAAACTGAGTCATAGGTCAGACAACAGTACTATATCATTTAATTTCCTGATTTTCATCATTGTATTGTGGTCACTTAAGAGAATGTTTTTGTTGTCCGGTAACATATGCTAAACCATTTAAGGAACAACATGTCTGCAACCTACTCATTTTTTGAACTATTCAAAATAATAAATGTAGATATTTACAGAGAGAAAGAATAAAGCAAATGTGGTGAAATGTTAATAACTGGGGGATCTGGGTGAAAATTACCTGGAATTCTTTGTACTATTCTTGCAATTGTACTTTTCCTTAAGTAAGAAATTACATCAAAATAAAAAGTTGAAAAGGAAGCTTAACACTTTTGAAGCCTGAGAACAAAATAACTGCATCAAGTCTCTTTAGTTTCATGGTCTTTACTTTTAGAAGTATTAATAAAGTATAACTCCTAAGTATATGTCACTTAACATGAAATTAATACTGAATTGTATCTACAATCCAAGGCAAAGGTGGTCACATTTAAGTCATTTTGTTTTGCCTCAGTTGGGGGGAAAAAAAAGGTATAGTGAAGTAAACAAGTCAGAAGACAAATAACCACTAGTTTCTTAGCTCTGGGTTTTATAATTCTTTCCATT
The DNA here is from genome assembly GCF_017311325.1 of Ursus maritimus. Classification (NCBI taxonomy): domain Eukaryota; kingdom Metazoa; phylum Chordata; class Mammalia; order Carnivora; family Ursidae; genus Ursus; species Ursus maritimus. The sequence goes on from NW_024426230.1 coordinate 8,008,594, forward strand.
TAAGAGTCAAATCATGTTTGAGACTTCCAAAGTTAAAAAGATGATAGTCTCACCACTTTTTTCTTTCCGTTAAAAAAAAAAGCATTTAGATTTGGTTACATCTGCTGAATTTATATGGTAAAATTAGCAAATAATTTTCTTCCCTCTAAGAAGCTAGAAAAAATCTGTAGAAATGTAGTATTATGATCCAGTGGGTATAATTCATTCACATTTTGGAATAAAGGAAATAAATTAAGACTATAGTTTATGAATTATTCTATCTTGTACAAAGCTGTATCTAATAAAATATCAGAATAAAACTCAACAGACAGCCAAGAAGAAAATTCATGAATTATCCTTTTCATGTAAAATTATATCTTTGTATTAATACGATGATGTACATAGATTAAGACAGAAGTTATGATCCATCAACTAAAAAAAAAGGTTTTTTGTTTCCTTAAGTTTATCTTCATATCAGGGATTCAGAGCCAACATATTCATACTGAACTCGATATATTCAAGAGCAAAAAGGTTTTATTTAAATTCACAGTAAGTGCAAAAAGAAACATTATCTTCTAATTCATTCCTGAGACATTTTTCTGGAAACTCATCTTTGTATCTACACATACAAGTCACCTTAAAGACACTGACATTTGTAAAAACGTTAAAAATGAGAAATAATCTAAAGGTCTAACTAATGGAGGCCAGGTTAAATCTACCAACTGCAAAATTACGTAACCATTAAAATTGTATCTTTTTCAGATGACTGTGAAACATTTAAGACAAAATGAATTAAAAATAACAATGATATTTTTGTTAAAAATTAAAAAGGAAGTTTATATAAAAGACAACACTTAGAAAAAGTTATAAAGATATATGTCAAATATTGATCTCTAAGTATTAAGATTCTGGGTGTTTTTTACGTTTTTCTTTTTGTTTCTACATATTATACTTCTTATACTGTCTGAGTAACAAGCATGTGTTATTTTTATGGTTATATAAACAAAGTTCTTAAAAAAAAAAGACTTAAAACCTAAATTAAGAGGACCTGGCTAAATAATGCAGTACATATCTAGATAATAAAACAGTATTGAGACATGAGAGCCTCAGGCATGGCTCTGCAGGCCCCAGCTCCTAATTTATATCACAGCAATCCCCTTTTGTCCACTTCACATAGCTCTCCAATCTTACATTTAACAACAAGGTAGTTTGGTTAAAAAAAAAAAAAAATGAAAACATGTTATACGGAGGAATATTTACTGACATGAAATGATGTCTTCTATGAAGTGTCAGCTAAATAGGCAAATAACAAAACTTTTCATCCTATGGTCATATTTTTAAAAGTTAATTAAAATTTTATGGAGGTTTTGAATTTTAGTTTCAGTTCATTTGTTTCTAATATTTCTTAAATGCGCGGGTATAACATTTTTTAGAAACATTTAAAACCTACAACTAAAAAAAGACCTTCAATTGACTTATATCTTATTTACTAAACCTCAAAAAGGTATAGACCTAATCATATCAGGGGAAAAAATTGGGTATTTATATTTTAAATTAAAGCAACATTATCTAACATTTCCAAAGAAACCTTCAGCAGATGAGTCAGTTCATGAACAGCATACATAAAATAAGTAATCTAATTTAAACTACATTTCATTAAAAAGACCTAAACATCAAAATTCTAATGCCGTCATGTCTATATTCAAATAGTCAATCATGCAAAAGTACTTTTATACTAAACATGCATGAACTATATCGGTAAATGATGTTAGAGCTTAACACAGCCCCTGCCCAGCACTAAATGTTTTTAAATACAATAAGCAATTCACTGTATAACCTGAAACTTCTTAGAGAACAGTTTTTCATTCACGTGCATAGCAAATTAGCATAATTTTATAAAAGAAAATTGTGTAATAAGTCCCTAAAACTCCCCTTATTAGCTTCCACAATAAATTAAACCATTTAAAAAGAGTTTTACTGAAAAAAAACTTACACCCTACTCTATTACACCTGCCATTTTATAATCTGTCACCAAAGGAATATGAAAAGAATGCCTATATGGTTTTAGCCTTTGCCATCACTTTGTCCTTGACATAGTCAAAAAATAAGACTAGCAAGAATCAACGGCCAGTTCAAAATAAAGCTTCCCCAAAATAAGTTTCAAGTTTCTTCATTTAATATTCAAACGTCTGAAGATGCTTTTCATGTGGCTGTTTTTAAAGTCTGATTCAACAAAATGGAAATGAATGGTATTTTCGATAAGTGCTATAGCTAAATTTACACTTTTATAGTACATTGGTCAGATACAACATAGTGAAAAATACTATGAAAAAAAGTTACTCAACTAGAGACCAAACAAGCCCTACTGCCCTCACTATCCTTTCTATTAGCTTTCCACCAGAGTAGCCAAGAAAATACTACCCAGGAGAGATTTTTCTGCTGCCCTCCTGGTTTGCTGTTGGATTAAGGCCAGAAAGCAGCAAAGATGGAAAGGGCTTTTATATTCGCTATGTTTAAGGATTCCCAAACTAAGAAATGTAACCTGGATAGGAGTTGGTTATAGCTCTAACACCCTATTTCTCAAAAATAAAGAAATTTATACTTTCTCCCTTTTGAAGAAGTTTGTTACTTTTAATTCTAAGGCCAATATTCCTTATAATTTGGTAAATTTTTTAAAGCTTTAAAAAAAAAAAACTCCCTTGAAATCTTTCCTTCATCCTTATTAACATTATTTAAAATGATTTTTCACTTGATTAATAACACATCCTAAGTTATACTCAAATAAATTTCAATTATACAACAAAGTTTAAAGTCAGCTGCCCCCTTACGAAACCAAAAAAAGGTACACACATACAAAAAAACAAGAGTTGAAGAATTTTTTTTCTCAAAGATTGGTATACAAAAATTATAATAGAATCTGCACTTACTCTTCACCCCTTTCTTCCCCTTTCGTTCCTTCTTGTACTGTTCCTTCAGTTTACTTATTAGTCCCTGGTCTACATCCCAAACCTCAGTAGGTGGGGAGAGGTCATCTTTATCTACATGCAGCATATTATTAAAAGAAAAAAAATCAGCAGTTGGCAATGCAAGCTGTTGGCAGTTAACTGTTATAGCTTTACATAATCATAATAAAAATGTACTAACAACATATACCCAAAATACTTTAAAGGTGCAGTTTCAGTTTTGGTATTCACAACTCAAACTCTAAATGCCCATCTCATATGTTTCTAAACAGTTAATACTAACAGTTAAATGGTGCTTCATTTCTATGAATCACAAATTTGAAGGTTATTATTCTTTCAATGACTAATATTCAATGGACTGACATTAGAAAACTAATGTTATACAAAATAGATCACTGCATCTTTATAAAAATGTTCATAAAAATTATTCAGCCAGCATTATAAAAGCAAATGAATGAATTACATGCGAACTACTCATAAGAGTGCAAGCTGGAAAGGTCAGTGCCATTTTATTGATGAAAATATTCATGCACCTTCTGTCACACTGATTCTGCATGCACGGGGTAACTATACTAATGGAGGCATTCTAGTCCAATATAATACATTCATATAGTTCCAAAATACATTGTCTCCAATAATACATACAAAGCATTCAGAGAATCCCACCTCGGCCCCCACCCCACCCAAATAGTTCAACATCTCATTACCTTCTTCCATTGGTCTACAACTAAAATTAGCAAAAAAAAAACAAAAAAAACAAAACTCAAATTCCACTGAAGAATTTTTTGAGTTGATTTTTTTTTAGGGTAAAAGCAGTGACAAGCATGGAGAAGTGAAAACATATATTGCTGTACATCTGCTAAAGATGAAATGTCAGCTATTTTAGCTGAATAACAAATCTGTATTTATTTTAAGTAAATACTTGTGCCTGGAAAAATTTTACTCTATAATAAACTAGAAGGAAAACAGCATTAAAAAGAAGCAGAATTAAAAATAAGTCTATTAGAATTACTTTAAGTATTAAGGGTTTTCCCTTCATTTGCTTAGTTTTAAAACAGCCACGTTATTTAGAAAGCTTAACGTTCTGTTACAGAGTAACAATGATGAGTTTATGTAACTATGTTACTAAATAAAAATTACACCAAAACACATAGGCTAAGTCAATCAACAGGACCGACAGAATAGTGCAATTTTAGGGAAAACATACTTCCTAAATTTTTGATAACTCATTATACTCTAGATCACAAGTCTTGTAAAACTGCATAGGCCTCACTGACTTAATCCATACAGTAGACATAAAAAAGCCATTTTTCCCCCTTACATATTGCTATATGTAGTAAATATAGGAAATTCTCATATTTGAATGGCATGTAGAAATTCAATTACTTACTCTACCTTCAGCCTTTCCTACTATAAATGTTATCACTTTCTCCCCTATGAATATACCTATGATCTTAGGCAGTCAGTAAAAAGCTAAATTCAAAGCTTTAATTTGCCAACCTTAATTACTTAAAACTAGGTTGCTCAACACTGAAACTTACATATAAGATTATCTGTCAAATTTGCAAATTGTAATACTGTTTGTAATACTGTAATAATACTGACTTAAAGTCACTTTTTGTGTATTCTAAATCCAGATGTTTACTGAAACTGTGCTGTATCAGAAACTGTTCTGTGAACTCACTGGATACTCCAAAAAAAAGTGATCTGAAGAAGGAATCATTTGCATTCATTTAATAAAACTAGCAATTATTTTTAAAAGTGACCACTTTAAGTAAGCCAAAATGACACATTTTTAAACCTACAGAAAGAAATTTTAAAAAAGTTTAAGTGGTATAAACTTCATACAGGTAATTCCATAGGACAGAAAATTTTAGTAAGATAGCCCAACAATTTTTTAAAAGCCCTCTGTAGAAAAAATAAAGCTGTGAGTAACTCTAATTCAAGTAGCAAAGGGTACTGAGTGAAAAAGCAAAAGGGAATAAAAAGGATAAGCCTAAGGGAAAATAAAACAAATATTACTTGCAAGATAACCTAAAGTCTAGAAAACAAAGGTTAACTCGAAGCAGTGCAAAGAACAGGTTGGTGAATGCATATGCGCCCAAAAAACATCCTGAAACTTGCCTGGTAATAACGGCTGATTTGATATTGCTTATAAGAAATAGTTAAGAGCAAAAGGGAAGAGGCAGCGTAATCTTCTATATATTAATTCTGTTTTTTAAAAATCTAGGGGGAAAAAAATACCAAGAAATGAGGTTGAATCAGTTAAGGGAACTTTTTTGTTTAAAAGAAAACATAAATATGCACATATAAAAAAATGACCCTTAACAACTCAAAACCACAAAAACATAAAATTCTACTACGGTAATTCTAACTATCAGAGCAGAGGAATTATATAAATCTACTTAATGTAGCATAAAAATGTAACTAACTTCACTTTATGCAAATATTCAGTACTTTAATTATCCAATCCATTATATTTAAATACAAACATTCAGGTACTAATTATATCTGGTACTCCTATAAATTTCCACAAATCACAGATTCAAAGTGGAGGAGAAAATAACCAAACATGCTCAAAATGCCAAGTCTCCGTGAGAGAAACAGCAAAATTAGAAATGCCTACTAATATTTTTGATTATGAGAAGAACTAAAAACTACCAAAATTAAACCCAGACTACCTAATGTAGATAACGGAAGAAAAAGAGGATTTAAAAGCTTCCTAAAAAGCAGTGGTTTTATAGGATAAAAGTATTCACACTTAGAATATCTGAGATTTCTAATATTACAAAATAAAAAAACAACAGATTACCCACTATGGGTGAGTATTGGGATATGTTTCATTAGGACACATTATTTATTAAAAACAAAAAATAACAAAAGAAAATGTCTTTTACCCAATACTTTAAATCTCAAAAACTGCCACCTTCCCGTTTGTATGTAAGTAAACTCAAATTTAAGCAAATGAGTTAAATAAAGATATGTTTGTATATCCATCCTCTTTGTTTTGGAAAAACTGAAATATAGCACCTGTTGAGTAGAAGTGAAAAATTCAGAAACATTGCATAGATCCTTTGACAGTTTTCATTTGTTAAGGAAAGAAACTGCCTGAACAATTTTGTTCTTTTCCTTCTAAAGAACTTAAAATGTTTTAAAGATGGTTCAGTCTCATCTGGAAGGAAGAGACTTTCAGTTACTTCCATTTACACAAAGATTCAGATCACTCTCAAATAGTAATGGTAAAAGTGAATAACGTTTTACAATTATCAATCACTATTTAGGTCTGCTTTTGAAACTGCACTAGAGCCAAAAGTCTTCGGTCATAAGGACCAATCGACTGTACACAATACGGTATTTCATTATTAAAAAAAATAATGCCATTCTATACATATTAAATTCCTGAAATTTTTGTATATTCTTTTGACTAACAGTTAAACTTCCAGCAATTTTAGGCAAAGAAAGCGAGACTGGTTGGTTATAGGCCAAGATTTAAGCTATACAGGTATTTGAAAACTGTTGATTATTTTCTTTAATGAAAATAATGAAAATAATCTAAATATTCATCAGTAAAGCTCCAATTAAATAATGGAACATATTGACAGGATATTAAAAAGCTATTAAAAATGTTGTCACAGAAGAACAATATATTAGGTGAAGAGTGGGTTATAAATTGGCACTAAGCAAAACCTTTTGTTAAATAAAGATAGATATACATATATAAATGTTAACCATGATTCTCTGTACATAGTGGCATTATAGTTTACTTTTAATTTCTTCACAGGTATGTGTGGGTTTCTAAACTTCTAAAATACACGAGTCATAAAATAATTATATATTTATATTATTTAAATGTATTTATATTATTATTTAAGAAAACCCAAAAAAACAGTACTTTAGAAACTACTGCGGGAAAATATTAGGTATTTCCAACACTGAATGGGTTGCACAAAGAAGCTTAAAAAAAAACTTTGATGCTTTCATCGTGTTCCCTGAACAAGGCTAATTCTCAAGAAAAGTAAACGAATATAGCCATTTTCAAATATTAAGTACAAAAATGAATATTCAAAGTCTAAAAAGTAATTCTGAAGGTTTTTTCATATTTTCCACTAACGTGCCTCTTCTCTTTCCACTTAGAAGAAGAGACAAGTAAAGGTCTGAAACAATGCTTGAGAATTGTAATCAATAAGAAAGCTGGTAACAAAATTCAGATTTTTAAGTACTTGAATTGTTATCAGGATAATAAATAATTATATTACCTATTAGGTTTTGTTTCTCCTGCTATTAGCAAATTCAGTTTCAATACACAAATGAGGCATTTTTAAATAACATGTGTTCCCCATCACCAAAGTAGTTTTTAAGTAGCTAGTGATAATTCTTCCTGCTAGTAACTAAGCACTTAGGCGTTCATTTGAAATGTGCATCAAGGTACTTAGTAACCTTCTCCAATAAAGCTCTGTAAACACAGTGTGAGTTCTACCTGTTAAGATAACATGCTGGTATTAAAAGCCGACTGAATGCACAACAGAGTGGACCTCAGCTACTATCTTAATATAATTTTTATACTTTTATTTTCTAAGGGGTTTTTAACCCTGTATACATACAATTGTTTTCTTTTAGTTATGGCTGGATTATTATTAGCATTACATATCATTTCCAAAGGCTAGGCCCTAACATATGCACACTAAATTATTGTATGTGGTAACGTTTAATAACTTCACTAAACCTTGCTCAATGTAAAGCTATAAATCAGGATTAGTAGCTTTATTACTTTCTACCAATAAGTCAGGTAACATCATATGGGCATAACAAGAGTTAAATCTTTAAACCTAGATTCATTACCAAATTAAATGGGAATGTTTAAAACTATATACATTTTTTAAAAATATGCTAAGAGGAAAGAAATTGGATTTCTTTCAACTTTAAATCAAGATAAGTTTCAAAAATCAAAATCCACCAAAAGGCATACATTGAACAATAGTTTTGTCACCAAATCTAAATAAATTGGTGCAAAATACCCTGAAATTATTCAATACCACTTCCCCTTGCTCTTGTTCAACTGCCACCATACATTCAAATACTCACATTCCACATATAATATTCAATAGCAATACGTCTTTAAAGACTATTCTCCCACCCCCATATTTCATTATCACCTTACCCCATTCTGTGCCATCCCCTGAACTCCGTGCTTCTCCAGCTCCTTCACCATCTTCAGCAGTCACTAAAAAATCAAATTCTTTCAGAGCTTCCTCAGTATCAGGATCATCAGTTAGGTCAGCAGCTAAACCTTCATTACCTATCTGTAAATGGAACATAAGCCAAGAATTACTTTTACCCTAGATATAAAAGGTGTCCTTTATATGTTTTCACACAATTATCTTTATATTTAAACTCCCATTTTTAAATTACTTACATATATAAAATTTTAGATTTTCCATTTATCTCACCAATCCCAAACTATACCCTATATAAATGGTTCTTAACAGTACCATGTGAAGATTACTGAAAGATATGATGCAAGTAATCTGGTAGTAAAAAATGGTTAAAATACTAATCACAAATAGTTAAGTTCTTTAATTATAACAGATTTGCAATTACCCCTATTTACAGACCCTTTTCGCTCACTTACATTCTCATATGTTGTGTTGAACTGACTTCACTCACTGAGAACTGCAAATGTAGTCCATAATTCACAGGGCTATGGCATAGCTAATAAGGATATTAACTGATCTTAAGTCAACAGCTGTGATAATAGCGCTTTACCTCCCAAGAAAAAAGGGGGGGGGATCAAAATCTCCATTCACCCACCATTTTACACACGAGTTACACACATGAAATGTGATAGGAACATTGAAAATTGCTTTAATAGCCTAGAAACTTTTCTTGAGGAACAAGAACCCTACTATAACATCCCAAGGAACCAAAACTTAACCTATGCACTTTTTTTAACATACGTGAAATACTCTATACTACTGTGATAATTCATAAATGGACCATCTAATCTATGTATACTCTTAAAGCCAACCCACATCACTGATAAAACTGATAATTCAGTTTCTTAGGTTATGAGCAAAAGTAAATTCTTATTAATCCTTATCAAAGAACAAGAATGTGGACACATACATTTATAATCCATAGTTTACGCCCTCACCCAGAGTGGGAGTATCCCCACTACACCTTCACTTTATTTATCACCTGTTTACTATACATGAAGAGACAGACTTCAGCAGTGATTCTTAATTGTAGCAGGAATGGAGAAGGTATTTTTTTTTTTTTTTTAAGTTTCAAACCGCCAAACTAGTTCTATAAAAACAGACCCCCTTTTGTCATTTAGTGAATGATACAGCAAATAATAATTTCTACTATATGTGGGTAGTATTACTGACAATATATAAAACTTTCAAGTGAGATGATAAAATAAAAAATAATCACTCCCAATGTAACTTAAAACACCCTGAAAATTTCTATTCCAAATACATACATATATTATTTATTTTATTATTTTAGCTAATAAAAATTAAAAATGGAGTTCCTACTTTGTGTTTATTCATCCGATGTTTATCTTTTCCTTCTGGGATGCCTTCAATCATGTCATTTTCCTCTTCTTCATCACTGTCATCAGCATTTTCTAAAAAATTGAATGTCTCAAGAACATCACCAGAGGGCCTGTCAAAGAGGAAAAGATGAATCCAAATATTCCAATGGTTAATTCTAATATTTCTTTGTTTCCTACTTTCAAACAGTACTTGAAAGTAGTATAGAGATTCAAATGATAACCTATTTATAATGTATTGCCTAAGTATCTTACCCAAGAATATAATGTTTTGAAGATTATTTATCTTTTCGGACTAAAGTAAAAGCGATTGTTCTGTTAAGTTTCTCCAATGTTTATTTATCAACATACTTTGAGTAATTACTGTATCAAAATCTTATAGTAACAGACACTCAAATGTGGTATTATTTCTCAAAATAAAGCCATCATAAGCCAGCAAGTTAAACTTAGCATTTCCTATAGCTCTGCAACCCCTTACAGAGGCCCAAATGTCTGAAGACTAAAACCTGCCCAGATTTAAAGTTATAGGGTAAATCAGATCTAGATATTCCAAGCCATTTCACAGACTTCCTTACCTAGAAAACAGGATTCTCAATATACGAAAGAAATACTTTCGAGTCTTTCAGAATCATTTATTTAATAGGTAAGAATGATAATCTATTTTTATCTATCTATGAAGTCATTTCTTAAACTGTAATCTGAGCTCCTCCTCTATGTACAAAAAAGGGTTTTCAAATAGCTGTTTAAATGTCTAATAACAAAGCAAGAGAACAGTGGAAACTTCAACCCAACAAAGGCTTTCACAATAAAAGTCTCTGCTCTTCCATTAACTAGATGGCTGAATTTGGCCAAGTCACTTAACCTTTCAGCCGCAATCTCTTTACCAGTAGTTGAACTAGATGATCTTTTGGTACCAAAAAGAATAATAATCTAGGGGCGCCTGGGTGGCTCGGTCGTTAAGCGTCTGCCCTCGGCTCAGGACGTGATCCCAGAGTCCTAGGATCGAGCCCCACATCAGGCTCCTCCGCTGGGAGCCTGCTTCTTCCTCTCCCACTCCCCTTGCTTGTGTTCCCTCTCTCACTGGCTGTCTCTATCTCTGTCGAATAAATAAATAAAATCTTAAAAAAAAAAAAAAAGAATAATAATCTAAAATTTGGAGCTTTCTCCCCTCCCTGATTGTTTCTAAGGTCACAATACAATTCAGACTTTTTATTTCTTTAAGGGGGGGAGGGACAGAGGCAGAGGGAAAGAGAGAATCTTAAGCAGGCTCCATGCCCAGCATGGAGCCCTCAGTGCAGGGCTTGATCTCATGACCCTGAAATCATGACCTGAGCTGAAATCAACAGACAAGGGGGGCACCTGGGTGACTCAGTTGTTTGAGCATCTGACTCTTGGTATCAGCTCAGGTCACGATCCCAGGGTCGTGAGAGCAAGCGCTATATCAGACACCATGCAAGTGCAGAGTCTGCTTAGGATTCTCCCTCTTCCTCTCCCTCAATGCACATGCTCTCTCTCTCTCTCTAAAATAAAATCTAAAAAAAAAAAAAAAAAAAAAAAAAAAGTCAGACACTTAACTGACCGAGCCACCCAGGCACCTTAATTCATACTGTTTTTTAACATAGCATAGGACTTTAGTAGGTCTACTATACTCTGCCTAATCCAGCACATTAAAAACCTGCATAAAAACTGAATGTAGAAAGAGATGGTTTTTCCAAATAAAACTAGTAAAAACAAACTACCACAATAACACAACACACACTTTACAGCTTAACATTTACAATATGTCTTAATATCTGGGGATTAAATCAAAGGCAAAAAGATAATTGGCAAAATTGGTACATTAATGACAGAAAAATAGAAAATAGTACATCGAAGACATGAGAATTTTTTTATTAACTTTCACAAATTAAATAGTGCCGTCCCTTGGATAGAAATGTCTGTCTCTAAGGGCACCTGGGTGGAAGTCGGTTAAGTGTCTGCCTTCAGCTCAGGTCATGATCCCACGGTCCTGGAATCAAGTCCCATGTTGGGCTCCCGGTTCACCCAGGAGCCTGCTTCCACCCTCTCCCTCTGCCCCCCTACTTGTGCTTGCTCTCTCTAGTTCTCTCCTTCTCTCAAATAAATAAAATCTTTAAAAAAAAAAAAAAAGTCTATCTCTAAAGTGAAACTCATGTTTTAAGTTTTTATAAAATTGTATTTTTTTTAAAGATTTTATTTATTTATTTGTCAGAGAGAGAGAGCACAAGCAAGCTCCCTGGTGAGCAGGGAGCCCAACAAGGGACTTGATTCCAGGACCCTGAGATCATGACCCTAACCCAAGGCAGAAGCTTAACTGACTGAGCCACCCAGGTATCCCTTTAATATTGTATTTCATCACAGCAATACACATGCATGGCTTTAAAAGACAAATAGAACACAATCCAGAAAAGAAAATGAATCAGACTTCCCAAAATTAAGAACTTTGTTCTTCGAAAGACACTGTTAAAGAGAATTTAAAGAAAAGCCTACAGATCGGGAGAGAATATTTGCAAGTCATATACTTGATGAAGACAACCTGTGTCCAGAACATATAAAGAACACTTAAGTAACAGTAACAAATAGAATAAAAAATGAGAACATTATTCAAATAGACACTGTACCACAAGATGTAGAGATGGCATAAACTGATGCTCAGTATCATTAGTCTTTAGGAAAATGAAAGTTAAGCCACCACGATTATGAAGGGTCTGAGACTCTACCCCAGTTGCATGTTAACATACTGTTTCTTTTGAGATGGGTTTTTTTTTTTTTTTAGCGTTCAAGATGATGGCCTTTATATGGGTTTTTTTAATTATTAATTTTAGTGTAATTGGGAAGAATCCTTTCAATATGGAAACATACCTGGAAATTGACATCCTATAAATATATTCTAGAAAATTTTCTTTTATTACTAATTTAATAATCTTTTCAAGACCATTTTACCTGTTCTCTCTGAAACGCCTAGTCAGATGCTGGCCCTACTGAACTGATCTTTCAATTTTCGTATGTTCTCAGTCCTACTTCCTCTTTCCCCTTTTCTCTTTTGGGGGGGGGGTGATTCTTCAACCTTATCCTCCAAGTTTTATATAAAAATTTTTTCTATCACACCATTTAATTTCTAACAGCTCTTTTTTGCTTTCTGATTGAACCTTTTATTTTTTAGAGCTTTTTAAATTTAAATTCAATTAATTAACGTATACTGTATTATTAGTTTTGGAGGTAGAGTTCAGTGATTCTTCAGTCTAATATAATGCCCAGTGCTCATTACATCCCATGCCCTCCTTAATGTCCATCACCAAATAACATCCTATTTGTTTTGTAGAGGTATTATCTTCTCTCAGTCTTTTCAGAAGAGCAATTATAGTTTTGAAAATCTGCTCCCTGTTTTCTCTTGAGTTCCTTTTTTTCTTTGGCTCCTTGGTCTCCAATTTCCATATTAAAGTCTTTCCTAAAATGTTCACCTTTCAGGGGCGCCTGGGTAGCGCAGTCGTTAAGTGTCTGCCTTCAGCTCAGGGCGTGATCCCAGCGTTCTGGGATCGAGCCCCACATCAGGCTCCTCTGCTGGAAGCCTGCTTCTTCCTCTCCCACTTCCCCTGCTTGTGTTCCCTATCTGGCTGGCTGTCTCTCTGTCAAATAAATAAATAAAATCTTAAAAAAATAAAAAAATAAAAAATATATATATAAAAAAAAAAATGTTCACCTTTCAGAGTGAGGCACCAAAAAGCTAACTGTATGTACTGAGTACATAGGTGAGGTTTGCCAAAGTGGCTGGCTTCACTTCTGCATGATAGCACAGAGGCTGACCCTTTCACTGGCAGATCCCAATCGTCAATAACATTAAGTCTTTTCCACTTAATGTGATAAATTTCAACATTTTGCCTGGAAGGGATATAAGACCCACCACCAACATACCAGAAGGCAAATACTAGAAGAAAACAGGGGATCTCACTGCTCAGCTGGAGATTCAGATAATCCTCCTGTTTCCAGTTAGGTAGATTCTATCCAAGAATTGCTTCATTTCTTAAGAAATCAGAAATCATGGTTCGACTTCACTGGAAAATATATCACCATAGGTGAAGGGGTGTTCAGCTTGCTACACAGGATAAAAGAGGAGATCTGAGATTCTAACTATCTCTTATATAAACTTTAAACCAATATTCCAATCATAACTCCCTCTAAACCCAATCCAGATGTACCTGATACCTCTAACTCCTTAGCCTTTGGAGCTTTGCTGGTATTTTATGACTTTAATTGGCTTGTTCCTTTTCTTATTATTGCTCCTGAATGTCTTTAGATTTAAGGCATGTGATATTCTTCCATTTTCTTTCCACCTTCCAAAATTGTTGAACTGACCCTATCTGATGTACGGTGCACCCTCTCATTCTTTCTACATATTCAGTTTTTTTGTTCTTATGTGTTAATGCGTCTTAAAAAGTCTTTAACTGTACTTTTAACAGAGGTTCCAGAAGGCACACAACTAAAATGTGGCTTTATTATTCCATGATGCTTAAGCAAAAGTCTTTGTCTATGGTATTTTGTAATAGTTTTTTTCTTTGCTAACTATTTATTTACTATCCTCTCTCACTGTAAAAAGAAAATCAACAGAATAAAAAAATTAAAACGTCCAGATGAATAGATAATAAAATGGAAGCCAAGGGCAAGGCTGATAAGTAAAAGGCTAAAAGTAGTGGGGGAGCATGTCTGCAGGGCACAAATACGGCAAGATTCCAAACAGAGTAAAAAGAGAAAAGGAGCAACGACTAAAGGTTCACAGATAAATCAAACCAATTACTAAGCAGCAGCAAAGCTTATTCCAGTTGCAAGATCTAAGAGAACTCTGTCCTCCCATGAATCCTCATAAAGTAGATGCTTTGTGACATGATGCACGATGCACCGACAACACCCCCCTAACAATAAGCCAACGAATACAAGAGGGACATTCACTCAGCAGAATCTAGTAAACATTACTCTGGTAGGGTCACATTTCAACAGGATACACAATATTTCATCATAGTACTTACTATGTGCCAGACATTGTTCTAAAGGTTTCCCTATTAATTCATTTCTTCTTTATATTAACCCCATCATCACTATTTTACAAGTGAGGAAACTGAGGCATAGGAAGGTTAAGTACCTTGTCCAAAGTCATAGCTAATAAGCGGCAAAGTCACAATTTAAACCTAGTCAGTCCTCAGAATTCAAATTCTAAACCAGTTAGCAAACTGCCTCTAATAATATGATCTAAAATCTGCCATTCCTCTACTGGTAAACATTAAGATTGCTTCTTTTTGCTATTATAAATAAGAATGTGATAAACTTCCTTCTGCTAAAATTTCAACGTGTTAGATCATTTCTCTCATACCTAGGAGTTTCCGAAGGCCCGAGTAACAGCTGAACCACACATACCTCCATTAGTGCAGATTCAGACTATATAAGTATACTCGTTAAGATGGGTATCAGCCCTGATTAAGAACAACTATTACCTAACATCGGTGAACACGTGAATGGATAAAGAAAATGTGGTATATACATACAATGGAATATTATTCAACCATAAAAAAGGAGGGAATTTTGTCATATGCTACAACACTGATGAACCTTCATGACATTATGCTAAATGAAATAAGGCGGTCATGGAAGGACAAACACTTCATGATTCCACTTATATGAAGTATGTAAAGCAGTCACTTATAGAAACAGAAAGTTGAACGGTAGTTGCCAGGGGCTGGTAGGAGGAGGAAACAGGGAGCTGTTATTTAGCAGGTATAGCGTTTCAGTCGTGAAAGATGAAAAAGTTCTAGAGGTGTACCCTACAACACTGTGCTTATGGTTAACAATACCACACTGTAAACTTTAAAAATTAAGAGGCTAGATCTCATGTTATGTGTTTTTTTAAACACAATAGAAAAGAAACCTATTAAAGTCTTAATCTTGAAAAGGCAAGAAGCTTTACAAGAAGATTAAGTCTGGTGTGGAGATTTAATTCAGATTCAGGTGTGCTAAACTGCATTCCTGTAAATATTTATAAATTCTATGAACTACTTAGCCTGATTAGCTAACAAGCTTAAAAATGCATAATACTTTTACTTTTTCTCTTATACCACAAAAATATTCTGTGCTTCCTGAAATCCAGGGTAAAGAAAATAAGAGCTCTATTTGATGTCAAATGTTATTGAAGAGACCTTATTTCTTGGAAATAAAAACCCTAAAGCAAAGGCTTATGTTAACTTGAAATTTTTAGCACTTGTTTTAAACAAAAGCATAATGTCATGAAATACAGCTAAGGTATGAAATAATGCTAGTTTATAAACTATACATATTATTCATTTCTTAAGCTCTAAAGGAACTCAATGAACTCATTTAGTTTCTTCCCATTCTTTTTCTTTTCTATGTCTTTCCAACCTATGTTTTCAAGGTGACATCTAGGGGTAAAAAAAAAAAAAAGTTCTACCTAGTTATTAATGCCTTGCATTTATCAAGTCTGTATTAACCAAAGGTACATCTGATCGACAGAAAACATCAAATGTTGATGAGGACACGAAGAAATTACAACTCATAAGTTTCTGGTGGGAATGTAAAATAGTTTAGCCACTTTGGAAAAGAGTTTGGAACTTCCTCGACAAGGTAAACACAGAGTTACCATATGACTCAAGCAATTCCATTCCTGGGTATATACCCAAAAGAACTGAAAACATCTGTCCACATATACACCAATGTTCAAAGTAGCCTTAGTCTCTATTTCAAAATGTAGAACCAATCCACATACCCATCAACTGGACAAGGAATGGATAAACAAAATGTGATATATCCATAGAACAGAATATTTGGGAATAAAAAGGAATGAATTACAGACACAGGGATGAAGCTTTAAAAATATTATGCTAAGGTAAAGAAGTCACTTCATAAATAAACATTTATATGAAATGCTCAGAATAGGGTATCTATAGAAACATAATGTGGACTAGCAGTTGCCTAGGGTTGGTGGTGAAAGGAGTGCAGGGGAGAATGGTGAGTGTTGGCTAATGAGTATGGGGTTCCTTCTGGGGCTGATGAATATTTTAAAAAACTAAAATTGTGGTGATGGCTGAGCAACTCTGAATATCCTAAAAACAAACTATATACTTTAAATGGCAGAAATGTATACTATGTGAATTTTACCTCAGTAAAGACATTGAATTTTAAAAAGTATAACTGGTGGCTCTCTGAGCCCAAACATAACACAGAACCTTATTTCTTTCCTACTTGTGTGTAAATAACCATTGCTATTCTAGTTATAGAGTACCATTATAATTTGTTGAAAATACCGTAGCAAAAATTTAAATCAGGATGTTAAAATAGCTCTGAACTACATGAAATCACTCTCAAATTGAAATTTAAATTTTGCACCTATTTCAGAACTATAGCCAATTTACTGGTAAAAACTTAAGACCATCAATTTAAAAAGTACCTAAACAGAACATTTATTTGCCCATGGTACCATGTAGGAGGGAAAAAGTCTTTAAACTCTACCTGCTTTAAAAACTGTTAACGGTAGTAACAAGAAGTTAAGAGACTCATAGTACCCATTACATAAGCAATGTTAACCTGTAAGTACAGATCATACCTTTTGATTTCTTGTCCTTTTTGCTTGGGAGATTCACCTCCATTCAGGATCTGTTCTAAGTTCTTTGTTTCTACTGATCCATTTGGTTCTGAATTGGATAGTCCAAGTAATGACCTTACCCGCTGAGACCGTACATCTAATATTGTATCTGTGTAACCTACTTCCTGAAGGTATCTATAAAAGAAAATTTAAAATATTAAATCTCATATATTAATACCTGCAAACTTGTGAACTCAAAATCATATCAAGGAATTTCAGAAAAACCCATAACCCTATAAAATATAATCTTCCTTTGCCTCAAACTTTCTCTACAGACTAGTTCCAATTCTAAAGAACAAGGCCAATTATAAACCGAAATTTAATTAAGAAAGCATACAGTATGGCTAACACTAATTAAGGGCCAATTATCCTAAAGCCTAAAAAGCTCAAGAACCTTAAAAAGCTTTAGGAGTTGATGATATATATTACTTTAAAAAAAAAGTCCACTAGTGGTAAAGAATGAGTAGAACTAAACCTCAGAACTGTAACATGCTAAGTTTAAACCTGGGTTCTCAGCCAGAGAATGATGGACAGGTTAGTTCTCCCTCTGAGGATCTGAAATCTGGTACTGAAACTTTCTATGTATCTAATCTATGATCCAGGATGAGATTTGAAAAGAAGGGACCAGACTATGACATAATACATAATGGATCATGAATGGCTTTGTGTGATAAAGAATTTCTTCTTAAGGGGCGCCTGGGTGGCACAGCGGTTAAGCGCCTGCCTTCAGCTCAGGGCGTGATCCTGGCGTTATGGGATCGAGCCCCACATCAGGCTCTTCCGCTATGAGCCTGCTTCTTCCTCTCCCACTCCCCCTGCTTGTGTTCCCTCTCTCACTGGCTGTCTCTATCTCTGTCGAATAAATAAATAAAAATCTTTAAAAAAAAAAAAAAAAAAAAGAATTTCTTCTTAAAGTATTTGACAGGCTAAGGAAGGATGTTAAAAGGAGTCTTAGACACTACTGGCAAAGAACAAAAGATTTTTACATGAAAGCTAACGACAGGGAGGCTGGTTAGGACACTAACACAGCAAGAAATAAAACTGAAGAGAATAAACATGAGAAAAATAAGCAAGATATAATCTCAGAGACTTGGTGCACAAATAAACATAGGAGCAGAATGAAAGGAGATAACAAGAATTTCAGAAAATTTTCAGGTTTCTAGCTTAGATGGTGGTTCTATTCAATGAAATGAAGAATAAAGTGTCTGAATCTGGTTTATAGGGGACTTACCAGATAATCATGTGGAATCTATGAAAGTGACAACATTTATTAGGCACAATAAGAGAGGTCAATGCTCAGAAGAGATTGGACTCAGTATACAGATTTGGGAGTATCAGTGTTCAATGGTATTTAAAGCCATGGATTTAAATGAGGTTACCCTGAGAAAAAGCTCTAGAACAGAAAGCCTGGGGACACAGACATCTAAAGGGCTAGAAAAATAAAAGAAAATCAAAGAAAATTAAAAGAAAGCACTTGAGAAATAAGGGTGGGAAATAACAGCAGAGAGTAAGTAAGAAAAAAGAGCTCAAAAAAGAATGAATAGGGTCGCCTGGGTGGCTCAGTCATTAAGGGTCTGCCTTCGGCTCAGGGTGTGATCCCGGCATTCTGGGATCGAGCCCCACATCAGGCTCCTCCTCTGGGAGCCTGCTTCTTCCTCTCCTACTCCCCCTGCTTGTATTCCCTCTCTCGCTGGCTGTCTCTCTCTGTCAAATAAATAAATAAAATCTTAAAAACAAAAAAGAATGAATAGTTAATGTCAAATTTTTACAAAAGCATTTCAAATAGGAACAAAAAGGTCTCTTAAGTATGTTTGTGAGTAGCTTCAGTGTAGTATCAAAGTAGAAAACAAAATACACAGCTGAGAAATGAACAAGGAAGATTACGGAGATAAACTACTCTCAGAGAAAGATGTGGAGAGACAGAGTATTAATCCAGGCAGTAACATTAGGCATTTATAAGAGAAATAGTGTACAAATGATTTCTCCACAGCTACTGCACACTTCTGAAAACTGCACTTCTCTTTTGGGGGGGCACAACTGCCATCACACTCTAACCATGTGGTCTGAATGAGCAACGAAGATCTCACACAACCTAAGTAAAAATAACTGACTCATGGGCATTTATTTGATCAAGTTAAGCCAATTTTGACTAAAAGAGGGGGCTCCCCTGCCACCTAGAGAAAAGTGGTTTTCGGAAGTAAAGATTAAAACTGATGTACAGAGAAGAAAACCAGAGAATAAGAACACCCAATAAGAACATGGGTGTTTCCATTCCCTGAGAAGTCCTCAGGTATATGTCAGCTCTTGTCTTCCATATACTCAGTTATTCACCATTTTCTTCAGTTCTGCTAGCTACTCTAGCATCCTTCCGAAGAATAATCTGTTTTAGTAAAGCTTGTTCAAGTTTTAGTCACTAAGAGTTTGGACTGATAGTCTCAAGAGTTTGAATGAAACACCAGAAACTAAACTAAACTGAGGTTTAAATACATCTACAGAAAGGAAAGCAAAAAGTTAAGGGAGTTCTCACCTGACAGTCTTCATATTTTCAGTGAAGTAGAACCTGAGGTGCTCTAACGAGTAAAGGAGAATGGGCTGAGATACATGGTAAAAGTTCAGAATATCTATTGACGGTAACGGGAGTAGGACGTGACCAGGGTTATGGAGAAAGGCTTTCTATTATGTTTGTATAGGGAACCATGAATATGTAAGCACATTCAGAGGACTCTGTGATTTTTCTCCAAGATTTAAGTAGAAATAGAAGCAGCAGACAGCAAGACTGAACTAGGGCTGGCTGGGATACTGTAGGTATAGTAAAATGACTGGTGGGAAAGGGGTAAGAGAGGGCAGCAAGAAAGCTAGGGGTACGAGCAAAAGGATGATGGGGTCTAAGCTGGAGCTAGGTAAAAATAAAAACAAGAAAGGCCCACATCAACAAATAAACAAAATAAAACCAACCAGAGCTAAAGGAGCAAATGAAGTAACCAAGAATCTAAAGATCAAGGTAGGGGCACCTGGGTGGCTTAGTTGTTAAGCGTCTGCCTTCGGCTCAGGGCGTGATCCCAGGTCCCTGGAATCAAGCCCCGCATCGGGCTCCCCACTCAGCGGGAAGCCTGCTTCTTCCTCTCCCACTCCCCCTGCTTGTGTTCCCTCTCTTGCTGGCTGTCTCTCTGTCAAATAAATAAAATCTTAAAAAAATAAAAAATAAAGATCAAGGTAA
The DNA here is from genome assembly GCF_017311325.1 of Ursus maritimus. NCBI lineage: Eukaryota > Metazoa > Chordata > Mammalia > Carnivora > Ursidae > Ursus > Ursus maritimus. The sequence goes on from NW_024426230.1 coordinate 8,028,966, forward strand.
GGTCAGAGGGCAAATAACATGGGAATTGGGGTGGAAAAGGTGGACTATAAGACAAGTGTTGGATCATAGAATTTTCCAGAGTAGGGTAGTTCTAGGTAGTAACAAGATCAAGGGTCTGACCACATTTCACTGGGTTACTGAAGTGAAACTAAACATGTACAGAGTTGAGAAAGCTGAATAATTGTAAATTACCCAGGATATCATTAGTACACAGGTACCAAAGCTTTAAAAATATAAAGCCGAAAAACAAATAAATAAAAGACAGTAAGTAAGATATGCCACACAATTACTTCTAATACAGCAAAGAATTCAAACATCAAAAAGGTTCCTCAAAAATTCACGTAAAAGTAGGATTTGGCAAGCCACTTATGAAAGGTTTCAGATAACCAGTTAAATTGCTCTATAAACCAGTAATACTCCCACTTAAACCCAAGCTTGTGAATTCTGCAGTGATGGGAATGAGAGTATCCACAAGTATGAACTCTGTATTGTTTTTGTTCTTGCCTTCCAGTCATCCAGTTTTTATGACATTCTACCCCACAAATAAGAAAACATCATCCTGAGCAGTGATCAAAGGAATATTCAGAGGAGACAAACTTTAAAAAGATCCAATAGTCTAATAAAGAAAGCAATATGAAACCTCTACACACTGTCCTATTATCACCAAATAATTTTTCATTAGCAAAGTAACTGAATATAAGCACTTTCATACCTAGATCCTTAAAGAAAGCTGAAAATGAACCATTACTTACTGTCTTAACAGCTGTCTGCCTTGCTTCCACGTTAACTGGCTATTCTGAGGTGCTGAGGGAGCTTCTGTGTCTTTGGTTTCTTCTAAAAATTAACATACACACACACACACACAAAAACCCAGATGATTTCACACGCATTATTTCAACTCTTGAGAAAATATTGCCAAAGTTTTCTTACTTTATAGAAGTAAATTAACACTACTGAATATTTACTGTGGGTCATTCATTTTAAGTGTGTTTATCTCAATAACCTAAACACTCAGGTACAACTCTCCTTGTTTTAAAATTGGGAAAACCCAAGAGTACATCAACTATTCTACTAGCAATTGAAAAACCAGAAGACTAGGCTTTGAAATGAAATGCTAAAAAATAATTTTTTTTAACTACCAGAATTCTGCTAGGTTGAATGTCTTCAAAATTAAAAAGCTATATTTAATATTTACTTACACTATTCAAAATCAGCACTTAAGAAACAGTATATATAAAACTACTGAAACAATTTTGAATTTTTATCAGTTAACTTTAAGTCTATTATCATAATACTTTATATAATCAATTTCACTTCTAGAACTAAAACCTAAACCAGAAAATGGTTTCTACTACAAGTACAAAGTCATATTTTATTCTGGAATAAAAGTATATGCATTAAGAGAGAGTTTAATAAATACTACACGGGCGCCAGGCTGGCTCAGTCGGTTAAGCATTCAACTCTTGATTTTGGCTCAAGGTTGTGAGACTGAGCCCCATGTGCAAGATGAAGATTTTTTTTCCTTCTCTTAACCTTATTTGGCTGCCTATGAGGCTTCCAAATTCAATCAATCAAATTTCCAATTTTCAAAATTAAACTGTTAATCACAGCTTCTCCAGATAAAAAGAACTTTGTAATAATAAAAAATTAAGTTCATATGGGATAAGAATTACCTACAAGTATAGAAAGAACTGTTTCATTACCTTTCACCTCTAATTAATACCCAAAATGCACCCACAATTTTATATAGGTTTCAACACAAGGAAAACAGGATAAATAACCTCAGGATTGAGATGGAGATAAAACTACTTACTTTAGTCGTTTATTATTTCCCCCAAAACACTAGATAATATTACAGTGGTCAACCATCTGATTAACCAATAATATCAAAGCAAAATGAGAGTGAGGAAAACATGACTGTTACATAAAAATGAGCTTAAACCAATTTTTCTTGAATTGGGTCAGGAGAAGGTTAACAGAAGAATCAAGCTTACCTGACTCAAAGGTTGGCATTTTCAAATCACCTTGGTTCAGTTCTGTGCCATATTTTAATTTGTGATATTTTGCCCTGAAAATTCAATAATAAATTGTTGAAAGAAAATATTTTATCCTTTTCTACAGAGTTAATTCTGGTATATATTTCTCTAATAACAAATAAAACATAATATGAACGTCTGTTTTTATTTTTTTTTTATTTTATTTTTTTTTTTTTAAAGATTTTATTTATTTATTCGACAGAGACAGAGACAGCCAGCGAGAGAGGGAACACAAGCAGGGGGAGTGGGAGAGGAAGAAGCAGGCTCATAGCAGAGGAGCCTGATGTGGGGCTCGATCCCATAACGCCGGGATCACGCCCTGAGCCGAAGGCAGACGCTTAACCGCTGTGCCACCCAGGCGCCCCTGAACGTCTGTTTTTAAGCTTTACTTGCAAAGAAGTTAGAAAAAAAGGTGCTCAGCTGTGGAAAAAAATGTAAATTACCCAATTAAAGTATACACCTGAGTAAAGATAAATTTTTCATGACCATTAAGGAAAAAAAAAATCCCAAAACTTAGGTTCCATAACAAAAGTTATTATTTCAATTTTAAAGATTTAAATCTTGTCTTTTCCCATTGTAAGAATCAAATCAAAGTATCATCTTGTATTTGGGGCAGGGTTTCATATCTTCCAAAGAGCTTTTAAATACTAGTATAAAAAATATTGTTTTACTTTATATTATACATATAAGAAAATGAGGCAACACATACCTTTCTTGTTTTAATGCATACTCTAACATTTTTATTCTTCTTACTAAATCCTTCTTCAAGTTTTCTTGACCTTTTCTTTCTCCTTGCAAAAATGCTATCCGGGCCTAAAAATATAAAAGATTCGTTTATTTTCATTTTTTCCTAACGATACACAGGGAACCAAAAATAAGAAAACATGACAGCAAGTTTTAAAATTCATACAGTCAACCAAATTTTGTTAAGTAACACAATTATTTTAAAAATAAACATGACTATAAATCAGCTATTTGCTTATAATCTTAAAGTCTCTAATATAAATTTTTATATAATCATAAAAAGAAATTTTATACATAAAAATTGAACCTACTTCCTAACATATAAGTCACAAAGAACTAAAAAATTTTATTTTGATAAATAGGTAAAATATTTTTCCCAAAATGAGATACTGGTTGTTTCAAAAAACAGTAATGATACCTCAAAAGCATTTTATGAAATACTTAAAAATTTATAATCTTTTCTATTCTAACCACACATCCCAAATTCTTTCAATTCTTGAAACAATAACACCACAGTATGGCAATAGTTTAAGTAAAACCACCATATGTTCAAAGAACTCATTACTTTCTATTGTCATTTTTCTACTGTAACATAAAGGTTTTTTCTTTTTAATTGCCTTATTTCCTGTGAGAGGCAATTCTCTTTTTCTGGCCCCTCCTATTATGTCAGTCCCCTTTATCCACCCAACACTAAAGAGTAATTGTTTAAAGAGACTAGCATCTGTGTGGAGACATTTGCCATTATGTACATAATTACAATAAAATTAACTTCCACATGGGGGAGAATGCTCTTGCTGAGATAATACATAGGTGTATTTGTTGATTAAGAAAAAGTAAGCTACTTAGTAACTTAATTACAATTAATGGAATCAGAACCAATGAATTCAGCTGAATGATTTAACCCATTAAGTTAGGATCTGTTCATTTCTATAATAGAAATAGCCAGCATTGGGGCGCCTGGGTGGCTCAGTCACTGGGCGTCTGCCTTTGGCTCAGGGCGTGAACCCAGCGTTCTGGGATCGAGCCCCGCATCAGGCTCCTCCACTGGGAGCCTGCTTCTTCCTCTCCCACCCCCCCCTGCTTGTGTTCCCTCTCTCACTGGCTGTCTCTCTGTCAAATAAATAAATAAAATATTAAAAAAAGAAAAAACCAGCCAGCAGACCAGCTAAATCAAACTGATTAATATAAACCTGAGTATTAAATGCCCACCGCCATCAAAACAAGCTCTTCTCTATAATCCTTTACTTTTTTTAAAGATTTACTTATTTATTTGAGAGAGTGAGTGAGCACAAGCAGGGGAGAAGAGCAGAGGGAGAGGGAGAGCACACTTCCCGCTGAGTAGGGAGGCTGATTCGAGGCTACATCACAGGACCCGGAGATCATGACCTGAGCAGAAGGCAGATGCTTAACCGACAGAGACACCCAGGTGTCCCTCTATTATCCTTTAAAAAAGAAACAAAAACAAAAAACATGAGGGGTGAGGGTAGCTCGGTCAGTTAAGCTAAGCGTGGGACAATTGATTTCAGCTCACGTCACTATCTCAGGGTCATGAGATTAGGCCGAGCTTAAGATTCTTTCTCTCCCTCTCCCACTGCCCCACCCCCAACCTCCGCTCACTGGCTCTCTCTGAAATAAAAAAGAAATCATCTATAACTCCTTAACACCTGAGATGTTAGACAGCTACTTCCAAATACAAATTTGAAAACAAAAATAAAACGTCTAGAAAAAATGGTAACTATTCAGAACCTAATACTCTAACATCCTAAAGAGAAAAGTGGCATTTAAGACTCTCTTGAGCTACAAAGCAAAAGCGAAATGCCAATTTCATCACACAGCCTCAAGAAATTCTGATTAAGTTTTTTGCCTGCATCGACTTTCTCCTTTTCACCACAGTAAGTGCAGTCACCATCCATTGTCACCATACAACACCACCCTTACACTATTATTGACTATATTCTCTACAGGACTTTTCATTCCCTAACTTATCCATTCTATAACTGGAAGTTGTACCTCTTAAACCACTTCACCTATTCTGTCTATCCCCCCAACCTCCTCACCTCTGGCAACCACCAGTTAGTTCTCTGTATTTATGATTGTTTCTTTTTGTGTGTGTATTCAATTAACTTTGTTTAGATTCCACATAAATGAAATCATATAGTATCTGTCTTTCTTTGGTTTACTTCACTTAGCATAATGCCTTCTGGGTCCATCAATGTTGTCGCAAATGGCAAGATCTCCTTTTTATGGCTGAGTAATATTCCATTGTGTAATATTCCATCGTCTTTATCTGTTCAACTATCAACGGACACTTAGGTTGCTTCCATATCTTGACTACTGTAAATAATGCTGCAATAAACACAGGGATGCATGTATCTTTTACCAATTAGCATGTCCATCTTCTGTGGGTAAATACCCACTAGCGGAATTACTGGACTATATGGTATTTCTATTTTTAATTTTTTGAGGGACCTCCATCTTGTTCTCTACAGCAGTTGCAGCAATTTACACATTTCCACCAATGGTGCAGAAGGGTTCCCTTTTCTCTACATCCTCACCAACACTTTTATTTCTTGTCTTTTTTATATCAGCCACCCTGACAGGTCTAAGGTGATAGGTCACTATGGTTTTGCTATGCATTTCCCTGATTAATGATGTGAGCATCTTTTCACAGGTCTCCTGGTCATCCATATGTCTTCTTTGGAAAAATGTATACTCAGGTCCTCTGTTCATTTTTAAACCAGATTGTTATTATTTTTATTTATTTATTTTTTGGTGTTCAGTTGTACTAAGTTCTTTATATGACATTAACCCTTTATCAAGTATTTCATTTGCAATTATCTTCTCCCATTTGGTAGGATGTCTTTTCATTTTGTTGACTGTTTCCTTCACTGCGCAGAAACTTTTCATTTTGGTGTAGTCCCAATAGTTTATTTTTTCTTTTGTCTCCCTTGCCCGAGAGGACATATTTAGAAAAATGTTGCTAAGATCAATGTCTAAGACATTATTGCCTGTTTTCTTTCAGGAGTTTTATGGTTTCACATTTAGGTCCTTAATTCATTTTGAGTTTATTCTGTGTATGGTGTAAGAAAGTGGTCTCCTTTCACTCTTTTGCACACAGCTGTCTGGTTTTCCCAACACCTTTTATTGAAGAGACTGTCTTTTCCCTATTGTATACTCTTGAGTCCTTTACCATAAATTTACCATGTAAGTATGGGTTTATTTTTGGGTTCCCTATCTTGTTCCACTGATCTATGTGTCTATTTTTATGCCAGCACCACACTTTTGTCATTACTATAGCTATGTAAGTGTTATCTTGAAATCTGGGATTGTGATACCTTCAGTTTTGTTGTTCTTTTTCAAGACTGCTTTGACCATTTAGGGTCTTTTGTGGGTCCACCCAAATTTTAGGATTGTTTGTTTTAGTTCTGTTAAAAACTACTGATATTTTAACAGGGATTGCACTGAATCTATAGACTTTGAGTAGTATGGACATTTTGACAATATTAATTCTTCCAACCCATAAACATGGTATAACTTCCCATTTGTTTGTGTCATCTTCAATTTCTTTTATAGATGCTTTCTAGTTTTCAAAATACAACTCTCTCACCTCCTTGGTTAAATTTATTCCTAGGTATTTCATTACTTCTAGCGCAACTGTAAACAGACTGTTTTCTTAATTTCTCTACCACTTTTGTTATTATAGAAATTCAACAGAATTCTGTATATTAATTTTGTATCCTGTGGCTCCACTGAATTTATTAGTTCGAACAGTTTTTTGGTAGTCTTTAGGATTTTCTATATATAATATAATGCCATCTTCAAATAGTGGCAATTTTACTTCTTCCTTACCAATTTGGATGCTTTTTTTATACCCCTCAGGTCTGATTGCTAAATGCAGGACTTCCAGTTCTATGTTAAATAAAAATGACGAGGAACACCCTTGTCTTGTTCCTGATCTTAAAGGAAAACCTTTAAGCTTTTCCCCCTTAAGTATGATATTAGCTGTGGTCTTGTCATATATGACCTTTACCATGTTGTATGTTGCCTCTAAACACACTTTGTTGAGTTTCTATCATGAAAGGATGCTGAATTTTGTCAAATGCTTTTACTGCATCTACTGAGATGATCATATGGTTTTATCCTTCATTATGTTAAAGGGATGTATCACGATTAATTTGCAGATATAGAACCATCCATTTTTTTAAAGATTTTATTAATTTATTTGAGATAGAGAAAGAGAGCATGAGTGGGGGGGCAGAAGGAGAGGGAGAAGCAGGCTCCCTGACGAGCAGGGAGCCCAATGTGGGGCTTGATCCCAGGACCCAGGATCATGACCCAAGCCAAAGACAGATGCTTAAGTGACTGAGCCACTTAAGCGCCCCTAGAACCATCCTTGTATTGACTTAAAAAAGAAAAAAAAAAAAAAAAAGGCAAAAACCATTATGACATACTACAAAAGCATTATGTGATTCCAATTTCCAGATCTTATAAGCATATTATAATTAGCCATGGAAAAAGATGAAAGAAGCTCATTTTTTCCTGCTTCTTAAAAAGCAGTAATCAGGGGCACCAAGGTGGCTCAGCTGATTAAGCGTCTGCCTTCGGCTCAGGTCATGATCCCTAGGTCCTAGGATCCAGTCCCGCATCAGGCTCCCTGCTCAACGGGGAGTCTGCTGCTCCCTCTTCCTCTGCTCCTCTCTTTCTCTGTCAAATAAATAAATAAAATCTTAAAAAAAAAAAAAAAAAGCAGTAATCAGTGATTTTCCAATGAGAAAGGCACTGAAACTAAGTAAAAGTCATAAGGTCCTCTAAAGGATTTAAACAAAACAAAACAAAACAAAACACACGCCTAAACAGTGGTAATGTTTCCTATTAGAATCTTACACTATTGTGAGAATTCATTTTCATTTCTTGTCTTGGCATTTTCATATTAAAAACCATCCATCCATACAGAATCTAGTACATTAAAGAAGCACAAACTATTTATTAAAAAAGCAAGAATCCCACAGCAGCTTTTGAACAGGAGTTGAACGAAGATAATTCACAAACACAGAGGACAAAAAAAGATGAGAATTTGTTAAGAAAATACCTTTAAAAGGACATGTCCTAACCCAAACCACATGAAGATGAGGGTAAAAAAAAATATCATATATATCATGACTGCTGGACGTGGCCCTATGACCTCACATCACAGAGTATCTATGTAGATATTCTGACTTAAAAGGTAAAGGTTATGTCTGATAGTGATTAAAAAAAAACCAATTAAATAAGAAACAGTGCTTAATAAAGGTTCACTGACAATGAATTCTGAGCTATTTTTACAGGTCATACGCACTATTAGTAGCATCATCTCAGCAAATAAACACTTTAAAAAGTAACTGCCCCCCCACCCCAAAAAAGAGGGATGCCTAGTTGGCTCAGTTAAGCCCCTTCCTTTGGCTCAGGTCATGATCCCAGGGTCCTGGAATTGAGCCCCACTTCAGGCTCCCTGCTCAGCGGCGAGCTCTGCACCCCCCCCACCCCCACTTGTGCTCTTTCTGTCAAAATAAACAAAATCTTAAAAAAAAAAAAAAGCAATTGCAAAAACATTTACAATAGCATAAAATACAAAAAGTATCTAGGAATAAACCAACAAAAATGTGCAAGATCTCTGCAGAAAAAACTGCAACCTGTACTAGCAGACTCATAAAAAACAATTTTCACACAAACTATAAGTTAATACAATTTCAATCAAACTTTCAGTGCGCACGTAGAACTTGACAAAATAATTCTAAAAATTCTAAAATTCAAATTGCCAAGAACAGGCAAGACAATCACCAAGGAGGAAATGGTAGAACTTGCTCTACCAGAAAGTAAAATGGTTTATAAAACTAGAGAAATTAAAACAGTGACTGGTGCAGGGATAGACAGATAAAAGAAAAAAACCTCCAGAAACAAACCAATGTATATGAGGTCACATGATTTATGAAAATAGAAGTTTAGAACACTAAGAATGGCCCTTTCAGAAATTGTGCTTAGCATACAGGGTAAACATAATGGGAAAGGGAGATGAAATAAAACTTCCGCCTGACACATCAGTTGTAGGAGGATTATAGATCTAAATGTGAAGGCAGAGCAATAATGTTTTTTAGGATCTAACATATATCTTCAAAATCTCAGATTAAGGAAAGATTCTTGAACAAGACAAGAGTATTAACCATAAAGAAAAGGATGAATAAATTCATTACCATTTTAAAAGTTCTGTTCAAGGCACAGGAGGGATTAGCAACTTGCTTCAGGCTTGTTTTTGGACAGGCCCCGAGTGAAAAATAGCTTAAAAAAACAATAAAAGAATATGTAACACAGACCCAATATGGCCCATAGAGCCTAATATATTTACTACTGAAGTTCATAAACCTCCTATACTATTATCAGGCCAAAAAGTTTTTAAATCAAAAAAGACTGCAAGAGACAAAGGACATTATACATTAATAAAAAGTTCAATAAAGATAAAAAATTAGAAATATTTATGTACTTAATAAGATCATCAAAATGTATGAAACAAAAACTGAAGGGGGAAATAGTTTCACAGTAATAGCTGGAGACTTCAATATCCCACTTTTAATAACAGATCAAAGAATCAGAAGATAAGGAAACAAGAGGACTTCAACAACACAATAAACCAACTAGATCTAACAGACATATACTGAACACTCTACCAACAACAGAATACACATTCTTTCCAAGTATGCATGGGATATTCTCCACGATGGACCGTATGTTCACCACAAATTAAGTCTCAGTAGATTTAAAATGATAAATATCATAAAAAAATTTCTTTCAACACAACGAAAAAAGAAATCAGTAACAGAAAGAAAACCAGAAAATTCACAAATTAGTAGAAATTGAACAACACACTCTTAAGCAACTAATGGAACAAATCACAAGGAAAATTAGAAAATACTTAGGAATAAAAATGAAAATACAGCATACCAAAACCTACGGGATGCAGCAAACACAGTGCTTAGGGAAAATTTTACAGCTATAAATGCTTGTATTAAGACACAAGAAGGTGCCTGGGTGGCTCAGTGCTTAACCTCAGTCGGTAAAGCATCTGCCTTTGGGTCGGGTCATGATCCCGGAGTCCCGAGATGGAGCCCCACATCGGGACTCCCTGATCAGCAGGGAGTCTGCTTCTCTCTCTCTCTCTGCTTCTCCTCCCTCTTCTTCTTGCTCGCTCTCTCTCAAATAAATAAAATTTAAAAAAACAAAACAAAACAAGAAAGATCTCAAATTAACAACCGTGTTACTATTTAAGGAACAAGAAAAAGAACAACAAATCAAACCCAAAGGCAGCAGAAGGAAAGAAAGAAAGATTAAAGTAGAGACAGACAAAACAGATGACAAAACAAAACAGAAAAATCAACAAAATCAAAACCTGATTCCTTAAAAGTATCAACAAAATTGACAAAACGTTAGCTGGGCTAAGAAAAAAAGGAAGACACAAATGTTAAAATCAGAAATGAAAGTGGAGGCATTACAACCAATTCCACACAAATAAACGGATTAGAAGAGTACTATTAACAATTGCACATCAACAAATCGGATAACCCAGAAACACAAAACCTAACAAGACTGAATGATAAAGAAAATCAGAAAAGACCTACTTATAGATTGATGCAGTAATCAAAAATCCCTCATACAGTAATTAAGCATCTGACTCTTTATTCAGGCTCAGATCATGTCGTCAGGGTCATTGAGATTGAGCCCTGCGTCTTTGGTCTCCCTACTAAGCAGAGAGTCCACTTCTCTCCTTCTCCTTCTGCCCTTCTGTCTGCCTCCACATGTTTTCCCTCTAAAATAAATACATAAATCTTTTTTAAAAATAAAAAATAAAAATCCCACATACAAAGAAAACCCTGGACATGATAGCTTTACTAGTGAATCCTGCTGACCATTTAAAGAATTAACACAAATCCTTGTAAAACATTTCCAAAAATTGAAGACAAAACACTCCTTAACTTAGCAAGGCCCGCAATGCCCCATACCAAAGCCAGACACAAACACTGTAAGAAAATTACAGACCAGTATCTTATAAACACTTCTGTAAAAACCCTCAACATAATACTAGTAAATCAAATTCAGCAGCATATTATGAAGATTGTACACCATGACCAAGTGAGATTTATTCCTTGAATGCAAGGATGGTTCAACACAAGAAAAACAATCAATGTAAGGCACCTCATTAATAGAGTAAAGGGGAAAAACTGCAAAACCATTTTGACTGATGCAGAAAAAGAATTTGACAAAATTCAGCACCCTTTCATGACAAAAAAAAAAAAAAAAACCACTCAACAAACTAAGAATAAAATAAAACTATCTCAAATAATAAAAAAGCCATATATGAAAAGCTCACAACAAACATCATACTCAATAGTTTAAGACTGAAAGCTTTCCCTCTAAAACCAGAACAGAGGGAAGGGGGAGGTATGTCTAGTGCCTGGGTGGCTCAGTCAGTAAATGTCCGACTCTTGGTCTCAACTCAGGTCTTGATCTCAGTGTCATGAATTCATGCCCTGTGTTTGGACTCCACGCTGGGCATTGTGTCTACTTAAAAATATATAAATAAAATAAAATAAAATAAGAACAAGGGAAGGACGCCTATGTCAACACTCCTATACAATATAGAACTGTAAGTACTGGCCAGAGTAATGAGGCAAGAAAAATAAAGGAATCCAAATTAAAAAAGTAAATTTATCTCTGTTCACAGATCATACGGTCTTATATGTAGAAAACCCAAAAGATTCCATAAAAATGTTAGGACTAACAATTTAAGCAAAGTACTGAGATACCATCACAGAAAAATAAACAGCATTTCTTTTTTTTCTTTTCCTTTTTCGCAGGGGCGGGGGGTGGAGAGGGAGAGGGAGAGAAAGAATCTTAAACAGGCCCCAAGCCCAGCCCAGAGCCCAAAATGGGGTTTGATCTCACAACCCTGAGATCATGACCTGAGCCAAAATCAAGAGTCAGACACTTAACCGACTGAGCCACCCAGACGCCCTCAACAGCATTTGTATATATCATCAATGAACAATCATGAAAGGAAATTATAGAACAATTCTATTTTTAACAGCATCAAAAAGGATAAATTAACTTAGGAATTAACTTAACCGAGGAGGTGAAGAACTGGTACAATGAAAAGCACAAAATAATGCTGAATAAAATTAAAGACTGAAATAAATAGAAACACATTTCATGTTCATGGACTAGAACACTAATATTATTAAAATATCAATACTACCCAAAGTAATTTACAGATTCAGTGCAATTCCTTTCAAAATCCCAATGACAGTTCTTGTAGAAATAGAAAAATCCACACTAAAATTTACATGGAATCTCAGGGGACCCCTAACTAGCAAAACAATCTTGAAAAAGAATGAAGTTGGAAGACTTTCTAAGTTCAAAACATACGCACAAAGCAAAAGTAATCAAGACAGTACGATACTGGCAAACAGACAGACATATAGACCAATGGAACAGAAATGAGAGACCAAAAATAAACCCTTAATATATAGGTCAAATGATCTTTTACAAGGACGCCCAGACCATACAGAGAAGAAAGAACAGTCTTTTCAACAGGTGCTATTGGGAAAAATGAATATTCACATGCAAAAGAATGAAGTCAGACTGTTCATATACCACAAATTATCATACACCACAAATTAATTCAGAATGGATCAAAGACCTAAACATAAGATCTAAAGCTATAAAGTTAAAAGAAAACAGGACAAAAGCTTCAAAACACTGGATCTAGGAATAATTTCCTGGATATGAAACCAAAAGCGCAGGTAACAGAAGAAAAAACACACAAAATGGACATGATGAAAATTTAAAACTTTTGCACATCAATGGAAACAGACAACACAGTGAAAAAGGAATCTGTGGAATGGCAGAAAATATTTGCAAATTGTGTGACTGATAAAAGATTAACATACAGAATACAGACTATTTCTAAAACTCAAGAACAACAAAAAACCCAATTCAAAAATGGACAAAAGACCTGAATAGGTATTTCTCCAAAGAAGATACATGATTGGCCAATAAGCACAAGAAAACATGCCTTACACCACTAATCATTATGGAAGCCCCCTAGAGATACTATACCTCATTAGGATAGCTAATTAAAAACAGTAACAACAACAAAAAGCATCAGTGAGGATTTGAAGAAACTGGAAACCTTGTGTAAATGTCAGCAAAATGACAGAGCCATTGTGGAAGATAATATGGTGGTTCCTCAAAAAATTAAAAATAGAATCACCATATTACCCAGGCGCCTGGGTGACACAGTAGGGTTGAGCGGCTGACTCCTATTTTAGGCTCCCGTCCTGATCCCAGGGTCGTGAGATCAAGCCCTGCATCAGGCTCTGTGCTCAGCGTGGAGTTTGCTTGGCCCTCTCTCTCCCTCTGCCCCTTGCCCATGCGTGCTCTTGCACATGCTTTCTCTCTCTCTCTCTAAAGTAAATAAATAAATCTTAAAAAAAATTATCATATTACCCAGCAATTCCACTTCCGGGCATATACTAAAAAGAACTGAAAGCATGGTCTTGAAGAGAAATTTACAGATCTATGTTAATAGCAACACCATTCCTTATAGCTAAAACCTGGAAGCAACCCAAATGTCCATCAAAAGATAAATGCGGGCACCTGGGTGACTCAGTCAGTTAAGCATCTGACTCGTGATTTCAGTTCAGGTCATGACCTCAGGGTCGTGAGATCAAACCCTGTGTCAGGGCTCCATGCTCAGCAGCGAGAAAAATCTAGGTTTGTGTTTGATGAGTTTTTAATAGAAATATAAAAATGAAAAGCATGATCTTGGGGAAAAAAAGCATGACTTTATTAAAACTGAAATCACTTCTGCTCTGCAAAAGACATTAAGAGAATGAAAAGATATACCACAGACTGGGAGAAAATATTTGTAAAAACACATATCTGACTAAGGATTGTTACTCACTACCTACAAAGAATCCTTAAAACAACTCTTATTAACAACCAAAACTTTAAAAGGGCAAAAGATCTTAACAGGCATGTCAACAAAGAAGATACACAGGTGGCAAATAAGTATCTGAAAAGATGCTCCACATCACTGTCATCAGGAATATGCAAATTACAACAATGAGATACCACTACAGATCCATCAGAATGGTTGAAATCCAAAACACCAACAGTAGGTGAAGCAACACAAACTCTCATTCATTGCTGTTGAGAATCCAAAATGGTACAGCCACTTTAGAAAACTGTATGGCAGTCTGTTATTACAAACTAAATGTACTCTTATCCTAAGATCCATCAATCATGCTCCTTTGGTACTTACCTAAATCAGCTGAAAACCTCTGTCTACATAAAAATCTACACATGAATGTTTAAAGCTGTTTTATTATTAACTGCCCAAACTTGGAATCAACCAAGACATCCTTCAACAGGTGAACGGATAAACTGTATCACATCCATACAGGGAACAGTATTCATCAATAAAAAGAGATGAGCTATCAAGCCATGTAAAGACATGGAGGAACCTTAAATGCATATTCCAAAAAGTGAAAGAAGCCTGGAGAGGCTACGTATTGCATAATTCCAACTATGACATTATAGAAAAGGCAAGACTATCAACACAGCAAAAAAAAATCAGTGGTTACCAAGTGTTCAGGGATATGGGGGAAGATGAATAGGTGAAGCACAGGGAATTTTTACGGGTGATGAAACTGTTCTGTAGGATACTGTAACGATGAATCTGTACCATTATGCTTTTGTCAAAACCTACAGACCAGTACAACATAAAATGAACATTAAACTAAGGACTTCAGTTAATAATAATAACACTCAAAACTTGTTCATTAATTATAGCAAATGCACCACTCTAATGTTAGTAACAGAGGGAAAATGTTTTGGGGGTTGGGGGCACGGCACATATGGGAGCTCTATGCTATATGCTCAATTTTTCTGTAAATCTAAAATTATTCAAAATATTCATCAGCAAGTGTTGGTGAAGATGTAGAGAAACTGGAATTCCTGTGCACTGCTGATGGAATTGTAATAAAACCATTATGTGCATGAAATACTGTGAGAATTCCTTGAAATATTAAAAATAAAACTATCAAATATGATCCAGCAATTCCATTTCTGAGTATACATATCCAAAATAATTTAAAGCCAGGTCTTGAAGAGGTATCTGCCTTCCCATATTCACAGCAGCCCTATACGAAACAGCCAAGAGGTGGAAGCAACACAACTGTCCATCGGCTGATGAATGGATTAACAAAATATGGCATATATATACTAAGGAGTTATTATTTGGCCTTAAAACAGAAAGAAATCCTACCACATGCTACATGAATGAACCATTAGGACATACTGTGTCAAAAGAGGCAGTCACTTTAAGACAAATGTGTACAATTTCACTTTTATGAGGTATATAAAAGTAGTGAAATTGATAGTAACTGAAAGTAGAATGGCAGTTAAAAAGGAGAGGGGGAGGGACACCCAGTGGCTCAGTTGGGCAAGTGTCTGATTCTTGGTTTCAGCTCAGGTCTTGACCTCAAGGCTGTGAGTTCAAGCCCAGGACTGGGCGCACACACACACACACACACACACACACGCAAAAGTAGAGGGGTAGGAATTGTTGTTTAATGGGTTTAATGTTTCAGATTTGCAAGATGAAAAAGTTCTGAAGATCTGTTTCACAACAGTGTGAATATACTTAACACTAATGAACTGTACACTTAAAAAATTGTGCTAAAAAGTGTAACACAGTACTTACCATCTTAACCATTTTTAAGTACTAAAAGAACTTAAAAAAAAAACAAGCAAATCAGATGGAAGGTATTTGCCAAACATATAGATAAGAATGGGATCATACACATAATATAGAATTCATATCCACTCCCCTAAAAGACATACCACATAACAAAAAAGACAGCATGATGGAAATACTGTAAAAAGACACTTCACAAGATATCAAAATGGCCAATAAATTACGAAACAGTTCTCAATCTCATCTGTATTCAGAGGAATACAAATTCAAAATACCAATAAAGTAACAATACCAGATTGACTAAAAATTTTTAAATCTGACAATACTATTTTTGAGGAAGTGTGAATCAACAGAAACTCCCATAAATGACTTATGGGACCACAAACAGGTATAACCTCTTTGTAAAAGTTTTGCATTACACTTAAGTTGAAGATATAAATACATTAAATCCAAAATTTCTAGATAACAGACCCAAAAGAAATACATGTGCATATGTATGTACAATGAGACATGTAAAATATCCCCAGAATCATTTTTTATAAAAGCCAAAGACTACAAACAATCTAAAAATCCCTCAGAGAAGAGATAAACTGTGGCGTATTAGTACAGTGAAATACTACAGAGCAAAGGAAATAAACAAACTACAGCCACACATAATACAGATGAACCAACATAATGATGAGGGAAAAGGCAAGACACAAAAGACAACGTCCTGTATGATTCCATTTATGTAAAGTTCACTATCAGACATAACTAATACAGTTGAGGAATGTACACTTAGTAATGTATAAAGAAAACCAAGAAAATGATTACACAAAAATGATAGCAGTTATCCCCCTGAGGGAAGGAGGCAGTAATAATTTGGAAGGGCCAGGTGGTAAGGCTCCTGGGGGACTAGCAGTGCTCTATCCATCTCCTGACCTTTCCAAGAGTGATCTCATAGTTGTTCTCTTTGTAATAATTGGCTAAACTGTGCAATTATGTTTTATACACTTTACTGCATTATATAAATTTTCATAATTTTAAAATGTTTTATATTAATGTTTAAAAATTAGTCTTACTCTGGGGCGCCTGGGTGGCACAATGGTTAAGCGTCTGCCTTCGGCTCAGGGCGTGATCCCGGCGTTATGGGATCGAGCCCCACATCAGGCTCTTCCGCTATGAGCCTGCTTCTTCCTCTCCCACTCCCCCTGCTTGTGCTCTCTCTCTCTCGCTAGCTGTCTCTATCTCTGTCGAATAAATAAATAAAATCTTTAAAAAAAAATTAATCTTACTCTTAACAGTTAGATTTAAGAAGTACATTTTTATTGTGAAAATGAGGTCAATGACCTAGGTCCTTCAGTTAAGAGGAAAAGGTTCTACATGGAGCATGTAGTACCATCCATAAAGGAAGTACTTTTTTAAAAAAACCACAAATTTTGCGGTTGCCTGGATGGCTCAGTTGGTTAAGCATCTGTCCGGCTCTTTATTTCAGCTCAGGTCATGATCTCAGGGTTGTGAGACCAAGCCCCACATTGGGCTCCACATTGGGCTCCACACTGGGCATGGAGCCGGCTTAAGACTCTTCATCTCCCTCTCCTTCCCCCCAATTCACACTCTCTGTAAAAAAAAATAAAAATAAAATATAAAACACCACAAGTTTTCATTTTTTTATTTTCCAAGTCACCTAATTTTAATATTTTTAATTATTTGACTTCAAGATTGTAACTGTGATGATTAACTTGAAATTCATTACTACTAACATACTGTATAGGCAGAAATGAACCTTATAAATTTGTTTCCATATCTAATCACAGTTAATTCACAGTAACAAAACCTGTTGTCTTTTAAGACAATTTTTCTTCCTTTAAATGTAGGTAAAGGTACTCATTGGGACCATATTTTATTTATCACCTGAGTTTAACAGATTCAACAATCAGCATGTGCTTATCACATGAGCGCCTAAAAAAAAAAAATTACTGGATATTGAGAGCAGATCACTTTTAAACTGCAAGACCACTAGAGGTCATCAGAGCAAAACGTTCAACATTGATTGAACCAGCCTCAAGTTATTTCACAATTACTATAGTTTCCATGTTTCTAAAATAAGAGTATCTTGCTTAAAACAAAGAAAGAAATTACTTAACAAAAGATGTTTTACTGTAAGAGTTTTCTTACTTTAAACAAAATTTAAATGCTAAGACTAGAGACAGGTCAGTTTTGTTTAATGATTATAAAACATTCTTTAGAACTTTTTGGAAAACTGGTAATATACTCAGAAACTAAAAAACCATCAACAAGCAAATTTTAACATCCCAAGGAATTAACAAAGCAAGTGTTAAATACTTTATGTATAGAAGCAAATTAATGAAAAATCAGGTTATAGCAACTATTAATAAATTCAAGACACCACTATTTAAAATAATCTCTTTCTGCCCACGGGTCCTGTCCCTGTGCCATAAATAAAAACACCTTTTGGGGCACCTGGGTGGCTCAGTCAGTTGAGCAGCTGTCTTCAGCTCAGGTCAGAATCTCAGGGTCCTGGGATCAAGCCCCATGTCGGGCTCCCGGCTCAGAAGGAAGTCCACTTCTCCCTCTGCTCCCCATCCCCCCCAACTCCTACTGGTGTTCTCTCAAATAAAATCTTTAAAAATAAACACCTTTTTGCACTAAATAAATAAATAAATAAAATAGTAGGCTCTCAACAAGTGTTAGCACCCTCTCCCCTAATGATCAACTGAAATTATAAAAGTGGTTCTATTCCAAGCACTTAAATATCTGGAATTAAGCAAGGTTCAGCCAGCTATAAATAATGTAAGATAAAAGTATAAAGACTCAGGTGACCCACTGACATTTTATATAAAACTAAATAGAAAATAATTCATTTAATACAGAGGTTTCAAAACCTAGCTAATTATCAGAATCATTAAGGAGCTTAGATATTAAAATAGAAATACCTCATAATTCAGTATGGTGAAGCACTACACAGAGAGCTTTGTATAATCATCTAGGGATACAAAAGCAGTTCCCCACTTAACAAGGCAGACTCAAATGGCATATTATGCTTTCAATAATAAACAAAAAACCTGCTCACAATAGCTTAGAAAGTTTTTCACAAAAATAAGTTTTCAGGGGCACCTGGGTGGCTCAGTGAGTTAAGCATCTGCCTTCAGCCCTGTGTCGGGCTCCCTGCTCAGCGGGGACACTGTTTCTCCCTCTTCCTCTCCCATGAGCCCTGCCCCCACCCTATGCTCTCTCAAATAAATGAATAAAATCTTTAAAAAAAAAATAACTTTCCAGTATTATAGACAGGTAAGAATTCCAGAGAAAAGAAAGACTAAAAATTACTAAGATTTCCAGAGGCAACTAAAATCTATATTCTGTTTTTATCTCTTCTACCAGAGCCTAAAACAAAAGTTCATAAAAATACCACTCCATCCTCTACAAACCCAATGCCATTTTTCATGGTAATAGCTGATTTAAAGCATAAGAGATTTTCAACTATCAACTCTGCTCTAATAAGTTCTCATTTATCTAGTATTTGAAAGCATTAAGTTCCACGTAAGCCCATTTTCCATAAACAGAGGAAGTACACCCCCTTTTAAGTATAAACCTGTAAGCCATTTTAATGGACTCTCTAAAAACATGTTTACTGCCATCATAACTATTTTCTAAATCTGTTATAAATCACATCATATACAAGTTCAGAAAAAACTCCAAAATAATGCAAAAGAGTAACATGGTATTATAGTACTTACTCAAGATCTGTAGAATACAATGACACGTCCCTTGAGCGCACAGAGCCACTTCTATCAAAATACTATACTTAAAACATTCTACCAACTTTTCTTGAAAGATTTTATTTATTTATTGGGAGGAGGTGGGGTAAGTACAAGCTGGGGAAGGAGTAGAGGGAGAAGCAGACCACCCGCTAAGCAGGGAGCCAAACGTGGGGCTTGATCCTAGGACCCCAGGATCATGACCTGAGCCGAAGGCAGACGCTTAACCGACTGAGCCACCCAGGTGCCCCTCTACTAACTTTTTAAAAGAGTTTTCTTGACTGACTCTTAGTCAAGCTTGTTTTCTATACTATTGAAGTCCTGGCAACAAGCTTCCCTCTTCCCTCAACATTCTATTTTGTACCAAGTTAGGATTCCAAATTATATCTAAGCTAAGAATAAATAAATCCCACTACTTCTAACATATCTTATTGTTATTTATATATCTTTGAAAAGAGAATGAAATTTCTTTGGGGATATGCCAGGTATAAACTTTTCAAAAAGTAACTAAATGGAAAAGGCTTCCATACATAAGTGTCTTTCAGCTTTTGTTTTGTTTTGTTTCTGCTGACAAGATTCTTCAGGAGAGCCAATAATGGTTATGTTGACAAAAATATTATTACATTCTCAAGACTGGTATGTTTCTTGAAACCATTTTTTTTTTAATAAAACTCCCAGGAGATACTTCAAATTTTATAGTAAAAATAAAAAGATTACAAACAATAAAAAATAATCTTACAAGCAAAAGTTTTCAAGAACAGCAGCTCTGGGGCGCCTAGGTGGCTCAGTCAGTAAAGTGTCTGCCTTCGCCTTGGATCATGATCCCAGGGTCCTGGGATCACACCCCACGCTGGGCTCCCTGCTCAGCGAGGAGCCTGCTTCTCCCTCTCCTTCTGCCTGCTGCTCCCCCGCTTGTGCTCTCTGTCAAATAAATAAAATCTTAAAAACAAATAAAAGAACAGCACTTAGGGGAATTTATTACTCTTTCTCTTAAAACTCAAAGCACTTTTTTAGTCCTCAATTAAGGCAATTATTAACCAGGTAAGCTACTTAAAATCATTATAAATTTTGAGATACTACTGTGAAAAAAAAAAAGACATGCTTAACTGTGAGTTTCACTAGTAGAAGTCTACATTCCTTTACCAAAACCCTTCAGGCCAGATGTGTTGTGGAATTTATTACTGAAGTGTATATATCATGTATTAATTAGGTAACACCTTATCCAATGCAAACCGTGGAAGTAACAAAATCAAACACAACAAAGCATATGACTTTTCAGTAAGTGGTATAAAGACTATAAATAGCTTTGTTTCACTTTAGATAAGGTTTCTGCCATCAATTAGCTAACAAAAACCTTTTGATTATCAGAATTTTAGGACTTGAGAACTGTAAATGAAGAGGAATAATAACCATCACAAGTATTTGTCAGGTATGCTATATGCCAAACAGTTTTAAGTATTTAAGTATATGAACTCATTTACTCCTCACAATGACCCTGAGTTGGTATTATTTTCCCCACTTTACAGAAGAGACAAATGAGGTAACAAAGGGATTAAGAAACTTGGCCAACATCCTGATAATAGCAGTGGAGACCCTAAGATTTGAATCTAAGCGGTCTCACTCTAGAGCAGCTTCTCTTAATCACAAACTACACACTCCAAAGCTGCTCAACAGAGTGGGTATAGAAAATCAGGTAGAGAGAGAATGTCGGGGTTGACAATCTCATGATACCACCAGGTCCCCTTCCAAACCCAAAGTAGACATCAATAACTTTGCCTCAGTGTTAGAATTCTTCACATAACTTAGGCTCCAGGCAGCCATGACAAAACTATGTGAACCAGCAAGCACGATGCAAAGTATATGCCAGTCCAATTTCATACTAAGAAAATCAAAATACTAAACAAAATCAAGTGTCCTTGTTTTGCCACTAATTAAATAAATGTCACTAAAACATAAGCTCCACAAAATTATGACTATTTCTCTTGCTCACTGATGTATTCCTATTACCCAGGACAGTATATGGCATAAGTAAAAACTCAATAAACATTTGTTGCTGAATAAATGAATGAAGTCATAATTACAGTTTCTCAGTTTCCTCAGTTGTAAAATATGGGAATGGCCATATGTTTATAATTTCTAGCTAAATCTCAAACCTGGAAGTATTTAATTCATCTACAATAAATGACAATACTTTTTAAAAAATGCTGAGTTTTTTCACGTGCATAAAAGAATAATTCACTTCGGTTAAGTGTGTTTATGATTCCAGAAATTTTAACTATGTTAATTCAGTACATTAATGATCAAAATTAAGAAAATACTTAAGACATTTAAACTGACCATGAGGGGTGCCTGGGTGGCTCAGTTAGTTAAGCCTCTGACTCTTGATTTCACCCCACGTCATGATCTCAGGGTTGAGATCGAACCCCAAATCAGGCACCACACTCAGGGCGGCATCTGCTTCTCCCTCTCCCTCTGCTCCTCCAATGTGTCAATTTGGCCCCTTGTGACCACAGTCCTTGGTATGGGCAAGACAGTCAGAACCCCTATTTATAGCTGATGGGTCAAAAGCACAGATGACAATCTGCATTTGCAATTAGCACCCAAAGGGAAAGGGAGGGGAGGGGAGTGTGTTTTGTAGGACTGCACACTTAAACCTGTGGGATCTGATGCTATCTCCAGGTACATACTGTCAGAATTGAGTTAAACTGCAGGACACCCAGCTGGTATCACAGAATTGCTTAATGTTTAGAAAACCCCCACATCTGCGATGCCTGAGTGGCTCAGTACATTAAGCGTCTGCCTTCTGCACTGGGCTCTTTGCTCAGTGGGAAGCCTACTTCTCCTGTCTGTCTGCCTGCCACTTGCCCTGTTTTCACACTCGCTCTCTGACAAATAAGTAAAATCTTTAAAACAAACAAACAAACAAACAAAAAACCCACATTTGCTGTCTGAAGTGAAGCACAACTGACCCACAAACAGTAGTTTGAGCTGCATGGGTCCAATTATGCACAAATATTTTTGATAAATATAATATTGTTAAATGCATTTTCTTGGGGCGCCTGGGTGGCACAGCGGTTAAGCGTCTGCCTTCGGCTCAGGGCGTGATTCTGGCATTATGGGATCGAGCCCCACATCAGGCTCCTCCGCTATGAGCCTGCTTCTTCCTCTCCCACTCCCCCTGCCTGTGTTCCCTCTCTCGCTGGCTGTCTCTGTCTCTGTCAAATAAATAAAATCTTTTTTAAAAAAATGCATTTTCTTTTCCTTATGATTTTCTTAACATTTTCTTTTTTCTAGCTTATTTTATTATAACAATACAGTATGCATGATACATACAACACTGTTAACTATTTATGTTATCCATAAGGTTTCCCTTCAACAGCAGGTTATTAGTAGTGAAGTTTTGGGGGAGTCAAAAGTTAAATGAGGGTTGGAGGTGCTGACCCCTGCATGGTACAATAGTCAACTGTATTGATAAACTATTGACAGGGGAGGAGATACACAGAGATGAGTTTTTCCTTATAGGGGCAGTGTCAAGTTTTACTTAGAAATCACGTGCATTTGGCTCAAACACCTTCAAGAACCCAAGCATTTATCAGCTATCTGAAAATTAAAATAGTAGCTATACATGATACATTTGCAAATAAGATGAGTACCTAATCTAAAAGATTAATAGGGGCGCCTGGGTGACGCAGTCGTTAAGCATCTGCCTTCGGCTCAGGGCGTGATCCTGGGGTTCTGGGATCGAGCCCCACATCAGGCTCCTACGGTAGGAGCCTGCTTCTTCCTCTCCCATTCCCCCTGCTTGTGTTCCCTCTCTCGCTGGCTGTCTCTGTCAAATAAATAAATAAAATCTTAAAAAAAAGTTTAAAAATAAAAGATTAATAAGCTTTTTACCTAATATCATTATTCCTATATTTCTTTTACTTTCTATACTATGCAGAAAGTAAATTCTTTGAAAACAAAGGCCACATTGTTACATCCCTCCAATACCACCTTAGCATCCTGCATTTTGCATTTTTTATTCTGTATAATGCACGGTGCCAACTAAATATGTGTCGAATAAATTAATGTTTCTGAGTCGAAGAAATAAAAAAAGTACCATTCACTCTGGCTCAAACGTACTTTAATGTAACTGAGATACATAGCCCCACTACTAAATCAAAGGTATCAATGACTCTTTTTCAGGAGTGAACTGTGCTGATTAATTTGAACTGTTAACAAATGCTCAAGTCAAAAGGGGAAAATGCTGAATTTTAACACTCTCACACACATTCCCTCTCTCTCCCTTTCTCTCTCTCACACACACAACACACCACATGTAGCTTACACTGTGTAGTGTTTCTCAAATCCACAAAGCTGCTCTAGCCACTAATTTTTCTATGCTATTTATGCCAATTCCTACATTTAATGAGCTATGCATATTTTTGCTAGCACCACAACATATTTTTAGTTATTTACTCTTAGTTTTACCAAATACATTTACTAAACAAATATATACAATACAAAGTACAAATTTGCTGAGCCACAGTAAAACAAAATTACAGTATATAAATGGTAATAAAACTAAAAACTGGGACGGAATATAAATTTTCTCTTTTTAAATGTCTAGATTCTAAAGAGTAAGATTAATAAAGGAAATGAATTCTGTGCAATTACAGACTTAATGATGACAATAATGATAAGCTATATCAAGAAACAGAAATAAAGCCCAGAGAATATAAGAGCATCTATGTCATTCCAATCCAGAAATGTGGACCTGAGAAAGGACAAGAGACTACAAATGTAGGAGAGACTCCTGTACGTATTAAAAACGAAAAATCCTGGCTCAACAATCCAAGGAGCTAAACAGAGGTAATGTGACAGCAAACCAGAGTGTTAGGGTCCTCAGGGGTACTAAGACTCTTAAGAAATAGCACAAACTTGGTATTTCAGGAGGCAGGGGGGCGCAACACACCTTCCTTAACCTGTAAGTTTGTAAGAAAAGTGCAGAAAAAGTGACCATAACTGTCAGCCTAAAACTGACACTGCACAGGAGATTCCATCTGTGACAATACTAGAAAAGGAAGTAACTGGGATTAAGATAATTATGACAATTATGACTTAGTCTACCTCATATAATATAAGAAAGAGAAGACACTAACCAGCTACTTTGGGGTTAAGTTAGCCATATTCCTAGGCTCTATTTTCATCAGCCTATGACCAGATATGATCATATTGGTTGGCCTTGTTAAACTAAACAAGGAAGCCATTAGACTGAGTTGGCTTTAATACCCTAGTAGCCTACATTAAGTAAACCAAAACCTAAACCTATAATGCCTAAAGGTTAAGAAATCCAAACCTAGGGACGACCAATCATGAACAGCCAACTAGGCTTTCCCAAATAATGCCACCTCCTTGTTAATTGTTTTCCCTAAATCCTGTCTGCGGAGCCCTCCTAACAATTTGTGGTTTGCTGGTGCTCAATTTGAATTGATCTTTGTACAAATAAACTCAAAAAATTTAACAGCCTGCAGTTATATTGAAGGTAAGGTGAAGGAAGACAAAGAGGAAACCTTCTTCTCCCCCATTACATTTGAAGCTGCCTGAATAAAAGAATTTGTGCTCAACTTTACATCATCCAGAGCGCTCTATACATATTAGAAATTTGTTTAAATATTGGTACTTGTGCTCGTTCTTGCAGCAATTATTTAAGGAGTTCTTCCTATGGCTCTAGGGATACAGCGATGTACAAAAGGCCAAAACAATCCTACTCTCACAGAGCTTATAGCCTGCTATAGGAGAGACCGTAAATAGATCGGGCTTGTGCAATGCAGCTTAATAAATATTATGATAAAGAAAGTTCACCACATAGGAGGAGGACTAATATATACTTACAGGCTCAAAGATGGTTTCCCAGAGGAAATAACAGCTAAAATCTAAACTGAAAACGGTTCAAATAGGAGGGGAACTGTTCCATGTAGAGAGAACAGCATGTGTGAAGGCCTGAGGGGAAAGAGGATACACTAACTTTACCAGAATTTAAAGAAACAAAAGTATAACTTGAACTATGTATGTCTGGAGGGGGGCGGAGGTAGAAGGGAAAAGGAGAAGAGATACCAGGGAGATAAAGCTGGAAGCCATGTCCTAAAAAGGCTTATTAGAAAAATACCACTAAAAAACCATATGTATCTGAATGTATCAGTACATGTGATGTATACTGTAATATATATAATACAACAAAAAAAGTTACAAAGATCTCTTTTAAATATTCTCCAACACAACATCAGAGATAATAGTATAGAAAAAGCTCAACAGCAACAAATGACCTGATATAAAAATGGGCCGATTTGAATAGACATGTCCCCCAAAATGATATACAAATGGCCAACTAGCATATGAAAAGACGGTCAACATCACTAATCACTAAAGAAATGTAAACCAAGCTACAATGAGAGATCCCCTCACAACTATTAGAATGACTACTTTAAAATAAGGCGGGGGCAGGGGTGAGGGGGGGAAGCAAAGAAAGAAAAAATAATAATAACAAGTGCTGACAAAGATATAGAGAAATTGAAACTTTGTACACTGTTGGTGGGAATGTAAAATGGTGCAGGTACTAGGAAAACAGATTGGTGGTTCCTCAAAAAACTAAAAATTGGATTATTATGATCTAGCAATTCTACTTCTAGGTATTTATCCAAAAGAACTGAAAGCAGAATCTCAAAGAGATATTTACACACCCATATTCAGAGCAGCATATTCATAATAGCCAAGAAGTGAAAGCAACCCAAGCACCTATCACAGATGAATTGTGGTACATGCACACAATGGAATACTATTTAGCCTTTAAAAGAAGGAAATTCTAACATCTGCTACAACATTGATATACCATGAGAAAATTATTCTAAGAGAAATAAGCCAGTCATAAAAAGAAAAATATCATATGATTCTACTTATATGAAGCAGCTATAGTCAAATTCATAGAAACACAAAGTAGAATAGTGGTTGCCAGGGGCTGAGAGGAAGGGTAGATGAAATGCTGTTGTTTAACAGGTAAAGTTTGTTTTACAAGATGAAAAAGGTTCTGGACATTGGCTGCACAACAATGTGAATACACTTAATAGCAGTGAACTATACACTTAGAAAGATGGTAAAGTTCATGTTTTCTTTCTTTTCTTTTTTTTTTTAAAGATTTATTTACTTTAGAGAGAGAGAAAGTAGCGGGGAGGGGCAGAGGGATCGGGAGAGAGTCTTAAGCAGACTCAGCCGCGGAGCATGGAGCCCAATGCGGAGCTTGATCTCATGACCCCAAGATCACGACCTGAGCCAAAACCAAGAGTCGGATGCTTAACCAACTGTGTCACCCAGGCGTTCCTCATGTTATATTTTCTAACACACACAGGTCTCTTGTATCCGTCACCTAAGCTTCCAAAGACTATCAAATTTGATTACCTTCTTTCACCTCACCTCCTCTCTACTTCCCCACTGAAAAATTTAAAAGCAATTTCCAGATATCTTATTTCACCCATAACTATTTTTGTGTACTTTGGTGACAAATGTGGATATTTCATTTATACGAACAAAATGCCATTACCACACGTAATAAAATTAACAATGATTCTTTTTATTATCAAATAGCCAATCCAGGGGTGCCTGGGCGGCTCAGCTGGTTAAAAGTCTGACTCTTAATTTCAGCTCAGGTCATGATCTCCGTGATATTGAGCCCCGCACTGGGCTCCCCACTCAGCAGGGAGTCTGCTTGAGATTCTCTTCCTCTGCCCCTCCACCCACTCTCTCTCTCTCTCTCAAATAAATAAGTAAATAAATAAATCTTTAACAAAAAATAGCCAATCCATATTCATATTCCGCCAGGTGTCTCATCAACATATTTTTACAGATTTTTTAAATCATATCAGGTGGTTATGTCTCTGAAGGTGAAGAATCTTGGGGCACATGGGTGGCTCAATCGGTTAAGTGTCTGCATTATGCTCAGGTCATGATCTCAGGGTCCTGGGATCGAGCGCCACATCAGGCTCCCTGCTCAGCAGAGAGTCTGCTTCTTCCTCCCCCTCTGACCCTTCCCCTGGCTTGTGCTCTCTTTCTCTCTCTCAAATAAATAAATAAAATCTTCAAAAAAAGAAAGGGGGTGAAGAATCTTAATAGTGTGGAGAATTTTAGTGAAAAAAGGAACACAGGAATAGAAAATATAATGCTGAGGGAAAAAAGGACACCAAAGGGTACTTACTGTAAAACTGCAATGTTAAAATGTAAAATAGGCAAAAGTAATCTGTGATGATGAAAGTCAGATTAGTAGTTACTTCTGGTTGGGAGTGTTGACAAAGTAAAAACAAAATAGACACATCTGGAGCACTGGTAATATTCTCCACAATCTCCATCTTGAGTTGTAGTTACACTGGTATACAAATTTGTAAAAATTCATCAAATTGTATATTTAAGATCACTCTACTAAGTGGATGTTATACTTCAAGTTCAGGGGAAATATACTAAAAATATCACTCATCTTTTTGAGTATTTGTATATTTATAAAAAATATCACCTGCCACATACACATCCTAACACCAAAATGTTAATATGATTATCTCTGGATGGTGAGATAAGTCATTTGCATTTTCTTTTCTAGGCTTTTCTACAGTCTCCCCACAATTAAAAGTAAAACATTTTAAAATTAAGAATAGTGCTATTGGGGCACCTGGGGGGCTCAGTCAGTTGAGCATCTGCCTTCAGCTCAGGTCATGATCCCAGGGTCCTGGGATCGATCCCCGTGCAGTGGGCTACCTGGTTGGGAGAGGGTCTGCTTCTCCCCCTGCCTCTCCCCGCAGCTTTTGCTCTCTCTCTTGCTCACTCTTTCTCTCTCAAATAAATAAATAAAATCTTAAAAAAAAAAAAAAAAAGGATATTGCTATCAATCTGAACATTCCCTCTAAAACATTCATTTATCTTCTTTCTTCTCACATTGGTAAAAATATACATATTTTTTTTTTCTCCCACACAATTTGTCTTCCTACTCCACATTTCAGATTTTAAACAGCTCTGTTACTAGTCAAAACAAATGAGTATTAAAATCCAACTTTTGGTCCCTGGCTAGAGAGAAATATAGAGCTTATAGTATACTTAGCATGCTCAATGTACTTGTCTAAGCACTGGGGATATTTATACATACTTACACACACATACCCTGTTTTCAACTTAGCTGCCAGTGCATTCCGGCCTGACAAAAGTCAGATCATGTCACTCTTTTGTTCAAAACTCTGCAATGGCTGCCCATCTCACTCAGAAAAGAAAGCCTGAGCCCTTACCATGGCCAAGAGAGTCTTATAGTCTGGTCTTTTTTTAAAAAAACATCTCAGATCTCCCTTCCTACCACTCTCCCCTACACTTCACTCTACCTCAACCACACTGGTCACCCTCACTAATTTCTCAACACATCTAGCACCTACTTTTCTTGGGGCCTCTGTACTAACTAGTCACAACGGTAGTGAGTTCCTCCACCACGTAACTAACTCTCCCTTACCACGTCTTTGCTCAAATGTCATCTTCTCAATGAAACCTATCCTAACTCTCCTTTCAAAAAGCACAAACTGTTCCACATCCCTGTATCCCATCCCTTACTCTCCTTTTTCTTCTTACCACAATACTTATCACTTTCTAACAATACTTTATCATTTATTCATATAATTTCTCAATCATTTATATGTTATCACTTGTCTCCTCCCACCCTCAGACCCAATAGAAACTAAGTTCTGTGAAAGCAGGGATATTTGACTGTTTAGTTCTAGGTCATATCCCAAGCACTTTTTTTTTTTTTTATTTCCTTAAGTAATCTCTACACCCAATGTGGGGCTCAAAATGATAACCCCAAGATCAAGAGTCGCATGCCTTTCCAAATGAGCCAGCCAGGTGCCACTACCCCAGGCATTTAGAAGGTGTCTGGCAACTAGCAGGTATGGAAAGAAGGAGGGAAGAAAGAAGAAAAAAGAAAAGACCTGTGGAAGGTTTAATGACATACCCAGATGGGTGATAATTAGAAGGAAAATTACAATGGCAAATAATGTTTTATTAGAAGTATAAATTAGGGACGCCTGGGTGGCGCAGTCATTAAGCGTCTGCCTTCGGCTCAGGGCGTGATCCCAGAGTTCTGGGATCGAGCCCCACGTCAGGCTCTTCCGCTGGAAGCCTGCTTCTTCCTCCCCCACTCCCCCTGCTTGTGTTCCCTCTCTCGCTGGCTGTCTCTGTCAAATAAAGAAATAAAATCTTTAAAAAAAAAAAAAAATGAAGTGCGAGTGTGTGCTTTAAAAAAAAAAAATAAGTATAAATTAAAATTAGTGAAATATTTTCTGAAGAGTAAGGATTCACTCAGTAAAACTTCTAGTACTCAACACAATTCATCATATTTAGTTTTATACACATTTATATTCCCCCATTAGAAAGTGTGTAAACTGTAGGGGCGCCTAGATGGCAGTGGGTTAAGCGGCCGACTCTTGACTTTGGCTCAGGTCATGATCTCAGGGTCCTAGGACTGAGCCTCACATTGGGCTCCACACTCAGCAGGAAGTCTCCTTGAGATTCTCTTCCTCTGCTCCTCCCCCCACCCATGCTCCCTCAAATAAATAAATTTATCTTAGAAAAAAAAAAAGAAGCTATATGTAGTGGACACTGATGTGCTGCCCAGATTCCCCTTCAGAAGTGAACAATTTCTGGGGTGCCTGAGTGGCTCAGTCGGCTAAGTGTCTGCCTTCAGCTCAGGTCATGATCCCAGGGTCCTGGGATTGAGCCCCGCAGCATCAGGCTCCCTGCTCAATGGGGAGTCTGCATCTCTCTCTCTCCCCCTCTGCCCTTCCCCGGCTTGCGCACTCTCTCTCTCTGATAAATAAAAATCTTAAAAAAAAAAAAAAAGTGAACAATTTCTTGTACAGCTGCTGGAAGTGCTGCTGGAAAACAGCCTTCACCTGTCATGGCCTTTTCAGGAATTGCCTCAGCTAAAGACAGCTGCCTGCTCAAGTGGCCTCCATCAATTAAAACAGGGGCACAGAGGTGCCTGGGTGGCTCAGTTGGTTGGGCAGCTGCCTTCCGCTCAGGTCGTGATCCCAGGATCCTGGGATCGAGCCCCACATCAGGTTTCCTGCTCCATGGGGAGCCTGCTTCTCCCTCTCCCTCTGCCTGCAGCTCCCCCAGCTTGTGCATGGGTGTGCACACTCTGTCAAATAAAAATTTAAAAAAATAATAATATGGGGGCATAAGGGCGTAGCACCTGCCTTCAACTTTGGACAACTCTGAGAGTTATTCCAGCTTCAGAGTTCCCATGGGGTCAGCTGTGGCTTTTGTTGATAGTACATTACAGCCCAACTTACCCCTTCTGCTTCCTTTCCATTCTTTCTACAGATGTCAATCCTAAAAACATCCCCTAATAAACTTCTGCATGCAAAACACCATCTCAGTTTCCCCAGGGAACTAACATACAGCCACTGGTGATAGAAATGGTCCAAGAAAGCAGGCTCTACAGTGAAGTTTTGGAATTGGATCACCTAGCTGCCCAGCTTCAGAGAAACCCATCACTGGTGATGAGCAGAACAGGGAGTCCCTTGCACAAAGTAGCACTGAACCGTTAAAACTTCCACTGTTGGTAAACTGGGTAGTTTTCCAGTGAAAGGGAATACAGATATCGGCCAACTTTTTTAAAGGACTAGACACTATTTTGTCTTCTTCTTTGTTGTTTCCATTTTATAACTTTTTAAAAATGGGGTATGACAAAAACAGGCAGGCCCAGAAATGGATTTGGCCTGCAAGCCATGGTCTGCCAAACCCTGCACTATAAGGTACAATGTATTAGGCATTTGAGAAATATAAGGAAAACAGTAATTGTAAGGACCATGAAATTAAGTTGTTGCTACTAAAGGCAATTAACCTTTTGGAAAAATATAACAAGAGGTCAAAGTGAATAATGGAGAATTAAAAGCTAAATGTGAAAGAAGGTTCTTTGGTAGCATAAAAAGATACTCATCTCTAGCAGCAAAAGGTCACAGAAGGCTAAGGGGCAGGACCAGGTCTTAATCACGAGAAGCAGAGCTCCAAAGAAAGTTCAGCTCTCAGAACAGGTTTGCTATATCAACGTTAAGGAATGAATAGGAAAAGAGAAAGAACTGGAACCCTGAAAAAATGTGATGGGGATATGGGTTGATTAATCTAAAAATCCTCAATCCTCAGGTCCCCTTGAGCCCCCTGAGCTTAGAGAAGGAACCTACACATCCTTACTAAGTGCTAGTGTTACTCTTACCAGTAAGAGCAGCAGAGTAAAGACCTCTGAAATTCTCTCCTTCATAAAAGAAATTAGAACAAAAGTTCTAAGAATCATCTTTTTCAGAACTGTGGAAATTACAAAGGACTGAAGCAATCTAGGGAGTGTTTATTCTACAAATATGGCTGAATTCTGTTAAGATTGGCAAGCTCTGCAGCTCTGTCATTTGCCCTATTCTCGTCACATCCCAGTTCCATGTAGCCATGAAAACCAACAGCCTGCAGTTACAATGAAAATTTGCAGCCACTAGAGGGGCCAGAACAGGACTGGAGCTCCTTCAAAGTCCCACTCCCAGAGAACTGTCATTATCTGACATATCTGGTGGTTCCCTGGAAGACTCTATTCTAGCAAAGCTGTCTTTATTTGACCTGACTCAGCTCATCTAGTCCAAATAGCCTTTTCTCTGGGTGCCTTTGGTCAAAAATAATCAGAGGCAATTGTCAAACATTGTGGCCCTAAACTTCAGGCTCTGGAAGCAGAAAAAGAATGTTAGAAGAGAGGTGTAAACTGCCTGGCTAGTGCTGAAGGCATGTCGTAACATACACATAGAGCCCCTTAGCAAAAACTGGAAGACTTACATGTTCCAGGCATCCAAGGCAATGTCTGCCTATTAGCTTACAGTAACCACATACAACAATAAAATACAGACTTTACAGTACGGTATTAATAGCAGCAGTAAATAATCCAGGGGGTGGGGGCGAGCAGTCAATATAAACTATATCCCTAAGGAAGCACAGACACTGAACTTACTAGACTAAGATTTTAAAACAAGTATTTTAAATGTTAAAACTAAAGGAAACCACGTCTAAACAACTTAAGGAGAATATGAAAATAATGTCTCACCAAACTGAGACTGCCAACAGACAAAAACTATTTTTTAAAACAACCAAATAGAAATTACAGATTTGAGAAATACAGTAACTAAAATGAATTCAATAGAGGAGCTCAACAGTAGATATGAGCTGACAGGAGAATCAGCAAATCTGAAGGCAGTTCAACTGAGATTAGTCAATCTGAGAAAAAGAACAAGTCAATCTGAGAAAAAGAACAAAGAATGAGGAAAAATGAACAGTCTCAGAAACCTGTGGGATACCATTAGGATACCAATAAATGCATAATGGAGAGATGAGAGAAAAAAGGACAGAATATATGAATAAGGTCCCCAAATTTCCCAATTTGATCAAATAAAAAAATTAATATACACATCCAAGCAGCTCAATGAATTTCAAGGAGCCTAAACTCAAAGAGATCACGCTCTACACACATCTTAATCAAACTGTTAATAGCCAGCGAGAAAGGGAATATCTTGAAAACATCAAGAAAGCAGCAACATATCATAAACAAGATTAACAACTGATTTTTCAGAGAAACCATGGAGGCAGTGGGACTGTTACTCACAGTGGTAAAAGAAAAAGAGCGGTAGCCAAGAATCTATATTCAACAAAACTCTTCTTCAAAACTGAAGGAGAAATTAAGACATTCCTGATAAACAAAAACTGAAAAAGCTTGTTGCTAGTAGACTGGCCCTAAAACAAAAATATTTAAAGGAGCCCTTCAGGGTAAAATGAGAAGACACTAACTGGTAATTCACATCCATACGAAAAATACAGAGCATTAGTACAGGTAACTTTTCAGGTAACTCTAAAAAACACTGTAAGTGTATTTTTTGTTTGTAACTTTTCCCCCCTCATATGTGATTTAAAGGAGGACCACGTTCGGCAGATACTTAGAAATGCGTTGAGAGTTTGGATAAAGATGTAATTTTTAGGGGTCCCTGGGTGGCTCAGTTGGTGAAGCATCTGCCTTTAGCTCAGGTCATTCTCTCAGGGTCCTGGGACTGAGCCCCACATCGGGCTCCTTGTTCAGCGGGAAGCCTGCTTCTCCCTCTCCCTGTGCTTCTCCCCCTGCTTGTGCTCTCTAGCTCTCTAATAAATAAATAAAATCTTTTTAAAAAATGTAATTTTTAAGGTAATAGTAACACAAAGGAGGAGGAAGGAAATGGAGCTGCATAGGAGCAAAGCTTTTATCATTGTAAATTAAATTAGTATTAATCCAAACTTGGTAAAATGTTAACTATAATCCTCAGTATAACCACTAAGAAAATAAATAAAAAATCTACAGTAAAGGGGGTGCCTGAGTGGTTCAGTCGGTTAAGTGTCTACCTTTGGCTCAGGTCATAATCCCAGGGTCCTGGTACCAAGCCCTGCATCAGGCTCCTTGCTCAGGGGGCAGTCTGCTTCTCCCTCTTCCTCTGTCCCCCCATTCGTGTTTTCTCTGTCTCAAATAAATAAAATCTTAAAAAAAAAAATTCCAGTAAAAGAACAAGTTAAAATGGTACACCAGAAAATATGTAACACAAAAGAACACAATAATAAAGGAAAAGAGGAACAAAAGGTATCTAATGTTCAGCAGTGAGGTCTTCCCTGTTTAAATAATAATCTCTTGTATACAAATCCGTTCCTTATCACCTTCTCTGCTTTACTTACCTCAATAGCACTTGTCACCATCTGACAACCTTTACTTTCTTTCTTTACCCAATAGAATCTAAGCTTCAATAGGGCAAGAGCTGCATTTTGTTTATAGCTTTATTCCCAGACACATGCCCATTGAGTAGGTGCTTAATAGCCAATGAATGAATAAATGAACAATCAGTAGAAATAAGCCTTATGAGAAATGTCTCCCATTTTAAGAGCAGCCTAAGAGGTAGGGCTATGTGTGCACATGGACAATTTGCAGATTTGGTAGCAGGAATATAAAGAACTTCCCATCTGATGGGTTTCTATTTTCTCTTTTAAGTAGGAGGTATAGACATCTGCTGAGTTACAGAGGAAGGTGGAAGAGCTGAAGATTTACAGACAGTAACTAGCTGCCTTGCATGCTTCTGTTGAAAATTTCTGTATCAGATTCAAATTTTGTAAGTTTGGGCACTGATGCCTTAAATCAACAGTCACATGATTTCATGTAAAATTGTTCACAAAAATTCATGCAGTCTTATAACTTAAAAAACATTCAAACTTTTTAAAAAAATCAATACAACAAAATAAGCGTCTTAAATTCAGATTTTGAAAAGAACACTGTATAAAATGAAAAAGTTTATAACTGATAAGTATTGAATTTACCAATTTTTTAAAAGATTTTATTTATTTATTTGACAGACAGAGAGAAAACGCAAGCAGAGGAAGCAGCAGTCAGAGGGAAAATCAGGCTCCCTGCTGAGTAAGCAGCCCGATGTGGAGCTTGATCCCAGGACCCCAGGATCATGACCCGAGCCGAAGGCAGATGCTTAACCAACTAAGCCACCCAGGTGCCCCTGAATTTATCAATTTTATTACCAAGTAAAAATCAGTTATACCAAAAGAAATGTAACCTGAGTCTTGAAGATGTATTTGGACACTCATGTTTTGGCAGCATCATTTGCAGTAGCTAAAAGACGGAACCCTAGTGTCCATCAACCTATAAATGGATAAGCAAACTGTGGCATATATATGCAACAGAATATATTATTCAGCCTTAAAAAGGAAGGAAATTTCGACATACGCTACATGGATGAACCTTGAGGACATAATGCTGAGTTAAATAAAGCAGTCACAAAGAGATAAATACTGAATGATTCCACTTACATGACGTACATAAAGTAGTCAAATTCACTGAGATGGAAGGTAAAAAGGTGGATTACCAGAGACTGCAGGGTTGGGGAATGGGTAGTTATCATTTAATGGGTAAAGAGTTTCAGTTTTACAAGATGAAAAAAGTTCTGGAGATGGACTGTGGTGATGGTTGCCCAATATTAAAGTGTATACATAAAAATAGCTAAGATGGTAAATTCTGTATTTGCATTTTATCACAATTTTTAAAATCAGGGGGTGGAGTGCCTGGGTGGCTCAGTCAATTGAGCATCTGACTCTTGGTTTCAGCTCAGGTCATCATCTCTAGGTCAGATCAAGCTCCCAGTGGGGCTCTGCGCTCAGCATGGAGTCGGCTTGAAATTCTCTCTTCTCCTCTCCCTCTGCCCTTCCCCCTACTCACACGCACACCCCCCTCTCTAAAATAAATAAATACATCTTTAAATAAAATTGGGAGAAAAAAGTCAATTATAGTATATTATGTATTAAAGGATAGCAAAAAATGATATATTGTTACTTTTAAAGAAAAAAGACACTTTTTAGACACCGAATTTAAATCATCTGTACTCCATGCCATATGTTTGTTTATACCAGATAGCACAACAGAAGCTAAAGTTTTGAGACACCCATTGGCTCGGAGAAGGGGACTTTAAAAAATAAACTGAACCAGGGCACCTGGGTGGCTCAGTCAGTTAAGCATCTGCCTTTAGCTCAGGTCATGATCCCCAGGACCTGGGACAGAGCCCCTCATTGGGCACCCTGCTCAGCGGGGAGCCTGCTTCTCCCTCTCTCCCTGCTCGTACTCTCTCGCTTTCTGTCAAATAAATAAATAAACTCTTTCAAATAAATAAATAGGGGCACCTGGGTGGCTCAGTCAATTGAGTGCCTTCCGCTCAGGTCATGATCCCAGGGTCCTAGGATCAAGCCCCACATCAGGCTCCCTGCTCAGCAGGGAGCTGCTTCTCCCTCTGCCTCTGCCTCTCCCCCTGCCTGTGCTCTCCTGCTCTCTCTCGGTCAAATAAATAAATAAAATCTTAAATTAATTGATTAAACCTAATATGCAAAAACTAGGATTTAAGGACCCCAGAAGCAGTGAGAACAACAATACGGAGTACAAAGACATGACAAACCAGAAAGATATAGTATGGCTAAAGGAATAACTAAAGGAGAGTCAAGGACCTAAAGTTTATGTAAGGATGGTAAAGTGGAAATAATAAAAATCTAGGGAGAAAGTGACCATATAATAATGGAAAATACAGGATATAAGAGAATGCTGTAAGGAACTGACAGAAGACTTAAAGAGAACCAGATTCCAAAAAAGTTCAGCAAAGATAAAATATTATCCTACAAGTAGGCTCAAAACAAAATGTAGCACAAGAATGATAAATTCTACTTTTACATAGCTAAAATTTCAGAAAATTACAATGATGAACATCTGAGACCATCTGAAGTCTGCACAGGAAGCTATATGGAGAATTCAGAGAATTACAAACTCAGAGAACCAATTACAAACAAAGATTTAAGAAAACAAACCTATGGGAAGGCTAAAGCAGATTAAAAGCCATTATCGATGACTTTTAAAAATAAATATTAGGTAGGCCTTTCTAAAGAATAGTAATAAAAATAACTTTTAAGGGGTAAAAAAATATCTCATAGCTACCATCTAGTCTTACTGTATCTCACTCTTGAGCATGCATACGTAATCCTAATGGTCACCAGTATTTGAGAAAAGTACAAGGCAATAAAGGAGGAAAGCAAAAGAAAAACAGAAACTCCACTGTGCTAAAAAAAAAAAAAAAAACCCATTAAACAAAAACAGAATATCACTCTTTTAAAAAATTAAAACAAGAGGGCACTTGGGTGGCTCAGTGGATTAAGCGTATGTCTTCAGCTCAGGTCATGATCCCAGGATCCTAGGATTGAATCCTGCATCAGGCTCCCTGCTCTGTAGGGAGGTGGCTTCTCCCTCTGCCCCTCCTCCCACTCATTCTCTCAATCTTTCTCTGTCTCTCTCTCTCTCTCAAATAAATAAATAAAATCCTTTAAAAAAAGTTCAGGGACGCCTGGGTGGCTTGGCTGGTTAAGTGTCTGCCTTCGGCTCAGGTCATGACCCCATGGTCCTGGGTTGAGTCCTGCATCGGGCTCCTTGCTGGGCAGGGAGCCTGCTTCTCCCTCTGCCTGCTGCTCCCCCTGCTTGTGGTGTCTCTCTCTTCAAGAAAAAAAAAAAAAAAATCAAAGCAAGAAAATGCTTCTTACAAATTTAAGATAATAGGACTGAAAAATATAGTTGAAGAAAATATCTCAGAAAATAGACCAAAGGAAAAGAAAAACAGGAGACAGAAGAAAAATTTTAAGTCAGCATGTTCCATCAATAGAAAACGTGCCCTGATGACGTGGGACTACAATAACACTTCTCAAAAAAGATTAGTACTGCTGCCCCCCTAGGAGGGTGTTTGAAAATGTCAGGAACAATTAGCTGTCCCAATAACTAATGGGTTATACTGGCATTTCATATCTGGGAGCCTGGGTGCTTAAATTCCTACAAGCACAACACAGTCTAACACAAAAATAGTAACTACCTACAGGCCTACAGTGCCCTCTATTGAGAAATACTTGACTATGGAGTTAACGAATTCTCAGTGCCTGACACAATATGCACTTCCATGAAATTTAGTAACACCAGGATAAACCAAAGATACCTAGAAAAACATTCAAATCATGCATAAAAAAGAATACAGATTAAGAACAGCATCAAATTCTTCAAAAGCAACACTGAAGTTCAAAGACAAGAAAACACCCTCAAAATGTTGATAGAAACTTACTCTGAGTCAAACTACCAATGAAGTGTGGCATTTTTAAAAGACATAGGTCCCTAAAATTTACCTCCTATGTAACTTTTCAGGAAGCAATCAGAGAACATTTCTGCAAAAGCAAGAACTAATAAGCCAAGCGGAGTTTGGAATGGGATCTAGAAAAAAAAAGGGGGAGGGGGAAGGGAGACTCCCAACTGGAGAATAGTGGGCAGAAGTTTCAGAATAGTAACTTTGTAACAAACACAAATAGCCCACAGAAGCTTCAG
Organism: Ursus maritimus; assembly: GCF_017311325.1. Classification (NCBI taxonomy): domain Eukaryota; kingdom Metazoa; phylum Chordata; class Mammalia; order Carnivora; family Ursidae; genus Ursus; species Ursus maritimus. Next base: position 8,067,285 of record NW_024426230.1, read on the forward strand.
AATAATCACTCTGTAACCAGTCTTAAGAACAAGTCTAGATCAGAGCAAGGGGACTGACAGTCCCCCCATGCCTCTCTCTCAAGCGGCAGAACTGGTAGATAGATAGTATGATGCGCTCTCATTGAATCTGAAAACCCTGACAGCTTACCAAAACCTTTTGGAAAAATAGCAATAAATACACAGAAAACAAAGTACATAAAAAGAGGAAGCAAATTAACTCCAAGAAAAACAAAACAAGTACAGAGAAGAGGAAGTATTCACAGTATTCACTTGATTAAAATCTAATTATTTAAGTAATTTTACTACATTTAATATGGTGAAAGGAGATAGAAGAGGTGTGATAAGTTAAAAGATAATATAAAATATTGTCAGGCGATAGTTGTATATTTCTATTATTTTAAAAAAGGAAGTATCAAAAGAGTTGATAGCGGTTGCTTCTGGAAAGCTGGACTAGAGAGACAGGATGGGTAGAGGCCAAACTAACTTGGTCCTAATTATTCTAGTATTTTAGATGTTTCTCAGCAAAATTAATTTGAGAAATGACAGTATTTCATAAATATAACATTAGATTTATATATACTGAAATGGTACAATATTTATGATAAATTTTAGTATGAGTTTATTTTATTAATATATTCACTCAACAATTATATAACTACCAGGCATTTTTCTAGGCATTGAACATGAATGGACAGGAGATGATCTATATAAATACATACACATAATAAATTGTGTATCAGTTTCTAATCCCAGCATTACTGACATATGGACTGGATAATGCTTTTATTTGGGGGGGTAGACGACTACCCTGTGCATGTTTAACAACATCCCTGACCTCTATCCACTAGATGTCAATAATAGCCCCGCCTCTGGATGTGATAACCAAAAATGTCTCCAGACACTGCCAAATATCCCATGGGAGCAAAACTGCCCCCTAGGTGAGAATCACTGTTGTACATGTTGCACATGTTGAAAAAGTTCTGGGGGCACCTGGATGGCTCAGTCGGGAGTGCATGTGACTCTTGTTCTTGGGGCTTTAAGTCTGAGCCCCACATTGGGTGTAGAGATTACTTAAAAACCCTGAAAGAAAACAAAAAACAAAAAAACAGGAAAAGTTCTGAAATGATACACAACCAAAAAGAGAGCAGTTTTGTCACAGGCAGAGTAAAAATAGCAAAAAAAGTCACTATCTTAGGAATTCTTATAAATTTTCATATAAATTCATTATTTCAACAATAAACATTAAAAACTAATATGAAAACTTACCAAAAAAAGTAACAATGAAACCACAAAACAAAAACTTTAATCATAAAATAAAATCTTAAGTAAGAGAGGGTATTTTTCAGTTTTTAAAGAAATCAGTAAAAAGGGACGCCTGGGTGGCTCAGTTGGTTAAGTGTCTGCCTTCTGCTCGAGTCATGATCCCACAGTCCTGGGATCAAGTTCCACATGGGGCTCCTTGCTCAGTGGGGAGCCTGCTTCTCCCTCTGCCTGCTGCTCCCCCTGCTTGTGTGTGCGCTCTCTCTCTGACAAATAAAATCTTAAAAAATGGAAATGGAGAAAAGATAAATATGTAAATTCACTAAAAACACTAATAAGTTCGGGGGCACTTGGCTGGCTTAGTTGGTAGAGCATGTGACTCTTGATCTTGGGGTCATGAGTTCAAGCCCCACCTTGGGCATACATCTTACTTTAAGGGAGAAAAAAAAACGAAACTAGTAAGTTCAACTTGCTGTTTTATGATAAAGTATTTTTCCATTTCTGAAATATCAATTTTAACAAAAGAAAGTATCTAGGGGCAACTGAGTGGCTCAGTCCATTAAGCAGCTCTCTTTGGCTCAGGTCACCAGGACCCTGGGATGGAGCCCCGCATCCAGCTCCCTGCTCAGCAGGGAGCCTGCTTCTCCCTCTCCCTCTGCTGCTCCCCCTGCTTGTGCTCTCTCTCTCAAATCAATAAATAAAATCTTTAAAAATAAAATTCCAGTATCAAATGAGAGGGTCAGGGAAGAGTAGTAATTTACTATTGAAATGTTATTTCTGTCTTGTGGGCTTTTTTCCCTATTATGTACTACAAAAATTACAATTCAGCTTCTCGTATCTAACAGCTTAATGTAATCCCAAGCAACTTCACTTACTTATAATTTTAAGTAACCTCTACACCCAACGTGGGGCTCGAACCCACGATCCCCAAGTTCAAGGGTCGTATGCTCTACAGACTGAGCCAGCCAGACAACTCAACTTCACTTATTTAACAACTATTTAGCAAATATCTAGTATGTGTCAGGCCCTTTACCGTCACATTGGGTATATACACGAGTTTTTAAAAAATAAATAAAAAATAAATAAAAAAGGTAGATTCTTCCTCTCAGTTTACTATAAATCTTAAGGAGGAAAACAAGCAATTAAGTCTAAAGTTACAAATTACATTAAAGGTTAGGAAGAAAATGACCTGGTGTAGTGATACATGGGAAGTATAAAAACTCGTAAGCACTGATTTTCTAGAATTCCATTCCCCACCCCCACCCCTCTTTTAAATATAATTTTATGGAAGTCTGGTCCACTTTTTAAATGTTAGTCTAAGCCACTCTAAAATTATTTTATTATCTGAGACAACTGTTAGTTGGATATTATGACACTCACCCACTGTTTATCATTAGCTACATCCTCTTTCCATCCACCCCACCCCACCCCATTTTTTCTGTTTCATCTTTTTCTTTGTTTTGCCTTTCTCCTAATTCTCCAGGATTTCAGTAACAGACTTACACCTTAAATGAACCAATCTCTGGTTAACAGTTTTCAAAGCTAAAATATTCATGACCCCTAATTTAAATTCAGATTTAAAAGCAAACCATGAAATAAAGCATTAAATAAAAATTTAATTTTACAAGTGCTAATAACTCTAACAAAACAAAAAGCAATACAATAGAGTTTATTTTGAGGCAGCAAGGCTGGTTGCTCACACATTTAAGAACATAGTTGTAACACTATGTGAAAATTTAACACAATCATCCAGCAATAGCAAGTAGTTAAATCAACTATTGCTAGTCCACATGGCAGAATATTATGCAGCTGTTAGAGAAAAGTGAGAATGTTCTCTATTAAAAGGTTTAGAATGATTTCCAAGAAATGTTAACCAAAAAAGTGAAAAATAGGGTAGTGTATATTTGCTTTTATTTATTTGCATAAAAAAAGCAGGAATACATATAGTACTAATAGAAGTGGTTACTAATGTGGGACCAAGGGTGGACAGACTTATGGTAAGCATGAGACTTAATTTTGAACCACGCATTACTTATTTTAAAAAGTTTGAAATTGCTTAATAAGAATTTTAAAAACCTTTTTACAAAGTCTACCTGATGATACAAAATTTCACTACAAATTTATAACAGCTTCAGTTATAGTTTTTTATATCTTGTCACACTAAGCCTATTCATTAGTCATTTGTTTACAATTCCTTACCACTCAGGTGGTCCAAACAAACAGAAGTTACTGGTATTAACTTAAAATGGCATAACACATTGCTCAAAAGTAACTCAGCAACTCCTGACTTCATTACCTACTATTTTATGTTGAGCAAGTTATTTAACCTATTGCCCATGTTTCCTTCTCTCTAAAATGGAAATAACTGTACCTATGGCATGGTATGAAAGTTAGAATGATTCCTGGCCCACAGAAAACTGATTAAATGTTAGCAGATGTTATTATTCATAGTTCTTTTATGGACATGTAGAGCTTTCATCTATACAATCAAATACCACAGTATGTTTCTATCAAATCCAATAATAATTCATAGCATATTCAAAATCAGTAAACTCCTCTTAAGGAATGGCTTCAATGTACTAGAAAGCATACAACTGAAAATAATAACAATAAAAAATAAAAGCGTAGCAATGTAACTATACACAGACCAAGTCACTTTGAGTGCAGAGAAGAGAGTGACATATTGCTATAGTTTAAAATATCCATAAGAGGGGTGCCTGGGTGGCTCAGTCGTCTGCCTTTGGCTCAGGTCATGATCCCAGGGTCCAGGGTTCGCACCCCCTCATTGGGATTCCTGCTCCGTGGGGAGCCTGCTTCCTCCTCTCCCTCTACCCCTGCTTGTGTGTGCTCGCGTGGTGGCGCTCTGTCAAATAAATAAATAAATAATTTTTAAAAAAATAAATATATATATAAATATATATATATATATAAATGTATATATATATATAAATCAATAGGAGGAATGAAGATTTTGAAGTGAAAGCAGTTAGAGAAATGGATTATACCAAATCATCAATAACCTTTGATCATGCAGGTTCCCAAACCTGGCTGATAATCAGAACTACCAGGTATACATTTTAAAAACAAAAGATTCCACCTCAGATCCCTTAATCACAATGACAAGAGATAGAATGTGGGAATTTGTATTTTTTAAAGCATCCCAAGTGATTATGATCATTAACTAGGTTTGGGAGCCACCACAGGACTCACTATCTTACAATTAGAGACTTTACAAGTATCTCCAAATAGAATAAATTTAATCATTGCCTTTGGTAGCTGTAAAGCCAAAGGCAAAGTGATACCACAATTAGTCATTCCTGGGAATACCTGAGTGGCTCAGTTGGTTAAGTTCCTGCCTTTGGCTCAGGGGTGGCTCAGTTGGTTAAGTGTCTGCCTTTGGCTCAGGTCATAATCCCAAGGTGTTGGGATCAAGCCCCAGGTCGGGCTCCTTGCTTAGCAGGGTGTCTGCTTCTCCCTCTGCCTCTCCCCCTGCTCCTGCTCCCTCATGCGCGTGTGCACTCTCTCTCTCTCCCCCTCTCTAATAAATAAAAATTTTAAAAAAATTATTCCTCTAGACTAAGCCATTAAAGAACATTTTAAGGTAAATATATAGTAAGTGTTTTAAGTTATAGTGTGGCTGCCATTTACTGAACAATTACTCACTGGCCCAACATCATTCCATTCAAAAACAAAGAAAATGTCAAAAGGAAGAGAATAGAGAATACAATTTAAAAACAGGCAGAAGACCTGAGCAGACACCTCGCCAAAGAAGATACAGTGGCAAATAAACACATGAAAAGATGCTGAAGATTGTATGACATTAGGGGATTGCAAATTGAAGCAAGATACACTACAACCTATTAGAATGGCTAAAATCCAAAACACTGACAACATCAAATGCTGACAAGGATGTGGCACAACAAGAATTTTCATTCATCGCTGGTAGGGATGCAAAAAGGTATAGCACTTTGAAAGACTGTTTGGCAGTTGCTTAAAAAACTAAACATACCCTTATTACACAATCCAGCAAGCGAGCTCTCTGGTATTTACCTAAATTACTTGAAAACTTATGCCCACACAAAAATCTGCAGATGAATGTTTATTCATAATTGCCAAATCTTGGAAGCATCAATGACGTCCTTCAATAGGTGGACACAGGGACACGTGACTGGCTCCATCAGTGGAGCATGTGACTCTTGGTTACAGGGGTTTAAAGTTCAAGCCCCATGTTGGGTGGAGAAAATACTGAAAAATGAAATCTTTAAAAAAAAAAAAAAGGTAGACAAATAAATCGCAGTACATATATACAATGGACTATTATTCAGCATTAAAAAGACCAAGCCACAAAAAGACATTTAAGAAGGAACCGTAAATGAACACTGCTAAGTGAAATATGACATTCTGGAGAAGGAAAAACTATGGAAGACAGTGAAAGAGCATTAGCTGCCTAGAGTTTGGGGAGAGGAAGAAAAAGGTGGAACACAGGGGATTTTCAGGGCAGTAGAACTATTCTGTATACTATAAAGGTAGATGCAAGTCCTTATGCTTTTGTCAAAAACCAAAGAAGAGGGGCGCCTGGGTGGCTCAGTTGGTTAAGCGTCTGCCTTAGGCTCAAGTCATGATCCTGGAGTCTCAGGTTTGAGCCCAGCATCAGGCTCCCTGCTCAGTGGGGAATCTGCTTCTCCCTCTGCCTCTCCCCCTGCTCGTGCTCATGCTCTCTCCTACTCTTTCAAATAAATAAATAAAATCTTAAAAACAAAAACATACAAGACAAAGGGTGAACCCTAATGTAAACTATGGGCTCTGGTTGATAATGATGGGTCAATGTTGGCTCATCAGTTATAACAAATATACCAAACTAGTGGGGCTACTGATGGTGGGGGAGAGGTTATGTGGAAAGTGTCTGTATCTTCCCAATTTTGCTGTAAACCTAAAACTGCTCTAAGAAACAGTCAATGAGAGGGGTGCCTAGCAGGCTCAGTCGGTTAAGCGCCTACCTTCAGCTCAGGTCATGATCCTGGAGTCCCAGAGTCCCAGGACTGAGCCCCATATCAAGCTCCCCACAGTGGGGAGCCTTCTTCTCTCTCTGACCCTCTCCCTTCTCTTTCTCTCTCAAATAAATAAATAAAATCTTTAAAAAGAACAGTTGAGGCACCTGGGTGGCTCAGTCATTAAGCATCTGCCTTCAGCTCAGATCATGATCCCAGAGCCCTGGGATCGAGCCCCAAGTCGGCCTCCCTGCTCAATGGGAAGCCTGCTTCTCCCTCTTCCATTCCCCCTGCTTGTGTTCCCTCTCTCACAGTTTGTCAAATAAATAAATAAAATCTTAAAAAAATAATAAAAATAAAAATTTTAAAAAAATAAAAATTTAAAAAAGTCAACGGGAGAGTAGAGGGAGAAAAGGCAATTTGAAATCAGAAGAAAATTAAATAAATTTAAAGAACAAGCATTTTGTAAAAAAAAAAAATATTTAATAATAAAAGTACATTTCAAAGTTGGGGGGGAAAAAAAAAAAGCAAGGGTGGAACCCTCCTGCATTGTCGGTAGGAAAGTAAAATGGTGCAGTCACTCTGGAAAACAGTTTGGTAGTTCCTCAAAAAGTTGAGCATAAAATTCCTCAATAAAAAAAAAAAAAAAAAATTCCTCAATAAAGCTGAATATGACCCAGCAATGCCACTCCTAGGTATATACCCAGGAGAGTAGAAAACCTAAGTTCACACAAAAACTTGGGCACAAATGGTTAAAGCAGCATTATTCATAATAGCCAAAAAGTAGAAACACCCAAGTGTCCACCAACTTATGGACAAAATCTGGTACATCCACTCAACCATAAAAAGGAATAAGGTACTATTACATGCTATAACATGAACCTTTTGAAAACATTATTTTAAGTGAAAGTCACAAAAAGCCATATATTGTATGAGTCCATTTACATGCAATGTCCAAAACAGGCAAACCTATAGAGACAGAAAGTAGTGGTTGCCAAGGAATGGGGGGAGAGAGGTGATGGGGAGACTGCTACTGCTAATAGGTGCAGTTTCCTCGTGGGGTGATGAAAATATTCTGAAATTAGATCCTGATGATGACTACAAAACATAGTATATACAACATAACATACTAAAACCCACAAAAATGTACACTCCATAAAGGGTGAGTTCTATGTTATGTGAATTCTCTCTCAATTTCTTAACAAGTTTTTTAAAAACTAAGGGTGGCCCCAATGACAGAATGTTCCTGAGCACTAACAACAGCTTGCTAACATCACAAAACATAATCAACTGTCTGTGCCTTCTTGTGGAAAGCCTCAACACATGTGAAATAGTCTTGCCCTCTCCTGCCCTCACCCCCAAAAAGAAGATAAACCAATTCTCATCAAGCCCCTAGATTCAACTAACCAAGTTATAGGAAAAACAAACAAAATAGAACATATTAAACTATACCACTGGAAAGGACTTTGCAAAATGCAGAACTCTGGAAACCTTTATAAGACAAAGACTTGATTTCCTAAAAAAATTTTTAAAAAGGGGGCAAGGAAAAGATGGAGAAGGTTCCAATCAAATTATGGTGTGTAGTTATCTTTTAAAGTCCTTATCTTTTAGATATATACTGAAATATTCATGGATGAAATTATATGACTGAGATTTGCTTCTAAAGAATAGATAGGGGAGGAGTGGATGGCAGTATAAAGTAAAATAAAACACCAGTCATGAGTTAAGATGAGTGACAATTTGTAGGAGGTCACAGATACTGTAGTATTTTCGTATATATTTAAAACTCTCCATAATAAAAAATTAGAGGGTATATGCAACAAATCATATTTACAACATAGAGAATAAACTGTTAAGACAGCAGTATGGTTGGAGGGAAACTGTTAGATTACTCCAGAGAATTCAGGCAGGAGCACCCTGAAAGAAGACAGCAGTAGTAAAGAAATGAAAAACAAATTAAATCAGGGTGATTTCCTGAGGTCAGTGGTTAACAGGGTTCAGGAACATTCTATGCAAAATTTTTTACTCACCCATTTTCTTTTTAAACTAAAAGAGGCTCCACAGTTTTCAGTATATATGCAAAGGAGACTATAATCCCAAAATATTAATCACTGAATTAAAATATATTTTAGGGGCGCCTGGGTCGTGAAGTTGGTTGGGTGTCCAACTCTTGGTTTCAGCTCAGGTCATCATCTCAGGGTCATGGGATAGAGCCCCACATCAGGCTTCATGTTCAGCATGGTGTCTGCTTGAGATGGTCTCTCCCAAAATAGATAAATAAATCTTTAAAAATATGTGTATATAGGGGCGCCTGGGTGGCACAGCGGTTAAGCGTCTGCCTTCGGCTCAGGGCGTGATCCCGGCATTATGGGATCGAGCCCCACATCAGGCTCCTCCGCTATGAGCCTGATTCTTCCTCTCCCACTCCCCCTGCTGTGTTCCCCCTCTCGCTGGCTGTCTCTATCTCTGTTAAATAAATAAATAAAATCTTTAAAAAAAATAAAAATATGTGTATATATTTTAACATACTGAGGCTTTATCTATATTTGATAGCCCCTTGAATCACTATAGTCCAGTTCACACATTTCAACAAAGCTCTTTCCTCCTTTAGAACTTCTGCTGATTCTAACTGCAATACCTATGATTAGGTATTCACACTTCAGATCTGAAAGTATTCTTACTCCCAGGGGCTTTATGAGAATTAGATGAGCTAACACAGTAAGAATTTAAATTCTTGGCAGACAGAAAATGCTCAATAAATACTGCCTATTTATCTGAAAATCCGTTATCTACATAGGTTTCCTATCACCATTTATCTGGTTAATTTCTGATTTATCCCATTTTATAATTTCTAGACTACAAGCTCTATGAGGGCATAGGTCCTTACTTCATACATCATTATATACCCAGTGCCTAGCACAAAGTAACACTCAAATACATTCCCTGAATAATTATACTAGAATCTATAAAACTTAGACTCGATATATGTAAGAGTAAGACCCACTGTTATCTCTAGCATCTAATGACGGGAAGGATGGTGATAAACGTTAACAATAACAGGAAAAAAGGAGAATAAGTAGGTTAAGTGTATTCTGTGGGGGGGAGGGAGAAGCAAGCATTTGAGATGAACTGAATAATGAATTTATTGAATTTAAAGTAAAAAGTTAAACAGAAAATTAGAAATATGAGACATTTGATAACCAAAAATCTAGTAGTGGTAAGAACATGGCTTCTAAAGGCAGCCTGTCCAGGTTTAAATCAAAGCTCTGCTGCACGCTAGTTGGATAATCTTGGGCCAATTATTTAATCTCTGGGCCCCAATATTCTAGTGCCCGCCAGAAAAACCCCAAAAGCCAACAAGAAAATAAACCTACTGTGCCAACCTCACTGGGTTGTTTTAGGATTAAAGGAGTTAATACTGAAGCACTGGAATACTTAGCAAAGAGTAACCAAAAAAATGTTATATATTAAGACCTAAGTGGTGGGCGCCTGGGTGGCTGAGCCGGTTAAGCATTGGACTCTCACTGTCAGCTGGGGTCACGATCTCAAGATTGTGAGATGGGCATGGACCCTGCTTTAGATTCTCTCTCTCCCTCTCCCTCTGCCCCACTCCCCTCCCTTAAAAAAAATAAATCAAAAAAAAAAAAAGACCTAAGTGGTAGCTGACAATCTGATTTCAAATGAAACAAACATACAGTGAACACACTATGAGAACAAGAGTCCCAGGGAATAGCAACTGGGACCAAAGGAGAGGAAACGTGAACTAAAGTGTTACGTGGACCAAGGGAAACTAGAGAATTACATGGTGGAAGCCAAAGAAAAGGATTTTGAGGAAGAAATAGTTAACAGCAGAAAGTGCTGGTTAAGTGCATAAAGTCTGTAAAAAAAACCGCAGGATGGGGTGCCTGGGTGGCTCAGTCAGTTAAGCATCTGTCCCCAGCTCAAGTCATGATTCCAGGGTCCTGGGATGGAGCCCCATGGCTCAGGCTCCCTACTCAGCAGGGAGTCTGCTTCTCACCTCTGCCCCTCCCCCTCCCCCTGTTCATGCTCTCTCTCTCAAATAAATAAAATCTTAAAAAAAAAACAAAAAAGCCACAGGATTTGGCAATTTGAAGGCCAACAATCAACAGAAAAAACAATATCCTACAAGGTGTTCAGACGGGTTTAAGGAGAGAGTAGGGCAAAAAACTATGGAGCAGGGTTAAGGGGTAAAAAGGGGAAGAAACAATTCCAGATTAGTGGTCCCTAGACTTTTTGTTTGCAAGGACTTCAAAAAGAAATAGAGAAAGTGACATTAGGTTGTGGCCTCTTTAATTCTGTCAAATAAACTTTTTTTTCTCTCTGCTGTCAACCATCACTTGAAACAAGGAACTGCATAACAGCAAAAATTTATGAAAGCAAAAACTGTTAGAATAAAGGGAGCACCTTCACAAAAAAATTACCACACTGTTCTTACTTTTGTAATTTCATAGATTTATAAAAATGTTGTAATAGTGCACAGTAAACTGTTAGTTTTCCCTCTTTTAAAAATGAAGAAATCAAGTTATGCTTAAGCAAATTATCCATTAAGGTCTTTAGATGGCAACATCTGTCATGTTATGACAAATCAGTATGCCAGAGTGTACAAACACTAATTAAAATTTTTACATTTGTTCAATTAATAATTTTAGAATACAAACTCCTGTACTACATTTTCTATGTAATATCTATGTCATATTTTTTTAGTTGACAAACAAGCATTTTGACACCCTAAGTGATACCACTACAGAGAAAACCGTAAGAACATATTTGCAGTATACGTAAACTAGACCTGGCACCCAACGGGGGCTCAAAAACTTTGTTGAAACATACTAGTGTGCCACATAATGGTAGACAAATTACAAGTCGGATTCCGTTTCTATTAAAAAATGGTAAGACAACAATATAATACAATGATTACAAGAACGGTAATAAGATCACAAGCTTTGGATTCAGACAAAGTGGGGTTCAAATCTCAGCTGCAACACTTTCATAGGTGAGTGACCTTGGCAAAGTTATTTCACCTAAGTTTATCTCCTCATCTGTAAAATAGGAATGATACCTACCTCGTAAGGTTGTAGTGCTGACTAAACAGCAGTTATAATTTTTATATAACGTGAATTGCCAAAATCCCATGAACAGTCCATTTGTTCCAAGTCCTAGACCAAATTAATCCAAATCTCTGGAGGATGAGGCAGAGGTCTACATATTTTTAAAAGTCTTACAAGTGATTCTGACTAGCTTTCTCATTTAGGAATCATTGTCCTAGAGCCTGACTACTGAAGCTTTACTTGAGCGCCAGGTAAGTTAACATCATAAAGATAAAAGAGCATTAAATCATGATCCTCTGGTTTAGTTACAAGTTTCTAAGACAGACCTTTAGCCAAAATTCCCTTTACAGAGAACAGAATCATACTGCAAAATTCCAATTTAAAATCCTTTCCAGGGGCATCTGGCTGGCTCAGTTGGTAGAGCATGCAACTCTTGATCTCAGGGTCAGGAGTTGAAGCCCCAAGTTGGGTGTGAAGCCTACTTAAAATAAAAAAAAAAAAACAAAATCCTTTCCGAAGCCAGGGAAAATAGGATCCCATATTGAAATTTTACATCAAAATTGGGTATATCCTAACCTCTTCATATTCATTATTGAATAGTTCTAATATTAAATATTTTTGAATCACTGTTCATCTACACATCAACAGTGACCCAAGGCTGTATACAATATTTAAGCTCTCTTATTTCTGTTATTCTTAAAAATAACTTTAACTTTACAGTTAAAATCCATTGACACTTCACTTAAACCCTAAAAAATTTTTTATTTGACACATATATTTTCCTTAAGATTTTTTTTTTTAAGATTTTATTTATTTATTTGACAGAGACAGCCAGCGAGAGAGGGAACACAAGTAGGGGGAATGGGAGAGGAAGAAGCAGGCTCATAGCGGAGGAGCCTGATGTGGGGCTCGATCCCCTAACGCCGGGATCACGCCCTGAGCCGAAGGCAGACGCTTAACCCTGTGCCACCCAGGCGCCCCAAGATTTTATTTTTTAAGTAACGTCTACATCCAATGTGGGGTTCGAAATTACAGAGAGATAAAGAGCTGCATGCTCTACAAACTGAGTCAGCCAGGCGCCCCTTGACACATCATTTTTAAATGTGCATCTCACAAGGAATCTTACTAGACTGAAGGTACCTAAAGCAAATACAACATTCCAGAAACAAACCTGAAACCCTATTAACTAAGTAACCAAATAAAACATTTTAGAGAAATATGTAGAACAAAAGCATACAAACAGAATCATGAACATTCCATTTCAAAAGAATCAGGGTGAAATAATGAAAATCCCTGGAAAAAAGTTAAGAGTCTGGAAACACTGTAGAACTTGTTAAAAATGAGCAAACAAAAAAAAGCTTAGAACGGCTTTATCAGAACTAATATGCCAATAGCAGATCAACTGCAAAGCAAACAAGCAAAAGGAATCTTCCTTAAAAGATTTCACTGTTACTGGCAAAGAGAGAACTAAAAGGGGAAGAAGGGGCTAAGGCAGACATATAGACCTCATTAATGTACAGATTTTAATTTAGACACAAGACATTTTCTCAGATACTTAAATAAGTGAAGCTTATAAATGACTAATGCATTGTTACCCTGCAAAGTGTTAAAATCCAAGCTTTCAGGTGCTTACAGGGCAAAATAAAAGTCTCATCCTCTAGCGCAGGAAAAAAAAAAATCCAAGCTTTCATACAATAGTGCAAAGGTCATAGGCACTATATCCAAGGGCCGGTGAGGTATTATTTAGTGAGTCCAAGACTCAGTGCATTTGCAAATGAAATTTTAAAAATAACTACCTATCTTCATTCACACAGAATATTAAGTTTGCAACATGGTGTAGTAAAAAATTGTTTATCAGAACTCTATAAATCCCAGATATTTTAAACCAGACTATACACAAGTTAAAAGAAACAAAAGACAATTCTTATAAAAGCTTTTTGAAATTTATATTTGTAAAAGTCCAATAGCGGGGCACCTGGGTGGCTCAGGAGGTTGAGCGTCTGCCTTTGCCTCAGGTCATGATCCAGAGTCTTGGAATCGAGTTCCGCCTCCAACTGCCTGCTCAGCAGGGAGTCTGTTTCTCCCTCTCCCTTTGCTCTGCTCATGCTCTCTCTCTCATAAATAAAATTTTTTTTTTAAGATTTTATTTATTTGACAGAGACAGCCAGTGAGAGAGGGAACACAAGCAGGAGGAGTGGAAGAGAAAGAAGCAGGCTCCCAGCGGAAGAGCCTGACGTGGGGCTCGATCCCAGAACTCCAGGATCACGCCCGGAGCCGAAGGCAGACGCTTAACGACTGAGCCACCCAGGCGCCCCCATAAATAAAATTTTTAAGCAATTTAAAAAATAAAAAAATAAAAGTCCAATAGTATATCAAAGCACAATTCTAAAACACTGAATTGACTAACAGGTGTTAATTTATAATTAATTTTTTTGAAGACTTGATAAAGTGTCAAGATACATAAACATCCTTTACTTTTTAAAAGTTTAGCTTCACCAACTTTGTAGAATCAAATAAAAGTTTACTAATTCAAAATTAAACTAAAGTATATATATTTGTTTGAAGACCCCCTTTCTAAATTGTTAATCCAATCTTCCTTCTTGCAACACTGTATTTTCCAAACTTCTCACCGTAGGCATACATGACGTGTATATATATCAGCGATTACTACTGCTTACATTCTAAATATATACCAGTCTGAAGAACAGGTGCGACACTATTTGGATGCATGCTCTTTTCTTCTAAGCCTAAATTTGCCCTGGAAAGGGATTTAAAAATAAACACAAATACCCCAGAGTTGAACAATTCTCTTAAAAAGATGTAGCCATTCTGAAAACCAAGACATGAGCTCTTCAACTACCAACACCTTCCAAAAGTTAGGTAAACTAGCCTATCAAAGTTTCACCTTAAAAATATCAAATAAGACCCAATTAAGAAGGGTTCTGAGGATATTTAACTTTGCTTCCCCCGCGTGAGTCAGTAACGTGAGACAAGTACGTTTTACTTCAAGCTAATATTAAATCTTTCCTTAGTCGTTTCATAAACACAGCACAGATACTCTGGTTTGGCTTTTTAGGGATAAAAAAGGGGCTGGAGGCCCGGTGAAGGGTACTCTAAAAAGAAAATTCAATTTAGAGAAGCACTGATGAGTCAGTCGCTTAGGAAGAACTAACTGAAAGAGAACCTAAGTGAGTAAGGCAGCATCCCAGGTAAGAAGGTACTTAAAGTTGGCGGTAGGAAATGAAAACTTCATAAGTGAGCAGCAAGACATTATGCTTGGTAGCAGCCCTGGAAAGAAGCGTGGCTGTCAAGGGGCAAATGCGTACCAACTCTGAGAGAGGGGGCCAAAAATGCCAAATCGGATAGGGGGGTGATGAGGGAAAAGGTATAAAATGCTCATCCCAAACCAAACCCTCTCCTCGGGCTCTCCATTTCAACAGGCACAATCAAAAGCAAGCTTAATGCCCAATAACCCCACGCCAGACTCTCCCACAGAGAAGAGTTTAGCCCTAAGCCCCGGAGGCCCGACAGGCCGCCTCCAGAGGAGCCCCCGCAGACGCCATACTAAAAGTCAAAATGGCTGCCCCAAGGAAGCCCGCACCGCGCAGCTAGTAAGGGTTGGGGAACAAGCTTCTGCGGGAAAGGGGGAGGGGGCTCTCGGAAGAGCCGTCGCCAGAACCGTAGGCAGGACTATCGTCCCCCCGAGCTGCACAGGTAGGTTCCCCTTGGCCCTCAAGGCCCGGGGCTCCGACAGAGAGGAGTCCCGGCCCCACCCCCCCGGCTGGGAACCCCGCCGCCGCAGCCGTCCCGCACACCGACCCCAGCGAGTACCTGCAGTTCGGCCCGCTCTACCTCCCAGTGCGCCCGCTCCATCTCGAACCGAGCCCACTCGTGCTGGATGTAGTGCAGGATCCCCGGGATAGTGTACTGCTGCGGCCGGGACAGCTCCGGGCCTGCCGCGGGACCCGTTCCCTCGGCGGCTGGAGGACCTCCGCCGCTTGCCGCTCCATTCCCCCCTGGCGAAAGGCTCATGTTCCCCCCAGGTCCCTGCTGCTGCCTTGGAGGGGCCGCCATCCCCGGGCCTCCACCACCGCCTCCGGCGAGCTCGTCCATTGTGTGTGGGGCCCCGGCGGGGGCGCAGGGCGAGAAGCCGACGGCTGGGTAAGGGCCGGGGAGGGTGGCCCCGAGCTAGCAGCGGGGCGGAAGCCGGCTGGGAGAGGGGCGAGGAGGGGGTCGTTGCTGTATGCCTGCCGTGGGTCAGAGCAGGGAGCTGCCGGCCGCCGCCATTACAGTCCCTCCTCCATCTGCCCGTCTCACTCACTCACTTTAGGGAAAGGGGGGGGGCCGCGGCGGGAGGGGGGAAGAGGGGGCAGGGTTGGGAAGGGGATAGACGTAGGGCCGTCACTCCCGCGCAGCATGCCGGGTAGAGAACGCCGCTGCCACCGCACTCCTAGCAGCCAAATAGAGTGCGGCCTCACCATACGCAGGCGTACTGAGGACTCAAGGCGCTTGGGGCGGGGTAGGAGCTCTGGCCCCGCCCCTAGGCTGTCCTTTAGACTTGCTCCGGGTGTCTTGCTGCGGGTACTGGACCGTGGCCCACCGACTCTAACTTTTGGGGGCCAGTCGGCCTCGTACTCCCAACAATCCGTTCCTCTCGCTCAGTCACCAACCCCTCGAACGCCGTTCCCCACCCAAGGGTCTCGGCAGCATGCCTGCTTTCTGAGCTGTTTTAACCTGGCTGGGCGCTCAGGCCGGCCACAGCCGGTCTCGAATTCCTGAAGTTTCTTTCGCATTCCTTGCGTGTTTCAGGATGTCCCAAAGGGTCGGGCCTCTTTCTTTGCTTGTCACTCGCTCTTTCGCTGGTTTCTTGGCACCAGTCAATTCCTGAGGCTTTTGGGATGTTCTCTTTTGGCAGACAGCCTGGATCCTTCCGGACATTGGTGACTGATTGCCGGTCTCCCTTTCAAGCCCGAACTTTGGTCCTAATTCTGTGCTCCCGGTTGCGGGTCTCAACTTGTTCCACTTTGCCTCCCATTTTCTTTCCTATTCAGGGGTGGGTTGTTTGGGGGAGGGGGAACAGGAGTGAATGTTTTCATTTTTTTCTTGGGAGAAGGTATAGTGAAAAACTTTAGATGTTGAGGATGGTGCGAAAGAGATAATTTGAAGGAGACTTGCTAGACTAACAATTCGGTGTTTTAGAATGAATGGGTTCACAAATAGGATTCATTGCAGAATCTTTTGATGGAAATATAAAAACATCGTGAATACAACGTAAAATCCCAGATGAACAGCTGCAAAGATGTTTTCCTGGGTTATTAAATGTTTGAATGAATATAATATACACCTAAAAGACCCGTTTAATCTTTTAAGTACCGTAGTGTATGTTTTTATGTGCTTAGGTTGCCAGGAAACATCCTTAATGAACTAGTACAGTTTCTAAAGAAAGTTAATAGAGCTAATAACGACTTGTTTGAAAAAGAGGACAAAAATATTTAACAATATAATAAGGAAAAAAAGGATCAATAATTACAGCTATGCAGAAAAATATATAATTGATTGAATTAATTTTTTTTCTTCTCTACAACCAATAAAGTTTTCACTGGGTGATATACAAGACCACTCAAGGTATAATTTCAAAAAGATAAAAATAGTACATCTTATTTTATCATGTCTGCTTTGCTATTATTATGTTTAATGAAGAGCGGGTTGGACTTGTTACCCATGCTGCCATATTTTATTTGTATATGAAATGAGGTCTTAGGTCACATATTATTAGGAACTGTTTCTCCATATTATTAAGTACTATTTTTCCATTTTATAGTGACCAACATACAACCTGCTTATTTAGCCCTCTTCATTTTTAAGGGGCCTCTTAGCACATAAAAATTTCCAAAATATGTCTCTAAGAAACACGTTTGAGCAGGTGTAATTGATCTCTGTTATGTTGGCGTCAAAAGAAGAAGAAATGTATATTTATATTTCCCACTGGTATCTCAAGCTGAAGTAAAACTAGATTGATAATCCTTCTATTTTCCTCCCCACCCGCCTTCAAAAAAACAAACAACTCTATTTCTCTTCTATTACCTATCTTATAAAGTGGCACTACAACCAAACCTGAGGGCTGGCAGTTATTGTAGTACCTGCCTTTCACTCACCCCCACATCCAATCCCTTTCTCAGTACATATTTCATTTCTATTCCTTATCTATATCATATCTATTCCATTATCTTTATTTCTGTGTTAGTTTAAACCTTCCCACCTTACTGTTCCCCCACCGTCCGTTACCAATGATGCCTGAGTGATCTTCAAAAGACATATCTGATTCTATTGTTCCTTGCTTAAAATATTTTAGTGATGGGGTGCCTGGGTGGCCCAGTCGGTTAAGCATTGGACTCTTGGTTTGGGCTCAGGTCATGATCTCATGGTCGTGAGATTGAGCCCATGTGGGGCTCTACACTCTGCACAGAGTCTGCGGGAGATTGTCTCTCCCTCTGCCCCTCCCTGTGTATGTGCTCGCTCTCTCTCTCTCAAATAAATTAATCTTTAAAAATATTTTGGTGATTACCAGATTTAGAATAAAGCCCAAATTTTAGCATAACATATAAAAATTCTTCAAATTCTAGATCCTCCCTATCGCCTAGTTTACCATCACAACATCATGGCACCCATTCTTCTTTCCAGGCAAGCTGCACTGATTTCGGTTCCTCAAGAGCATAATGCTGTTTCATTTCACAAGAATTTAACACATGCTATTCCCCATTGGCTTTCCTTCCCTTCTTCATTCAAAACTCAGTTGAGTATTACTTCTACCAGGAGGCTTTCTAGATCCCTGAATTAGATTCAGTTTTAAAATATGAAGTGTGTGACTGGTGGCTCAGTTGGTTAAGCATCTGCCTTTGGCTCAGGTCGTGATCCCAGGGTCTTGGGATCGAGCCCCACATTGGGCTCCCTGCCCAGTGAAGAGCCTGCTTCTCCTTCTCCCTCTGCCTGCCACTTCCCCCTGCTTGTGCTCTCTCTCTCTCTTTCAAATAAATAAATCTTTTAAAAAATTTTTTTGGGGGCGCCTGGGTGGCACAGCGGTTGAGCATCTGCCTTCGGCTCAGGGCGTGATCCCGGCATTCCGGGATCGAGCCCCACATCAGGCTCCTCCGCTATGAGCCTGCTTCTTCCTCTCCCACTCCCCCTGCTTGTGTTCCCTCTCTCGCTGGCTGTCTCTATCTCTGTCAAATAAATAAATAAAATCTTTAAAAAAAAAAAAAATTTTTTTTTTGAAGTGCTCCCTATTTGAAGAATTCCAATTGAACATGTCTACACTCACTTTCCACCATGGTTTTATAAATACCAATAATGCAGTCCTTGGCCATGTTCTTCCCAGATCACAGCCATGTATCTGCAGCCTTGCAGCCTGTTAGAGGGGTAGGACCCATGTCCCTCTTATTTGCAACTGTACCCCCAGTGTCTGGGATAGTGCAGTCTCCCCAAAATGATGAATAACTGAAATTTAGGCTAGATGAATAGGTGTATTTTTCCTTTGCCTCGATTTTTTTGTATTATTAGTTTTGCTACCATTATACCAGCTATTTCAAGGTTCAGTGATGAAACTGCCCTGAGTTCTTTTTTTATTTTGTTTTTTTTTTTTATAGTTGACTTTTACCCTGAGTATTAAAAGAGAACGATACCAAGATTTTCTCCTCTGTGAGGAGAATATTTCTTACATTATTGTCATTATACTTTGTGTCCATGACTCCTGAGGACACTCTGCAGTGAACTCCTGGAATCTTGTTCTTTGTATGTAATGAGCTTTCCCAGGTCATATTATCACCTACAACTCACCTAACTGGAACTCCCTCTTGCAACTGTGGCTGAGTCATTTCCTCTCTTCAGTTTCACCTTTGAAACTTCCTATTTGTTCTGTCTTTTCATCAGTCCTGTGCATCGCTCCTCCTTTCCCATTATTCTCTTAGTTTCAGTATACTACTGATGATAGTCAAGAGTACTTATTTACATTAAATATAAATTTATAAATTTAGAATGTTAGGGTTCTTTTTTCCTTTCCTGTAGACACCTGTGTGCTTATTCTAGCTGACCAAAAAGGGATTTGCCATATTCGATATTAGTATGTTATGTCACTAGATGCATGCTAAGGAATTCCAGGCTTCTAAGTAAGTCAGGAGTAGTTAACACTAAGACGTCTTTTTCCCAATTATTGCAATACCTGATGTACAAAGAGTTTTGACCCTGCCTTTGAGAACTGTATGGCTCCCTGTAATTACTCACCTGAACATCCAGTTTTACATCTTGCTGACTATAAACCTGACATCCTTCTAAGAAAGAGCTCAAACTGGTTCACAAACATTAATCTAGTCATCTTTTTGCATCATGTGGAAAGGTTGCAACAGATACTATTATCTCCATGGGGAGATGAGGAAGCTGAAATAAGAGTTCTGGGTCACCTCCTCAGGCCCTTAGTAGAATAGGAAGTGGGTCCTACTCATATCAGTGAGTGTATATGTTTATTTGGAAACAAAGTATCCCTTCACTATTCTTCCTCCTACTATCCTGTCAGTGGCTCAGTATCACCGTCTCTGGTTCCCAAATCATTTGCACTTTTAAAATCATTTTTGGGTGATTTGGGGGTGATTTAATCACTTGGGGAAATTATATAGTGTTTATGTAGTGTTTACATATATAAATATAGAGAACAAAGGAGGAAGATCTTTGAGAAGACCTGGCATGTGTTCAAAAACTAAAGCAGCAAACTATATAATGTAGATAGAACAGAAGAGGAGGAGACAGCTTTGCCCTACACCATGGTTTAACCTGCCAAATAAGATCAGATATCTACTTCTCATTATAGGAGTTGCCTATGGCCAAGAAAATTGTAGAAATATATGCAGGGCACTTGAACTATTCAAATAATATGTTGTGTGGAAAAGAAAAGGAAAAGGACCTTCAAAGGTTATAGAAAAATAGGTAGCAAAACCTTAAGGAAACTCAGCATGCTATATAAAATTCTAGTCCAAGTTCATTCCTGAATTGTCTTCTGGGTAATATGAGTCAGGAAGCAGTATGCTTTGATAATATTGTATAATAGCTAACTCACAAAGATGTCATCAATGAAGGAAAAAAAAAATTGCCTGGAGCAGAGTCCCTCCTGGACACTGGCTAAAAGTGAACAACCAGGTCCATAAACATGAGAACCAAATGACTGGAAAATGTGACCGAATGGGAAATTGCCAAAACTTTCCTAGGTAATGATTTAACAATCTTGGAAATGTGGTTTATCTCCCGTTAGAGCAACAGTGGGGAGTGTTCAAAAGAATGATACCAGCCACAGACACTTTGCCTGGGAAATCCATGCTAGAGAGTGTTCTCTTTGGAGAATGTTTTAAATTTGGCAAAAATTCACAAAAACTTGTAGTTTTTCTTATAACAACATATTTTTAAATGATGGTTTTGTCTTTCTAGTAATAGACTAACCTGAAGAACATGACGATTACCCCACAAGAAAAGGATTGAAGAATTCTTTAGAGCATTTAAAAAAAAATCCAATCCTCCTTTGCTCCTTTTGTTTCATAGGTTTTAATATAGTAATTGGATATTCTAAATCATGTTGTGCATAGACTTTTTCTATTTAACTTTTTATTTCAAAAAATTTCAGTCACGGGGGTGCTTAGCTGGCTCAGTCAAAAGGGCATGCGATTCTTGATCTCAGAGTTGTAAATTCGAGCCCCATGTTGGGTGTAGAAATGACTTAAAAATAAAATCTTAAAAAAAAAAAAAGAAAAATTTCAATCATGCAAATATAGAACAAAGTCTTATGAACTACACTTGCAACAGTTAATCAAGATTTGCTGTCCTTAGTTCATCTATTCCACCTTTTTTCTGAGGCATTTTTTTTCCATCACCAATATATATTTAATAAAGAAGTTTAATATAAAAATGTTTGCAGCCTCCATTGTCATATCATAGTAAAACTGGCTCATTGGAGAGGAGACATGTAGAAGCAATTGATTCCTGTGGTGAACAAGCCTTTGTTTATACTTATTCCAAGGCTTAAATATGATGATACTATTTCCTCGTATTACCACCTTTTTGTATGGCTCTGTTGCCCACTGACTGCCCTCTCCATGCATTCATTTATCGCAAGTTTCATAAAGCTATCAAATCCCCCAGTATTCCTTGGATATGTCTGCCACCGTTTACTTTCAATTACAACTTAGTGTCCCTAAATTTTTCGACTTGAGAGGGTGAGCTTTGCTCATGACATTACTCGACAAGCTCAAAGATGCCTTCAAACAGAATTCATGGTCTCCCCCATGCTCCCGTAACAGGCCCAGTAATAGTTTAAAGTAAATCCCAGACATCATATTATTTCATCAGTACACATTTCTCTAAGTATCTTTAACAGATTAGGATCTTTAAAAAAAAAAAAAAAACCGCAATACTAATGTCACACCTACGAAGTTAATGGCAATTTTTTAATATAGTCTAATCCCCAGTCCATATTCAGTTTCTCCTAATTGTCTCAAAAAAAATTTTTTTTATGGAGTTGGTGACTTCAAATCAGGATCCTAACAAAATCCAGGTATTTCATTTAGTTGATATGTCTTTAGGTCTTTTTTGATTTGCCTTCCTGTCATCCCCACATTGTCATGCCATTTTGTCGAGGACACCAGGTTATTTATCCCATAGAATTTCCCACATTTGGCTGATTGCGTGTTTATGGTATTATTTAGCATATTCCTTTCTCCTCCATGTTTTGTATAAACTAGAAGGTCCTAGATGGAACCTTTCCTCGCACTCATGGGCAAAAGAGACCCTGCCAGGCCTCCTCCCAGTTCTCACTGTGGTTCTTAGATTCACTTGTGGGGCTCTCATTTCAAGTGGGGGAGAGGGGCCCCTTCCTTTGGATGATGACCTGGTGATTTCTGGATTCTTTGACTCTTTTGACTCTTATAAGACCACATTTTCAAACCTCCACTTCTGCCAGAACAGCTGTGGTCATCCCGCTTTTTTTTTTTTTTAAAGATTTTATTTATTTATTAGAGAGAGAGAGAGAGAGAGAGAACACAACTTAACTGGCTGAGTCACCCAGGCGTCCCCCCCTTTTTTTTTTTTAAAGATTTTATTTATTTGCGGGGCACCTGCGTGGCTCAGTCATTAAGCATCTGTCTTCGGCTCAGGTCATGATCCCAGGGTCTGGGGATCAAGCCCCGCATTGGGCTCCCTGCTCGGTGAGCCTGCTTCTCCCTTTCCCTGCTCCCCCTGCTTGTGCTCTCTCTCTGTCAAATAAATAAAAATAAAATGTTTAAAATAAAATAAAATGAAGATTTTATGTATTTGAGAGAGAGTATGAACAAGGGGGTTTGTTGGGCAGGAGGAGAGGGACAAGCAGACTCCCCACTGAGACTGAGCATGGGCTCTACTGGGAGTTCAACCCCAGGACCCCAAGATCACGACTGGAACCGAAATCACACGCTTAGCTGACTGAACTACCCAGGCGCCCCTGTGGTCATCCTGATTTGTTGCCAAGTGTAGTTTGACTCTACCCATTCTAGAGTTCTGGGACCATTTTTCATCAATCAGGTTTTTGGTAAAGATGTTGCCTATAGACTTGGATTTTTTTCCATCCTTGCTGCTATCACCGTTTTTGTGAGTGGATCCTGGGAGCTCTCAAAACTACTCTGCTGCTATAACCTTGCCTCTCTACAGTGTTGGCATTTTAAAGTTTAAATTGCTTGCTATTTAACCCAAAGTTATTTATTACAACCTTCAACTGAAATAGCTTTATTCGACCACTACTAAGTATTCAAGACATTTTTGCTCTTCAAAGATTGTGAGGTATAAGTGAGTATAAATTTAAGTATGAATATCCTTTGGGCAACGTTTGGGCCAGCTCTTGTCTGACAACTTTAACATTCTATTTATATTTTCAGCGGGAGCTATAACATGTTGCTACATTTTACTGTGAAATTCAGAAAAGCAAAAGGTGCTCCTGGGCAAAGGGCAGACAAGCAGGCCACCTGAAAGGCCCTGCGTTTACCCTGACATTTGATCTGAATGAGAATGATACTAAATTCAGATACGAGTCTGCAAAGGCCTTGGACAGCGTTTGCCGGTTATGTTTTATTTATTGGAAGTAGAAAGGGAGATTAGCTGAACTCACTAAGAGAGCAAATCGGACATAGGAATTTTGGAAGTTTAGGTCCAATTACAAACATTAAACACGCTGTCGTAAATATACTAATATGAGTTTTACTGTCCTAAATTTTCGCATGGTCTGATTGAGTCATTACTGAGGCACTTTCGATCTCCATGTTGAGATCGTCTAAAAAGTAAGTAATCTGTTAGAGTTGCACCTTTTGTGACATGCTCCACGGCCAGATTGAAGCTGCCAGAATATGCATGTTAAGCCAGTAAAAGCTTTTGCACGGAGGGTACAACCGGCCTGAGCTAGATTTACACCAGTGAATGAGGAGTGGGATTGTGCATCCCTGGTCATATTGTGGCCGTCACTGCATTACTGGAGTCTTGAGGCAAACCTGGAGGGAAAGAGCGGGGGGTGAGCGCCCAGACTCTGGAGTCAGGCTCTCCGGCTTTGGGTCCTTTCTCCATCGCTTTACTGGGTGACCGACCTTTGGCAAGTGACTAAGTATTCACATCTGTAAAGTGAGGGTAAAAACAGTCTCCAACTCATAGAGCTATTGTGAGGCTTAAATGAATGTAAGTAAAATGTTCAAAACAGCACCTGGCTGTCTAGTTAGTACTGCGTTAGTGCTTTTTACTGTGACTATCGCTCTTCATGAGTTGGTGTGCCGGGTCACGTTCGCACATCATATTCCAAAGAGCAAATACTGCCTTTCAGGATGCAGCTGAGCAGGTCTTTCATGACCACCATCAAACACTGGGAGTAATAATTACTCATTTGAATTGTTAGTGGTGGCCGTGTCACTAACAAAAATGATAGATCCTGTTGCGTAAGTTAGCTGATCCCCAAACTGAAGTTTAATGCAGTAATACTTGTGTTTTACTGTTTCTTCTCTTTAGAGTGATGATTTGCAAAAAGAATTTGTTATCGGGGCCATAATTTTCCAAGTGATATCTTTAGGCCCTGAAAATATTGATGTAGCTTTTGCTATGCTTGATTTTAACTCAGGACATACTTTATTTAATTAAGAAGCTCTTAAAATAAGAACTTTAATACAATGCCGTAGTTTCATAGTATGATTTTCTTGTATATTTTTTAGGAAAAAATTAATAGTAATTAATTTTTCCTTAAGTAATGTGAGGATAGAGTAAAAAACTTCATAATATTGAAACACATTAGTGGCAGGTAATTACGATGATTATTTTATAGAAACATTTTCTATTATTCCAGTATTGTATTTAAATTCAATTTATAGTCAACTTTTCAGAGATATATTTTTTGTAAAGTGAGGTTCCTTTGCATTCCAGTGATGTTTTGTTTGTTTCTTCTTTGACACAAAAAATAGGAACCATCAAAAAATCAAATTTTAATTCCAAATTCCTTTAGTTTGATTTGAATTTAAAACCTGTATGGGGCACCTGGGTGGCTCAGTCGTTAAGCATCTGCCTTCAGCTCAGGGCGTGACCCCGGCATTCTGGGATCGAGCCCCACATCAGGCTCCTCCGCTATGAGCCTGCTTCTTCCTCTCCCACTCCCCCTGCTTGTGTTCCCTCTCTCGCTGGCTGTCTCTATCTCTATCGAATAAATAAATAAATAAATCTTTTTAAAAAATAAATAAATAAAACCTGTAACATTGCTCTTGACACTTTAACAGCACTCATAGAGCTGTCACTCAAACCTAATGTGATGCTGTTAGATGACCGCTCTTCAGAAGGACAGACATAGAAGAAGAATCTGTCTTTGTATGGCTTTCACAGTTTTCGCTGGAAATCAGATGTCCAGCAAGAATTAACAAGATCTATCTAACTTAAGAAATACAGAAGTTAAATTTATTAGAATCCAGACTATCTGGTTTGAAGTATTTCCCATTTGAGGGGGAAACTTGACTGACCATTTTACAGGAATGGGAAGTAATATATAGTACTTCTACTTATCTTCTGGAGTGCCTCCTTGTTGACACATTGTAACGTGAGAATAGCAAGTGCTGGGAGCATCCCAGCCATGAGACGGCTATACCTCTGCCCCCTGCTCTGTCTCCTGTAAAACTAAGATATTGGATGTCTTTGTTAGCTCAAAACTTTGATGAAGATTTTTAGTCAGTAAGCACAAGTATTTAATTTGTGTGGCTAATTTTAACCAAACAATTAAGAGTAAGATTACCCACGCAGGGGTATTTCTTCACTATTTCTAACCCATGCCCATGTTTTGTCAAAGTAAAATGTAATTCCCTATTTTAATGTTATTTTAAATTTCAAAATACATGATCCTTGACGTAAAACCCAATAGAAGAAAGATAATTTTAGAAGAAAATCTTTGTTTTGATTTCAAATGATACGTATTGTTACCTCCATTGGTGGTAATGGGAAGGTTGAGTCCTGTTATTTGCCCCAGAGCAGCTTTTCTATCCTAAAAATGGAGGATAAGATATCAACAACAACGACAGCAGCAACAACAACAGGCCCGTGTGAACTCCAGCCATTAACAATTTATATCTTTAAACTGTACATGCCTCCCACCACCACCAGACCTGATAACACCCCTCTGGCAGATGACTAGTGGAGAATCTATTCCCAATCCCTCCATCCCCCACTACACACACACACACACACACACACACACAGATGACTAATGAATAAAAATAAAACAAGTACTTTCAGACAATGTAATAGTCTATTTATAGTATATAAATTCCTCATCCTCAGTTTTTGAAATATGACTTTTCTCCCCCTGCCTGAATCATGTTACTGTAAAGAACTTAAAAATTTTTCAGCTCACCCCCTGATTTAGGATAGGAAGTCTGATATCTGAAAATCTTCAAAAATGCAGTATCTACCCTTTTCAGTAAAACTTCCAGCTTCTCTCTGATTTATTTGTATATGTTTTAAAGTTACAAATAACCACACTTAATTTGAACTTACATCGTATCTTGGACCAGAATTCGATGAGACTTTTTTTAGAATTTTTGTAATCGAAGTATAGTTGACATGTTACATTAGTGTCGGGTGTACAACATAGTGGTCCTACAATTCTTTATACATTACTCAGTGCTCACCACGATAAGTATAGTTGATGAGACTTTTTGATCAATTTACCAAAATGGCTTTAGGTCAAGGGGCGCCTGGGTGGCTCAGTTGTTAAGCATCTGCCTTCAGCTCAGGGCGTGATCCTGGCGTTCTGGGATCTAGCCCCGCATCAGGCTCCTATGCTGTGAGCCTGCTTCTTCCTCTCCCACTCCCCCTGCTTGTGTTCCCTTTCTCGCTGGCTGTCTCTCTCTGTCAAATAAATAAGTAAAATCTTTAAAAAAAAAAAAATGGCATTAGGTCAAGATTTAGAGTCACGTGAAGCTTTAGAAATCTTTCAGATATATTCCTAGAAAAATGACAGACCAAAGTATTAAGGTTTATTCTTAAAGTACTTTTCTACAGAACTAGGAGCTTCAGGATTTCCACGGATCCTGAATTTGATTGAAATTTAACATTTTATTTATTTTTTAAAAATATTTTATTTATTTATTTTTAAAGATTTTATTTATTTATTTGACAGAGAGAGACAGCCAGCGAGAGAGGGAACACAAGCAGGGGGAGTGGGAGAGGAAGAAGCAGGCTCATAGTGGAGGAGCCTGATGTGGGGCTCGAACCCAGAACGCTGGGATCACGCCCCGAGCCTAAGGCAGACGCTTAACCACTGCACTACCCAGGCGCCCCTAAAATATTTTATTTTTAAGAAATCTCTACACCCAACGTGGGGCTCAAACTCACAGCCCAAGATCAAGAGTTGCATGCTGTAGAGACAGCCAAGCACCCTGAAATTTAGTATTTTAAATTGTTTTAGTATTTTATTTATTTACTTATAGAGGGCGGAAGGGCAGAGGGAGAGAGAGAATCTTAAGCTTGATCTCACAACCCTGAGATCACGACCTGAGCTGAAATCAAGAGCTGGACGCTTAACCCACTGAGCCACCCAGGTGCCCCGTAACTATTTTAAAACCAAGTTTTAAAAGCAGCACACATGTAAATGTGTTAAATGACAAATTAACAACATGTGGTTGAAATATTGCGGGGCACCTGGGTGGCTCAGTCGTTAAGCATCTGCCTTCGGCTCAGGGCGTGATCCCAGGTTCTGGGATCAAGCCCCACATCAGGCTCCTCCACTGGGAGCCTGCTTCTTCCTCTCCCACTCCCCCTGCTTGTGTTCCGCTCTCGCTGGCTGTCTCTCTCTCCATCAAATAAATAAAATAAAATCTTAAAAAAAAAAAAAATCTGCTACTGACCAGTATTTCCTCTCGTTTAAGGATGGAGACATTCAGAAACAGCTAGGTAATTTAGAGGCCTATGGAATGGATCAATGGGATGTGGCAAGTAGAATCTAATAGTTGCTATTTCCATGTTTCTGGTATTTAGTCCATACTGATTAAGTGCTGTCAACCCATCCACTTTGAAAAACGGTACATGTTTTAAAGAAGTATGGCATTTAGAAATGTCACAGTAAATGAAACGATAGCTTCATTATTCAGAGTAAACATTTGTTTTCCAGTTGGGTAATTTTGTAAAATTATGTAATGCAGCTCAGCATTTCTAAACAAACTTTTTGTGTGTGACACAAAAAATAACACATCTCTTAAAACTTGGGAAATAAGGCAAAGTAAAGATAGAGAATAAAAATTAGCCCTAATCCTACCATCCAGATTTAAACAAAATGCATTTTAGTGTAATTACTTCCTTCTCTGCTTATTATTTCTTAGTAGTTCTAAACTTTATGTAATGTACATGTACAGTGATTTTTAGTAAATTTACCAAGTTGTGCAAATATTGTCACGCAAATAAATCCTGTTAGAAGATTTTCACTGTAAGGGAGGTGGATGGGGGATGGGCTAAATGGGGGATGGGCACTAAGGAGGGCACTTGGGATGAGCTCTGGGTGTTGTAAGTAAGAATCTGGGTGTTGTAAGATGAATCACTAAATTCTACTCCTGAGACCAATATTATACTATATGTTAACTAACTTGAATTTAAATAAATAAATCTTTTTTAAAAAGAAGATTTAAAAAAAAAAGATTTATATATTTATTTGAGTGAGCACATGCATGGGGGAGTCGGGGGAGGGACAGAGAGAGACCCCCCGCTGATCAGGGAGCCCAACGCAGGGCTCCATCTCACAACCCTGAGATCACCACCTGAGCTGAAACCAAGAGTTGGAGGCTTAACTGCACCACCCACGCTCCCCCCCACCAAATTTTCATCATCCCAAATAGAAATCCTATCTCCATTTTCCCCTAAACCTCTCCTGGCCCTAATTACATTATACTTGGCCCACTAATATACTTTCTATGTATACAGATTTGTCTTTTCTGGATGTTTCAGATTAATGGAATCATACAATAGGTAGTATTTTGCATCTGGCTTCTTTCACTTTATGTTTTCAAGTTTCATCCATTTCATAGCATGTAGGAGTATTTTACTCCCTTTTATTGCTGAGTAGTTTTCCACTGTATGTAAATCCGCCACATTTTGTTCATCCGTTCATCAGCTAGTGGACATTTGGGTTGTTTCCGCTTTTTGGCTATTATGAATAATGCTTCTATGAACATTCATGTACAAGTCTTTTGTGGACATGGTTTCATTTCTCTTGGGCTTATACTTAAAAGTAGAATGGCTGGATAATATAGTAAATTTGTGTAAATTTTTAAGAAACTGCCAAATCGTTTTCCAGAGTGGTGGAACATTTACTTTCCCACCAACACTGCATGCGGATTCCAGTGTCTCCACATCCCGACCAGCCCTTGTTATTTTCTCCCTTTAAAAAAAAAAAAAAAAAAAAAAAGATTTATTTATTTATTTTAGAGAGAGAGAGAGCATGAGCGGGAGGGGCAGAGGGGGAGAGAGAACCCTAAGCAGACCCCACACCCAACACAGAGCCCAGTGGATGCCAGGCTCGATCCCACAACCCTGAGATCATGACCTGAGCTGAAATCAAGAGTCTGATGCTTAAATGACTGAGCCACCCAGTCTCCCCTTTTTTTCTCCCCCCCTTTTTTTTAAAGATTTTATTTATTCATTTGAGAGAGAGAGAGAGAGAGACAGTCAGAGAGAGAGGGAACACAAGCAGGGGGAGTGGGAGAGGGAGAAGCAGGCTCCCAGCAGAGAGCCAGATGTGGGGCTCATTCCCAGGACGTTGGGATCATGACCTGAGCCGAATGCAGATGCTTAACCAACTGAGCCACCCAGGAGCTCCCCATTGTCCATTTTTTCAATTGTGTTGCTTGTCTTCCTATGAAGGAGTCTTTCATATATGCTGAATACAAGTCCTTTATCAGATATACGATTTGCAAATAATTTCTCCCCGTCTGTGACTTTTCATTTTCTTAATGGTGTCTTTTGAAGTGCAAGTTTTCTAGTCTGATAAAATCCAGTTTATCATTTTTTTTTCTGTTGTAGATTGTGCTTTTGGTTTTATTTTTTTATTTGTTTTCAAAGATTTTATTTATGTATTTGAGAGACAGAGCGTGAGAGAGAGAGCACGAGCTGGGGCGAGGCAGAGGGTGAAGCAAGCTCTCTGCTGAGCAGGGAAGCCTGATGCGGGGTATCATCCCAGGACCCTGAGCTGAAGGCAGTTGCTTAACCAACTGAGCCACACAGGGGACCCTGTGCTTTTGGTTTTAAATCTGTTTCTTCTATAAGTTTTATAGTCTTGGGGGCACCTGGCTGGCTCAGTCAATAGAACATGTTACTCCTGATATCAGGGTCATGAGTTCAAACCCGGGCTGGGCATGGAAACTACTTAAAATAATTTTTTTTTAATAAAATTAAAAGTTTTATAGTTTCACCTCTTATATTTAGGTCTGTGATCTATTTTGAGTTAATTTTTGTGTATGGTGTAACATGCATTGTTGTAATTTCTTGAGGTTAAATGAAATATTCTAGTCAGCTACTAGTAAATTCTTGACAAAAGAATGGCTCTCCGCTTCCTGGAAGTATCATTGTATTCCAATTCCAATATATGTACAACTTTGAGAGAGAGCAGCAGAGGCCATGAGGGATGGGGCTGCCAGCCAGCCAGCCAGATCACCTGAGCAAACCTGAGGATCTGTGGGTGACATGTCAGGACAGCTTGCCCTCTCATCCAGTGGATTAAGATCCATGGCCAAATGAAAGAAATTATCCATAATAGTGTGTTTCTGTTTACTCTGTTGCCTTGCTGACTTGCACCTAGTAAGCACTCAGCTCATGTTATTTGGTCTGACTTGATATTGAGAAAGGTGAACTTCATGACCTTGTAGGTGTATACTTTAATGAGTCTTTTAATACTCTGCCACTCCGTGTATGGTTCCTGCTCCAGACCTACTGAATCAGCTTCTATATTTTAATAAGCTCCCCAAGTGATTTGTGTGCTCATTAAGTTTGATAAGCACTGGTCTAGAGCAGAGCAAACTACAGCCTGCAGACTAAATCCAGTTGCTGACTGCTTTTATAAATAAAGTTTTCTTGGAACACAGCTGCACCCGTTTCTTTACATATAATTTATATCGTGTGGGCTGCTTTCATTCCGCAGGGGCAGAGTGACTAGTTGAGAAAGAGACCATATGGCCCTCAGAGCCTAAAATACTACCTGGCTTTTACAGAAAAAGCTTTTCTGAACCCTGAACTAGGGAAAAAGAGGAAAAGTTCCCGAATGGTGATGTGTGGTGGAAGCGTTACTGGGAGTTCAGAGGTTATCCAGGTCAGAACAGAGCCCGACCAAAGGGCATAGTAATCCATTTATAGAACGTATACATTGATACACACACACACCTCATCTATTAAAATTAATATGCTTCTTAGCTAAATGAAAATAAGAAAGCCTGAAGTATAATTGTTGGGAATATTAATAAAAATGAACCTCATACCTAAACATCTATAATATACTGATAAAAACTTACTTAAGCAATATAACCAAAAATAACTAATATAACCAATGTGACACAGACTTCTACACTCAGACACACCAACAAACAAATCCTTTAAAGTTTTTTTTGTTTTTTTTTTTTTTAATCTAAGTAATCTCTACACCCAATATGGGGCTCAATCTCATGACCCAGAGATCAAGAGTCACATTCTTTTCCAACTGAGCCAGACAGGGGCCCCTCTCTCCTTTTTTAAAAATAAACTTTTTATTTGAAATAATTTTAGATTTATAAAAGAATTGCAAAGATAGTATAGAGAATTTCTGAATATCTTCACCCATCTCCCCTAATGTTTTCATTTCATATTACCATGGTACATTTGTCAAATCTAAAAAACCAACATGGGTAGCATTATTATTAACTAAACTCAGACTATTCTCACGTTTCACCCAAAAAAATTTTTTTTTAAGATTTTACTTATTGATTTGAGAAAGGGAGCGAGATAGAAAGTGCACACACAGAGGGAGAGGGAGAAGCAGACTCCCTGCTGAGCAGAGAGCCCAATGCGGCGCTTGATCAGGGGATCCTGGAGTCATGACCTGAGCAGAAGGCAAACACTCAACCGACTGAGCCACCCAGGCACCCCTCACCAAAATTTTTTTTAAGTTTATTTATTTATTTTTAAGTAATCTCTACACCCAAAATGGGGCTCAAACTCACAACCCCAAGATCAAGAGTCGCATTCTCTTCTGACTGAGCCAGCCAGGCGCCCCTCACCAGTTCTTTATTAATGCCCTTTCTCTGTTCAGGATCCCCTCCAGGATACCACTTTGCATGTAGTCACCACTAGCTACTTAATCTCCTCTGATCTCTGATACTTTCTCACTCTTTCCTTGTTTTTCTTGACAGTTTTGGGAAATACAGGTCAAATAGTTTTTGGAATGTCCCTTCATTTGTTTTTTGTTTTTTGTTTTTTGTTTTTCCTACTGAATTTTTGCATGATTAGAATTGGGCTGTGGGTTTGGGGAAGAATACCGCAGAGATGAAGTACTTTTCTCATCACCTCATATCAGGGGACATGACATGACTGATGATGTTAGCCTTCGTCACTGGGTAAGGTGGTGTGTGCCAGGTTTTTCTCCTGTGAGGTTACCATTTTCTGTTTCCACACGCTGTCCTTTGGAAGTGAGTCACTAAGTTCGGCTCACCCTCCAGTGAATGGGTGGGGGAATTTAAGCTCCACCTCCTGGAGGAGAGCCTATCAACAGATACACAGGTATCTCCCATTGAAAACCTTTTGCTTTTATGAACGACCTACGTGAACGTTAGTACCCGCTTTCGTTAACTGAAAGAAATCCAAAGAGGATTTTCACTTTTATGAGAAAAGGCGAAAAGCAAAAATAGTGTGGAGCATTGGTTTTGCAGTGAGCAGTCACAGAGGCAGTGCACACCCGGAGCGGCCAGAGGGGCCCCGCCAAGCTCCTTCCCCGGGAACCCCGGGAACCACACTCAGCATGACAGCATCAATCTGCCAGAGCTTTGAACTGTGTCCCTGAGGATCTGTGCTTTCTCTCAATTTATTTTGTACATCCCTTAGCAAGATGAGTCCTAAGGCATCAGAAAAGCCTAAGAGAGGTTATTTTTTGTGTCTGAGAATGCTCAAAATTTTTCCCATATAAATTAATAGTAATTGCTTCTTTGCTTTGTTGCCATTTTGGCTTAGTAAAGGTTTCCTGGGAACCGTCTACTTTCAGATAGCGGGCGAAACTTGTATGTGGGATTCTTCTGTCCTGTTTATTTATTCAATCATGTATTTATATCAGTATGTACTAATGTATACTTATTTTATACTTTGGGTAATAATCTGATACTCTGTTATTTGTTGTCCAAATTGTTCCAGCTTTGGCCACTGGGAGCTCTTCCAGATTGTCTGGTCTTTTTTTTTTTTTTTTTTTAACAGGCTTTATTGAGATATAATTCATATGCCATACAATTCACTTATTTAAAGTGTACAATTCAGTGGCTTTTATATACTCACATTTGTTCAACCATAATCACAGCCCTATACCTCTTAGACCTCCCATCCCAAACCCCCGTCCCCTGGCAATCCTAATGTATTTACTTTCTCTATAGATTTCCCCATTCCTGACATTTCATATAAATGGAATCATACAATATAGTGTCCTTGTGATTGGCTTCTTTCAGTTAGCATGATGTGTTCAAGGTTCATCTTTCTAATCTCTTTTTGTCTGTTTGTTTATTATTTTTGTATGATTTCTGTCTAGTCTCGATATTGCCTCTACATAATTGTAATCTATATGGGTATAGAATTTGGTGTTCTGACTTTGTGACTTTATTGAATCTACATTTTCCCATTTTTCTGCATACTCTGTATATTTTTCTTTTTTCTTTTTTAAATGTTTATTTAAATTCAATTAACTTAGGGGCGCCTGGGTGGCACAGCGGTTAAGCGTCTGCCTTCGGCTCGGGGCGTGATCCCGGCGTTCTGGGATCGAGCCCCACATCAGGCTCCTCCGCTATGAGCCTGCTTCTTCCTCTCCCACTCCCCCTGCTTGTGCTCCCTCTGTCGCTGGCTGTCTCTATCTCTGTCGAATAAATAGATAAAATCTAAAAAAAATAAAAAATAAATTCAATTAACTTAAAATGTATTATTGGTTTCAGAGGTAGAGGTCAGTGATTCATCAGTCTTGTATCATACCCAGTGCTCATTACATCACATGCCCTCCTTAATGTCCATCACCCAGTAACCCCATCCCCCACCCCACTCCCCTCCAGCAGCCCTCAGTTTGTTTCCTATGCTTAAGCGTCTCTTATGGTCTGTTGCATATTTATTTTAATGGTTAAAAATTATCAAGATGGTGTTCATTTAACACCTGGTTCTCAGTTTCTAATATCTGAGCTTTGTCATTTTTCACTATTATAAATGATGTTACTATAAATATTTTCATGCCTGTGGATTTAAAATTATGCCTTAGGATAGATTTCCAAGACAGAAATGCTTGAGTTAAATGGCAGAATCATTTTCATGATTTTTTTGGTTCAATTCTATCAAGTTACACTGTAGAAAATTTGTAACAATTTAAGGACCACTCACAATGTATACATATACCTATCTGTTTCCTTATAATCTTATCAGCATTCCTTTCTAGTTTAATACACAATAAGAGAGGAAATGAAAGAAGTCAGTGTGTTCAGTGTTTTACAAGAATTACATCATTTACCTCATTTAATCTTCCGCTACCGCTCTGTAAGGTAGCTGCTACTCCTAGTTAACAGGGCAAGGGCTGGGTGCCAGAGGCTTCCGGGGTTCCAGCCAGAGGGCAAATACCAAAGGTCAAGTCCTGGAAGATTGCAGATATCCAAGCCAGGTCATTAAGAACTAAGGCCAGAGAAAGAATGGGAGCCACGGCCCTTGGATCAAGGGGACAAAGGCCAGGAGAGCCTGGACTAGACGAGTGAACAGCAAGTGCTCCTGATGAATTCCAAATCGCATCTCTTCAGTGCCCTTTTATAGGGTCCAGCCAGGGCTTCGTGAGTGCACCTGGTCATTCAAAGGTACCAGAAGAGGATAAACCCTAGGCTAGCCTCTTAGCATTTTAGAGTTCAGTCACATTTAGTTTTTTTTTTTGTTTTTTTTTTTAAGATTTTATTTATTTATTTGACAGAGAGAGACAGCCAGCAAGAGAGGGAACACAAGCAGGGGGAGTGGGAGAGGAAGAAGCAGGCTCCCAGCGGAGAAGCCTGATGTGGGGCTCGATCCCACAACGCCGGGATCACGCCCTGAGCCGAAGGCAGACGCTTAACGACTGCGCCACCCAGGCACCCCCACATTTAGGTTTAAAAAAATAAAGTTGCGCCACATGTGTGCATATTTACCTGTAAATGTATAGAACGTCTAGGAGAATTTGAGCATTGGTTTTATCTTTGAGAAGACTGACAGGCTTTGGGGCAGGAGTTGGGGTACCAGGGTACATTATGTATCTGCTTTGTTTGAATACTGATGTGATTTTTTTTTAAGGAAAAATTATCACTTAAAAAAAAGTCTTTATTATTTCATTCATTCAACAAACATTTATTGGATATTCTCTTGCACTAGGCACTGTACAAAGATCTGAAATAAGATATGAACCCTACCCACAAGTTCATGTTCTAATATAGTGTTTTTCACACTTTGGGCCACAGTTCTTTAGTGGCTTCTGAAATTAAAAATCAGTGGCTCATATTGTATTATAACCCAAAGTATAAAATAAAATATCCATGAGTCCCTACTGATATAAATAAGTGATTGAATGAATAAATAAATAATGGGGTGTGGTAGACAGATCTCTTGTGCAGTAGAATTCCAAATAATTTACGTAGGTACTTCTCCTTCAAGGAGATGGAACATAACTCCCCACCCTTTAAATGTGGGGTACATATAATGACTTCCAGAGAGTATGGTATGGAAGGGGGTGGGGGATAACTTTATAGTACAGAAACTTAACAAAAACTGTCTTGGGCAGATGACCAACTTCAGTTTCAATAGTGATAGATCGTGTTGATAGTATGTGCCTTTTGTATGTTGGGGCTCAGTCCATTAAGCATCTGCTTTCGGCTCAGGTCATGATCCCAGGGTCCTGGGATCAAGCCCCGTGCTGGGCTCCCCATTCAGCAGGGAGTCTGCTTCTCCCTCTTCCTTTGCACCCCCCCCACCTGCCGCTCATACACACGTGCTCTCTCTCAAATAAATCTTAAAAAAAAAAAAAAAGAAAAATCCATATATCTACGTAACCCAAACACCTTACAACTACATTTTTTAATAAAATGTCACAAAAACACTAGAGTACAGTACACACAGTCTGGGTAGGTATTGTTTGGTGAGCATCATATATCACTGAATCAGATATATACGTACTGTGTGCTGGGTCACAATAAAATTGTCACAATAAAGAAGTAAAAATCACTGATCTTGTAGGGGCGCTTAGTATGTAATCAGATTATCATTACATAGGATGACAAGTTTTGTAAGATACAGTAATGGCTTCAAAGAAAGGATAGTTAGCTCTTTATGATTAGCAAGAGGGAGCTGGAATAGGCAGACTTCACTGACGACAACATGATATATTATCGTAATGACTTTCGCCAACACTTTTGTAGCCCGTACTATGTGCCAACTGCTAAACCCAGTTCTAAGAACCTTACATATACTAACTCCTCTAATCCTTACAACCCAGAAGGTAAGTACTATCTATTATATTCCCATTGTACCTTTGACTGAGTACAAAAAGATTAAGTAACTTGCCAAGGATCACAAAATTAACAGTCAGGCCCCAGTTCATGCTTTTGACTGTTATACTGTTATGAGGACTTTATGTTTCCCTGGTGGAAATTTGCTTCTTAACTTGGAGGATTTGATTTCATTCACTTTTATGGGGCCAAACATGTTTTTGTCTAATATTCCGTGTGTGTGTGTTACAATAGTCTGATTCTGAGGTACATAAAAAGCCTTTAGAGCTTGAAAGGGTATTAATCATCATCAAATACCACTTCGATTGCTAGAAACTTCATACTCGACTGTTTTCATGCATTGTATTGTTTGGTATTCTCCAAATTAAATGTGCAGCAGCATTAGAGAATATTGACTTGATCGTTCCCAAAGCTACCTGAAGTTGATGCTTACCTAGTAAGCTTAAATGAGCATCTAATGACACTAATACACTGAGCAAGGCAAAGAGGCAATGTGATGAGATAAAGAGAGCATCGGATTATGAGTCAAGGGGCCAGAATTCAAGACTTCACCCTACATCTCAGATTATCCATTTTCCCATCTGCAGAATGAAGGGCGTGCACATCAGGGATGACAGATACGCGATGCATATGTTGCCACACCCTGCTCCCTAACCTGCGGCTGACATACTAATCATTCGTGGCATCCCTTTGAACCTGAACAGTTCCAGAATCCTTCCCAACATGGTGCTCAAAGCAGCAAATACAGTTAGTCACAGTTGGCACCCAAGTTCAAATCTATTTGTCATCTTTGGATGACAGTCTCAGAATACACCATCAGAAATATGAAAACCGTACCCAATTCAGTATGCATTGCAAGCATTCCAGTCTTTCTTTTCTCTAGGCTTGCAGTTTGTATCATACAGGGTCTTGGGACATTGATCTGCTCATATTCTACTATGACTATCCCAAACCCCCTCATCCTGGCCTTTAGGCATCCTGGCATCCTTTGTGTAAGGCTTTGCCCCAGTGAAATTTCCCTTCCTTATCTGTCCTTGATTCACACAGGCTCTTGGGTGTGGAATCCCCTAGGTCCTGGCAATCAAAACATCTTCCTCAGCCCTGTGTGTTGTTGAATGCAAAGAGTTTTATAAACAAAGGAAGTTCATACCTGCTCCCTGGCCACTCCCAGCGCTTGTCTAGGCATATTCTTCCCTTATAGCCCTACCTCAGTTTCATAATTATTTGATTTCTCTCCTCCCTGATGATTAGTACCCAGGATAGTTGCTTAAAGCAGTCATCATCTTCTGTTCTCAAACATGTGCTCGTCTCTGAGTCTCCGCACGTATATTTCGGCTTTGTATATTTTATAATAGAGTTTACAGTTTTACTTGTCCACTTTATTACCACTGTGTAATCCTACAGCTATAAATTGTGTAATTGTTCATGAGCATGCAAAAAAAAAAAGATGATGTATTCAAGCCTTTAGATGCCTTCAGCTACTATTTTCAAGGCTGCATCCTAATGAGTATCAGTTCAACACGCCCTTGTTTGTCATCCTTGCTCTTGAAATCAGTGGGAAGGAATGCTATGCTTGCTAAGGTGGAAACCAATTTGATCCCTTGGTGTAACATCTCAATGGGACCATTTTACATCTCATTTTACCACTTCACGCAGCCAGGGCATTTAAAAGCAAAGGTTTGGCCACAAGTACCTTTGAGACAATATCTTTTTCTTTCTTTTTTTTTTTTTTTTTAAGATTTATTCATTTTAGAGAGAGACAGGGGAGTGAGTGAGTAGGGGGAGGGCTGAGGGAGAAGGAAACAAGCAGACTCCCCCCTGAGCAGGGAGCCCTGACAGGGCCCTGAGGTCATGACCTGAGCCAAAACCAGGAGTCAAACACTCAACCGACTGAGCCACCCAGACACCCAAGACAATATCTCTTTCTTCTAGCTGGCAGTTGGAATCCAGAGCATAGGATTGTAATTTCTAACTTTTGGCGAAGATCATTTTAAAATAACTTTGCTAAAAGGGAATAAAAGAATGGATGGTAACGTAATTTACTGGTCTCCAGCCGTAATTTACTGGCAGTAATTTGTAAGGAGAATAAAAGCGGCACTTAATACCAAATGACTAAACAGAGTATGTTGCAATCCCACCTACAGTAGTGAGCTTATCTTCCTGGAAAAGGGAGTGAATGACCACAGGCCTCCCCCATGGCACAGCTGCCATGTCCCTGACTGAGCTGGTCTACATAACATCCTGTCCTGTGCCCTGAATGAACACGGCAGCCCAGGCTTTGCCAGAATGGGCCTGGCTCTTTCTAGCTCTTCATGTTTGGAATTGTTGTGAGATAACCACCTGTCTGATATGGTTTAGGAAATAAGAGATGAACTGGGAGGGCAAAGAATAATACAAAATGTAGTCCAAGAATTATCCTGTAATCTGTTGCAACTTTTCTGTAAAATTATTCCAAATTTTAAAAGTTCATTTAAGAGGGACACCTGGGTGGCTAGTCATTTAAGCGTCTGCCTTCGGCTCAGGTCATGATCCCAGGGTCCTAGGATCGAGTCCTGCATCAGGCTCCCTGCTCAGCAGAGAGTCTGCTTCTCTGCTTCTCCCTGTCTCTTTCCCTCTGTGGCCCTCCCCCACTCATGCGCACACACTCTCTCTCTCTCAAATAAATAAATAAAATCCTTAAAAAAAAGTTCATTTAAGAACCATTATTAATGTTGGTCTTTTGCACTGAATTTTCATAGATCTTACAAAACGTGCATATGCTGTTGGCAGGGGAGTCAGTAAGGCAGCTCCGGTGCTCCTGATGAAGGAGGTACTGACCAGTACTGAGAGTACTGTGCTCTCTTGCCCTGATCATTTCAAAACCTCAAGTAAGTATGGGAGGACCAAACACGAGATTAGCACAGCCGAGTTAGAAATAAAACTGCAAGCATGAACCCTTGAGTGATGAGGACGAGTTAGGGGGTGTCATGGGTCCAGGCATGTGCTTGGCTTCTGAGCTGCATCTCATTTCCGACACAGGTAATCTAGAGACTTTGGGGATCCTAACATCCCCGAACTTCAATTTGATTGGCCTTAGACTGGGAATAACACAAGTAGCTGCCTCAGAGAATTGTGAGAATTAAGTAATATGCGTAAATTGCTTGGTAGAGGACCTTCCAGAGGACGGGTTAGAGGGTCTCGGTGGGGGACTTTGGCAAATAGTGGAGATTACTACTACTGCTTCCAACAGTGAAGGAAGAAAATGTCACTGTAGATCTTGTCTCTACTGTTCATAAAATAAAGTTCATATTCCTTAGCATGACTTTTTTTTTTTTAAGGATTTTATTTGAGCGAGAGAGAACACAGAGGGAGAGCGAGAGGGAGAAGCAGGCTCCCCACTGAGCAGGGAGCTGGAAGCGGGGCTCGATCCCAGGACCCTGGGATCATGACCTGAGCCGAAGGCAGACACTCTACCGGCTGAGCCTCCCAGGCGCCCCTCCTTAGGATGACTTCTAAAGCCAATTTTATTTATGTGAGCAGCTCAATTTCCTGCTACCATCGTTCCTGCCCCTCTGACCTGCGTCTGCAGTGAACTTCCCAGAGCTCCCCCTATTTTCTCTGCCTCAGCGTCTCTCCCTCTGGATCATTCTTCAAGATCTCGCTTTAATGCCCCTCCTCTGGGAAGCCATTTCCAACTCTCCCATGATGTTCCTCATCCCTCCCTTCTGTGTACCGTAGAAGTATTATACCTGTCCTGGTTACATCTCATCTCCTTGTACTGCTGTTGCTCGTTTACCTATCCAGCACCTTTGCTAGGGGTGAAGGTCAGAAAGATCAGGAATCACTACTTACTAATTTTCCATCAGACAGAACTTTTTAGTCCTAGTACAGATGCTCCCCACTCCACCTTTTATGTGCTGAATTTTTGCTCAAGCAATGAGAAATTTCTCATATCCTTCATATCCTTTTGAATATTAGCGAAGGCTGAAGAAAAAGACCCCAGCTGTGTATACGTATAACCGCAACACAGCCAGTAGGATGAAGAAAATTAGACCATAAGTTACGTGACTGTCTCAACTCTTACCTTGTCCTCTCAGGCCGTCTTCAAGTCTGAATCTCCCAAAGAACAAATTTCTAGGGAACGCTGGATTGCAGAAAAGCTGGGGACAGCATTCACTCAAAGGTCTTGTATCAACGCTATACTCAGCAGGGAGCAGTTACATCCACTTTAGGAAATCTCCATAATTTTCAGCTTATAAACTTTCCTTAAAAATATTTTATTTATTGATTTACTTATTTATATTGAGAGAGAGCACATGCAGGGGGAGGGGCAGAGGGAGAGGCGAGAGAGAATCTCAAGTGGACTCCGTGCTGAGCACAGAGCCTGACTGGGGGCTCGATCCCACGATCCTGAGATCATGATATGAGCTGAAATCAAGAGTCAGGCGCTCAACCAACTAAGCCACCCAGGTGCCCCTCAACCCATGAACTTTTTAAGACCTTTCTGCATTTTTATTTGTGTGTGACTTGAGTGGTGTTATCAGTGTTTTTGTAAATCTTTACTGTGTTTTTCTATTTCACTTAATTCCCACA
The DNA here is from genome assembly GCF_017311325.1 of Ursus maritimus. Lineage (NCBI taxonomy): Eukaryota > Metazoa > Chordata > Mammalia > Carnivora > Ursidae > Ursus > Ursus maritimus. The sequence goes on from NW_024426230.1 coordinate 8,108,451, forward strand.
ATTTTTGCTTTAATAAAATGTTCTAAACATTGGAAAGAAAGAAAGAAAGAAAGAAAGAAAGAAAGAAAGAAAGAAAGAAAGAAAGAAATCACCACTTCTTTTTCTTTGTATTCTCTTGGTACTTGACACATAGTTGATGCCCAACAGAAATGATGAATCTGTTAAGCAAATATGAGTAGAAGTACTGGGAGAATTCAAAAATGTTTTGGAAGAAGGGCACCTACATGGCTCAGTCAAACATCCTACTCTTTATTTCAGCCCAGGTCTTGATCTCAGGGTCGTAAGTTCAAGCCCCACATTAGGCTCTGCGCTGGGCATGGAGCCTACTTAAAAACAAAATTTTTTTGGGGGGGGGAGGTAACTAATGAAAATTTATGTTTAGTTATTCATTAAAACCTCATTTAATTCATAGGAGTAAAGACCAGTATTATCAGACCACATTTTATTTACTTCTGGTTCATCCATAGAACATATCTAAAATTATTATTTGAGATATTTGATCTTAGCTTTTTGTTCTTTCAGCTTTCAGGTTCTAATTATAGGCACCCCTTGGCATAACTTTTGAACTACCTGGAAAAATATTGGCCAGGAAAAAAAAAATGATAAAATTTTTCCTCATGGTGAATAAACAAGGACAGACCCGACTTTCTAAATACTATGAACATGTGGAGATGAATAAGCGTACACTTCTGGAAACGGAAGTCATAAAGAGCTGTCTCTCCCGATCCAGTGAACAGGTAAGTTTCTGGTTCTCTCTTTTATCACCACATTCAGCTTGGCAATGGCAGATCTGTTATTACTGAGTCTCAAGGGCCATCATTTTCTTTGAACTGCATTCTTTCAACAGCTATTAGGGAAAATAACAAATGAAGTGAAATGAAGACTGAGGCATAGCTCTCTTTATATCCCCTTAAGGAAAATACAAACAAGGAAAACCAGGAAAAGCCTTGAGTTCTTATTTAGGTCAGCATATTTGTCTCAAATTTATTCCAGCTAATAGGGGTATCTTCTTTTTTTGTCCATAGGAGTTTAGCCCTTACAACTCTTAGGGGTGCCCCCAGCAGGTGGCTCTCTCTAAGCCAAGAGATGGTCAGATGACTGCTATAGAGGGGAGCACTCAAGACCGACTTTGTGCCAGAAGATACTAGCATGATTCTCATGGAGAGGGTAGTTTTTTTTTCTGCTTATCATTTTTGTAAACTTAACACCAGCATAATCCTAGAACTCGTGATTTAAAAAACAAATTTTATTTGAACTTGTCTTGTTTTATTATGTAAATGGGGTAAGTAGAAGTTAAAAACTCATATGAAACAACAAATCTACCCATTCTGTCAAAATTGAGGTTAAACAAAATCATTAAAATAATAACAAATAGGAATTTTAGGAACTGAGTCTATTTTTCAAAGAGGTTTAATTGGAGAATTACTTAATCTGGGTCCTAAACTTAGAGTCTGTTGGAAATCACTGAACAAACTGCAGCGAAATCAGAAAGTTTGTTTAAATCACCCATTAATTTTGCCAGTTCTCCATTTCACAGCATATGAGAAAGGCTGCCTGTGGGAACCACTGCTAGGTCTTAAAATATTAAGGTACATCAGTGCTCAGAAGTTACATGTTGAAACTGTGTTTCCCTTGGCTTCTAAATCAATTTTCCAGTCTCAACATCTCAGAGTCCTCTTTGAATGACAACTTTGGCCTGCCGTGGCACACATTGCTTCATATAGTTGTCAAAGGGAAACAGGAAGTATTAAAGGGCTGTGTTAATAGCCACACACTTTAAATAAAGATAAACTCCAGAAGCATTCCTGTTGAATCTTTCTGCAGAATGCAGGCACTGCGCAATTTCAAACACCATCTTCACTGATACCTTACCCTTCGAAATATATGCTTTGGAACGAATATATTGTTAGATATTTCTGAAGCATTCTGAATTCTTTTTTTTTTTTTTAAGATTTTCTTTATTTACTTGAGAGAGAGAGAAAATGAGAAAGGGGGGGAGAGAGAGAAAGAGCATGAGCTGAGGGGGAGGGGCAGAGGGAGCAGACTCCCCTGAGCAGGGAGCCCCATGTGGGGCTCGATCCCAGGACCCTGGGATCATGACCTGAGCCGAAGGCAGACACTTAACTGACTGAGCCACCCAGGCACCCTCTGAATTATTTTAGATTTCAAAAGGAACCCACTGGGCTTTGGGATAATTAGGCACTGAAGTAACACAATCTCAGCTTCATTTTTATTTTATCCACAAAGGTGTTTCGGTACTTTTTTTTTTTTCGTCAGTAACTCCTGAGAGGCTTTGAAAAATGTTCTTCAGTTCTTTCAGATAGGTTGTGTTTCCTTGAAAGAAAGATCCAACTGAGTAGAAATCACACTGGCTCTGCAGTGAGCCAAAAGCTGCAGCGTGGTCCTGCACTTCTTATGGTTATCCTCATTTTAAATAAAAGCCTAAAATCCCCCCATTTTATAGATTGTCCAATGGCTTTCCCATGGAAGAAATTTCATAATTAAAACTCACAGCTTCATCTCCAGGTGCATTTGGGCCCCCAGAAGCAATTATCCCAGTGCAAATAGCCATACAGTTCATGCGAAGTCACATTTGGTCAAGCATCCCTGAAAGTCCGAAGGAAGGGCAGCACTGCGCCTTTAGGCTGCTCTCCAGTTCCTGTCCCCAGTGCCTTCCCAGTACCCTTTGTACAATGGCTGTAGGAGAGAGATGAATAGGAAGGGAGTTGTTCTATCCACCAGCCAGTGGTGGTAAACTAGTTATTAATTCATAGGAAGCAATGTTTACAATGGGAGATTTTGTCTAGCATCTGCCCCACAAAAGCCAAAACTTTAAATAATTTATAAAAGAGTCTACACTGATTCTTTTCATGGGTCTAGGAAAAAGAAATCAGGATACTTTTTTGCATGTGTGTATGCAGTGTATATTTGGCTGTTCAGTGGCTATTAAATAGTACAAAACTAAATCTCTAATTGCTTCCAGAAGAGCCTAGGGGAGATGAAAAGAAGAAAATCTTCTTTGTCATGTTGGCTAATTTTCGTGTTGGAGGCAGTTTAAAATTATTCAGTACCTTTGCCTGCTGATTTCCATAGAGAGCAAAGCAAAGGAATGAGAAGGAGTACAGGTGGGAACCCACGTGGGTGCTCAAGGCTTCTTTCCTAGAACCTTCTCTGCCTCTCACTAGAGATGCTTTCAAGTAGGCCCCCGAATATTGTGAGGAGGAAACCAATAGGCAACCAACCAAGACTGTGTAACATTTTAATATCGTATATTTCTAGGAATGTGTTGCCCGATACTGAAATCAGAACCTAGAAATTATGCGGGCCATTTTGAAGAAATCTGTGGCAACCATAGGAATTAATATCTAATTGTGTTTTTTCTAGTGCTCTTTCATTGAATTCAAGGATTTTAAGCTGATCTATCGACAGTATGCAGCTCTCTTCATTGTGGTTGGAGTTAATGATACTGAGGTAAGGTAATAGAGGAGCCTATGGAAAATGCAGGAAAATTAGGAATGACAGTCTGATTTAAAAAAAAAATTTTTTTTAAGATTTTATTTATTTATCTGACAGAGAGAGAGAGCAAGCAGGGGGAGAGGCAGAGGAAGAAGCAGGCTCCTCACCGAGCAAGGAGCCTAACATGGGGCTTGATCCCAGGACCCTGGGATCGTGACCTGAGCCAAAGGCAGACACTCAACCGACCCACCTAGGCACCCTGACAGTCTGATTTTCTTCCTCCTTAAATTGGCGTTTTCTTCCCTACTTGCCTATCTAAGAATTATCTTGACTCTTAAAGGATCTTGGTTTCTATCAAGGCTAGGGAAAGTCGCGTGGAAGAAAAATATCTAGGATTTTTCTTGGATTAGATGAGCAGCTTGTGGAGAAGCACAAAACCACGGAATGCTTTCCTTGACCCTAGGCCATACCGGTGTCTTGCCCGTGTTCCTTGTTGGGGGGGCAGCTTAGACAGGTGTAGAGGCCAGTCAATTGTGGCATTAAATATAGGCTGACAGATCAGAAGCCAGAGCAAACTATAAATATGATTGTGTTGTGATTGAATTTCCTCAGATTTAGTTCACCTTTTCAGAAACCTCAGTCCCACATCAACAGAATCTGTGGCTATTGAATCCATGAAAAGGCGTTTAAGATTTAAGATACTTCAGAATTTCAGTTGATTGTCCTTTTATCCATGAACCAAGCCTGGAGCTAGTTTCCCATCTTCCCAAATGGAAAAGTGGTGAAACATTGTTTTAGCCAGTTGATGATAAAGTCAGGGAGCAGAGCTCAAAACCGTAAACACTAGACTTGCTCTGGTTTCAGTCCAGCTAAGTTCATTAGGGACTAAAATCTTAGAGGTTAAGCTTTTTGACTTTCCCCCAATTGATAAGCTTCTTTCAAACAAGCGAATCATGGAACTATTCTGAATATTTGTCTAACATTCAGTGTCTAATTTACACACGGGCCATACTAAAACTAATTGTGCCCTTCCTTTTTTATTTCAGAACGAGATGGCCATTTATGAATTCATCCATAACTTTGTGGAAGTGTTAGATGAGTACTTCAGCAGAGTGGTAAGTCTAATGACTAAAAAATGGCTTTTGTCCTCTGCCCAATTTCCCAGAAATGGGTCTATATCAAGAACCTATGTTCATATAGAGCTTTAATGTGTAAAAGTTAAAACTCAGAAGATGCCACATTTTCTTTACCTTTCCTTCTGGCTCATCCAAAGTGTTACAAACCACTGTGTGCCTTAGATCCTTATAAAGAACCAGTTCTATAAGCCTAAGAACCTCTTATGTGTTTCTTTTAATTAAGAGACTTTGCTATTTAACTTTCTCTCTCTCTCTTTTTTTCTGTTTCCCTTCCTAAGGCACTAGGAACCTTTTTAGTTTAGGAATCATTTCCATCCACACCTTTGCTTTGATGGTCAAAAACAACTCCCCTAAGGAATACATGAGTTCCTTTCCAATAGCGCCCTTTTCAAAGATTTTATTTATTTATCTGAGAGAGAGAGAGGGTGTGCATGTGAGAGTGGGGAGAGGGGCTGAGGGGGAGGGAAAGAATCTCAAGCAGACTCCCCCTGAAAGCAGAGCCTGACATGGGGCTCGATCTCACGACCCTGAGATAATGATCTGAACCTAAACCAAGAGTCAAACGCTTAACCGACTGAGCCACCCAGGCACCTCCGAACAGCCCCCTTTCTAAAAAACAAAACAACAAAAAAAACCAGCTGTATTTAAAAGAATTTACATACCCTGACACTCACCCATTTAACGTGTATAGGTTTCAGTATTTACCCACAGTTGTGCAGCCACCAGCAAAGTCAAGTTTAGAATATTTCATAACCACCACGAAATCACTGTATCTTTAAGTATTTTGACTTAACATATTAGAGAAGATGCTTTTTCCAACATTAATATTTAATAATTTTATTCCTATCATGATTCTCTTTGCAAAGTTAATTACTCATCATGTAACATTAGTACACAAGTTTTTTTAAAGAAAACTTATAAAAATAAAATAATCCTAACAATGGAAAAAACAACAACAACAAAAGAATATTTCATACCCCAAACAAACACCATAGCTATTAGAATTTCCCTCCCAGTGGTCCCCCTCCCTTGCTCCAGGCCCTAGGTAATCACCAGTCTACTTTTTGTTCTGTAGGCTTGCCTGTTCTAGACATTTTGTTTTTATAGAATTATACAGTATGTGGTCTTCTGTGACTTTTTTTTTACTTAGCACAATGTTTTCAAGATTCATTCATGTTATAGCGTGTGTCAGTACTTCTTTCCTTTTTACTGCCAAATAGTATTCTGCTATATGGATATACCACATATTGTTTATCCGTTCAGTAGCTGATGAACATTTGGGTTGATACTTTTTGGCTATTATGAATAATGCAACTTCAAACATACGTGTAAACATTTTTGTGTGGCATCACAGTTTCAGTTTTCTTGGGTATAATATACCTAGGAGTGGAATTGCTAGGTGATGTGGTTAACTCCATGTTTAATATTTTCATGCACTACCAAACTGTTTTTCCCAACATGGCTGCATGATTTCAATTCTCATCAGCAGTGTTTGAGGGTTCTAATTTCTCCATGTTCTTGGCAAAAGTTTTTATTATCTGTCTGACTATAGCCATCCTAGTGGGTATGAAGTGGTATAGAGGCCAATCAATTGTGGTTTTGATTTGTATTTCATTGATGGATAAAAAATATTGAGCATCTTTTCACGTGTTTATTGGCCATTTGTATATCTTCTTTGGAGAAATGTCTGTTCAAATCCTTTGTCCATTTTTCAGTTGCATTATTTGTCTATTTATTGTTGAGTTCTAAGAGTTCTTTTTATATTCTGAATACAGATCTCTTTGAATTGATTGAATAGAAAAACAAATGTCTTTGATTGAACTAATTCAATACAAGTACAAATACCTACCGGATATGATTCGAAAATTTTTCTCTCATTCAGTGGGAGAAATTTTCACTTTCTTGATAGTGTTCTTTGAATCACGATAGTTTTTAATTTTGATGAAATTCAATTTATTTTTTCTTTTGTTGCTTATGTTTTTGGTGACATGTCTAAAAAGGCTTTGCCTAACCTAAGGTCATGAAGATTTACTCCATTGTTTTCTTCTTAGTTTTATAGTTTTAACTCCTACATTTAGTTCTTTGATCCATTTTAAGTAATTTTTGTATATGGTGTGAAGTAGGGGTCTAACTAACTTCATTCTTTTGTATGTAGATATCCAATTTTCCCAACACCACAGGTTGAAATGACTATTCTTTCCCCCCACTGAATCGTCTTGGCAGCCCTGTCAAAAAACCAGTCGACCATAAATATAAGGATTTATTTCTGGACTTCCAGTTCTGTTCCAATGATCTATATATTTATCCTTCTGCCAGTACTACACTATCGTGATGACATTAACTTTGTAGTTAGCTTGAAATCCAATATTCTTTTAAAAAAGAATCAGTGAAGATGTTTTACTCTGCTCCCATAGGCCTTCCTAAGCCTTGGTTAGACATTCTTGAGAGGCAGTAGTGGCACAAACTGAGTTTTCAAAGTTGTTTTGCTTCTTTCGTTTTGCTTTTAAATAAAAGGATTAGGAGGGAACTATTTCAAGTTGCTTCATCTCGAGACAGTGAGTGGAATGTGCTCCATCATTAGTAATATTAAGTGCACTCTGTATTCACCATGCTACGGGCAAAACTCAGGTTAAGAAGTTATATCTTCAACCTAACTCCTAATACATGAAGTAAAGTTTGGCAGACTCCTGGCATGGAACCATCCGCTAGCCAGCCTTCATTGCTTTAGTGCAGTGGTTCTCAAAGTGTGGTTCCTGGACCAGCAACATAAACATCACCTGGGAACTTGTTAAAAAATTCAAATTGTTGTGGGGTGCCTGGGTGGCTCAGTTGGTTACGTGTCTGCCTTCAGCTCAGGTCATGGTCCCCGGGTCCTTGAATCGAGTCCTGTATCAGGCTCCCTGCTCAGTGGGGAGCCTGCTTCTCCCTCTCCCTCTGCCCCTCCCCCTGCTTGTGCCCACGCGCACGCTCTCGCGCACGCTCTCTCTCTCTCTCTCAAATAAATAAATCTTAAAAAAAAAAAAATACAAATTGTGGGCCCACCCTAGACTATTGAATCAGAAACTCTGAGTTGAGGTTCAGCAATCTGTGTTTTAACAAGCCTTCTGGATGATTCTGATGCGTGCTTAGATTTGAGACCCACTGACTAAATGCATGAGGAAAGCTGAGAAGCTGCCTCATGGCCTGCGAGATGGTTGTGCATCTAACTTGGAAGAAATTAGTGTCCTCTGTAGCTAGAAGAGGGGGCAAGGTCAGGCCATTCCAGAGACTGGCCTTGAGGGGGTCAGGGGACAATAAGGCTGGCTTTCACGTCCATCTGTATATTGATTGCTTGGAGAGAGTGCCATAACTCAGCCCTGTCCAATAGAACTTTCTGCCGCTGCAGAAATGTTCTGTACGTGTGCCATCCAGTACAGTAGGCACTAGCCGCACGTGGCTGCTCAGAACTGGAAATGTGATTAGTATAAAGGAGGAAATGAGGAATTTAATCTTAACTCATTTGATTTGCCAGCTGATGCTTGCGGTTCCCGTATGAGACAGCGCGGCTCTGGCTCCTGCTTAATCGCAGTGACCACTCTCTTACGACAGACTGGTTTGCAAGTCAGGGTCTGTGATTCCGAGCTGGCCATGAGTAGCCATTTTAAGGGAACACCTATCAAGAGGAATAACATTTCCCAAAAAAGCAATATTTTAAACCTGGGATAATCATGAGTGAGTACAAGCACTATCATTGCTAAGGTTTTTTAAATTATGATTATTATATTCGGTGACTGAGAAGAAATAGCATGTTGCTGAATTCTTGCTGTAATTCTGGGGAGACAGTCAGCGACCACATAAACCATAGAAGTAAAGATTAGCATTTAATTTAAACTGGTGACTACACAGGACTCCAGCAGTGCTGTGACATGGCTCAGTTTAGGATGACAGGAGCAAAAAGGAGAGAAAAGAAGAGGGATGAGAGTACTACGGCAAAGAAAATAGCATCTGTCCCACTCGGAGAATGCCTTGTCATCTAAGATTTATTTTGGGGTTTGTGAGTTTTAAACATTCTTTCTGATACTATTTTTAATCTTAGTTTCCAAATCTTAAATTCAGAGATCAGTCTCATGCTGTCTGGGCTGGAAGAAGCATCTCAGCATCACATTTCAAAACAAAAAGCCAACCCAGTTCGCTCCCCAGGGGCAGTTTTGCAAGAGAGGATGGTTACTGCCGAGGACCGGGATTGTCACGGCTTCACTGGACAAACCTTAAGTCCTCTCAGATATGAACTGAACTCTGTTTACTACGTCTCCCTCTATAATTTTTTTTATGGTATAAACATCTCTGATCATTGAAAAAAATTAAAAATACATGGAAACAAAAAGAAAGGGGAGAAGATGATGAGTAAGCAGGTGACTTACAATATAAACCAGTAGGTACATTTCCTTTTAGACTTTCTGTATCTGTCTCTATCTGTAGCCATCTCTACATGTATGCATGGGATAATACGGTATATCCTGTGTTAAAACTTGCTCTTTTACTTAACAATGGCAGTACTTACATATCTGTATCCTCATTTGTGGGTCTGCAATAATTTATTTAAAACTAGTCCCCCCTTGATAGATACTTAGCTTGTTTTCAATAATTTGCTCCTATAAGCAGCATTACCCTGAACATCCTATCACACATTGTTGTGCTGTTATCTAATTATTTCCTCAGGGTAAACTTCTAGAATTTACGTAAAATTGATGGATTCAAAGGGCATGCATAGTATTAAGGTTTTTGATACACACATCAAATTAGCTATCATCTGTAAAGATCGAGTTAGTCTATTCCCTCTATGTTCTAAGGATGAGTTGTTCTGGTTGGCAAAATTCCTTCAAACCGCAACCTATTTTTTTAAAAAGCACAGTCCAGGGGGCACCTGGGTGGCGCAGCAGGTTAAGTGCCCGACCCCTGGTTTCTGCTCAGGTCCTGATCTCAGGGTCGTGAGATCAAGCCCGCATCAGGCTCCACACTCAGTGCAGAATCTGCTTGAGATGCTCTCCCTCTGCCCCTCCCCCTCCCATGTGTGTGCATGTGTGCTCTCTTCCTTTCGCTCATAAATAAATCTTTAAAAAATAAATAAATATAAAGCACAGTCGCAGATTCAGGGCCTTCCTGCTCAGACTTCTATGTACAGAGCTGCCTCCCTGACCTGCTCCCAAGTTGGCGGCTAGACAGCTGCTAACTCTGCTAAGAGCCCGTGTCCCAATGTCTCATTCTCATCCTTGTACTTTTTTCTCTTTTCCAGAGTGAATTAGATGTATCCTTTTTCAAAGCTGTGAGCCAGGTTTTCCTCAGTTCTTGGCAAAGTACAGGCTCGTCCTGATCAGGTGAGTGCCACGGGGCAGGAAAACGATGCAGCAAAATCCAGAATCCAGAATGCTAATTTTCCGTCAACAACCGAAGAGACAGTCAGAAGTGCAGGAGCTTTGCAGAAACACCCCTGCTCTTTTTTACAAAGATGATTCTTACTAAGATTCTTATATTTTTCAGACAGAGCAATGCTATGGTCGTAGTGGATAATAACTGGTATAAAAATGTAACTTCTTTTAAGTATATAGAATAGACCTCTACAGAATTGGAATAACATAGCCAGAAAGTGCTTGGTCCTCCTAGAGAGAGTGGATTTTCATGGCTCCAGGTCTAGATCTCCAGAAATCCCTCACATGATCAGAATAAGGCCTTCAGGGTGGTAAACTGGAGGCTAAAGAACAGCCTGGCTTGTATTCATTTACTGTTATGGCAGAGAAAGCTCTCTTTTTCTTCTCTTTCTTCTCCCTTTCAAATCAAAGTCTGTAAGCCCCCCCACCCCACCCAACAAACATTATTTGCTTCAAATACTGTAGGCCTGTGGATTTTGGCAGGGGCCCACTGGGCTTTGCATGAGTGCTCTGGAGGCAAGTTGACTTTTAAGTTAAGTTTTACTTCAAAAAGCTGCTTGAAAGCCATAAATGAGCCCTTTGGGAAAACATCAGGCTTACATCTAAAATAGTAACAAATATAACAAATATATATTAATTATACCATGTTTCTATATATGTATATGTACATTAGACATCAGTATATCTGGGGGAAATGGCCATTTAGCTTTTACTATTGTTAGAAAATGTCATCATGTTGATAAACTCCATTTACAGACTGCATCTGGAAGCCTCTTTAACTGGGAAAATCTGAGTGCCCTCTAGTGGTGAGTGACCTAAATATATAATCCCTTTGACCTAGGACACTCAAGACCAGGCTGTATATTAAGGTGTATTTTTATTCAGCATGTTACATTCCACTTTAACTAAGCCCTTCAAAGCAATTCAAAATAAATCTCCTCTTGTACAGGGGAATAAAAAAATGCCTTTTGATTTAAAAAGTCATCAGGAAGATAGGAAAAGCTGTTAGATACTTCACTAGGAGTACAGAAACCCAAGTTCTGTTTTTGAACCTGCCACAAACTGTAGGTGTTGGACCAGACACACAACCCCTTCATCTCAAAACAGTAAAATTAGGCTAGAAGAGCTTTAACACCCTCTCAGTCTTAATATTTGATGTTGCCATGATTCTAGGTAACTGAGCTGAGTTACCTTATGCCTAGACTAGGGAAAAGAGACTCTAACTAGTCTAAAAGTTCAGAGAATTACAGTGAATCAGTTATAACAGGGTATATGTTATAGCTGAACTAGTTATATTGATGTGTCTTATATATTGACTGGGTGTTTATTAGAAGTAGAGATGGGTTTGTCTTTATAGCCCATGGGTCCAAGTAAGGATCTCCAGCATTCTTTTTTTTTTTTTTTTTAAGATTCTATTTTTAAATAACCTCCACACCCAACATGGGGCTCAAACTCACAACCCCGATATCAAGAGTTCCATGTTCTTCCAACTGAGCCAGCCAGGTGCCCTGAGCTCCAGCATTCTTGTTCGAATTTAAATTTCACACTGAGGCACACAGTTTGTATCTTTTCCCTTTATTTTACTTAGTTTTGTTTTTGCCTTCCCTTCCTATTTTTTTCTAACTTATTTTTTTTAATTGAAGTACAATTAATGTACTATGTTAGTTTCAGGTGTGCCTCTGACTGATTTATAGATTGTCCTTTGGAATTGCTTAGGTGTACCCACCTGACAGATTAGGAATTTTGCATCATTTAGAGAAGGAAACGGAATCTGCCCAGACCCCAAAGTGTATGCCTTCGCTCTAGGCATAATTTCACAGGACCTCCAGTGGCCTAAAAGTGGAGCAGGTGGCGGGGCAGCTAGGCTATGAGGTACCCTCTCTTCTATTAACATTCTTAAAATGTTTCCACCCTTAGCCATCTGAAGACAATCAGATTAAACCCCCGCCTTTACTCTGCCTCATACACAGTTCTAACTATCACGTGTCTAGGAAGGACCTCTCTACACCAATTGCGTCATAGTCAGAGGGAGCTTTTTAGAGGTGCAGCCTCAGTTTCCCACCCCCTCTGTGTAGGGCCAGAAATGTTCTCCATCCCCGCCCTGAGAGCACATCCTCGGCAGCCCGCACAGTCCGCGGGAGCAGCTAACATTGTTCGGGGCTGCACGGCCAGGAAAGCCTCCCCGGCCTTGAAAGGCTGAAAACAAGCGACTGACAGAATTGCAACCTGGAGCTGGTTCTCCCAACACTCACAACACCTATCTTTGTGTTTGCTCAGGCTTAAGAAAGCCTTCCTTGTCCGCCCACATGGAGTAGACACGCTTTAAGACTTGGCTTTTGTGCAGCACCAGGAGGGTGGAAGTCAAAACCTCATGGAATTCCCAAGAAGCCCTTTACTTGCCATCTTTTTGTCCAGGAGCTTCACTCCCCTGAAGCATTCTAAGAATGGGGCAGCTTTGCAGAGTCCACATGGTTAGATTTGGAGAAATAAAATGCACCATTTATATACAAGCACTTAGAATGGGCTTGTTCTACTGTTAGTAAGACTGACATCACAGAGCAAGACAGATGGGATTTTAAAAAGAAATGACCTGGGAGCCCGGGTGGCTCAGTTGGTTCAGTCAGTGTCCGACTCTTGGTTTCGGCTCAGGTCATGATGTCAGGTTTCTGGGATCGAGCCCCAAGCCCCACATTACACTGGACTCCGTGCTCTGTAGGGAGTCTGCTTCCCATCTCTCTCTCACTCTGTCCCTCCTCTCGCACTCATTCTCTCTCTAGAATAAATAAGTCTTAAAAAAAAAGAAATGACCCAAGCACAAGAAATTAGGACAGAAATTCTGGCTTCTTGAAAATGCTTCTACTAAGTGGCAACTCTGTGTTGCAGTTAGTGTCAGGTGGGGCAGACCCTTGGGACCAAGCATGTCAGTGACCTAAATCATTCACGTGCCCGGTGCATAAGTTCCTGTACACTTTTCACATTCTGGTCTACCCACTGGGCTGAAATGTTGCCTGAGGACTCCTGTGGCCCTGCTTCTACAGGGAAGGTTTGCCCTAGCACACACTTTAGTAGACGTATTTAAGATTTCAAGTTCTGGGGGCACCTTGCTGGCTCAGTCGTTCGAGCACGTGACTCTTGATCTTGAGATCGTGAGTCTGAGCCCCACGTTGGGGGGTAGATTGTACTTAAAACAATAATTTTTAAAAATCTTAAAAAATAAAGACTTCAGATTCCATGAATTAAGATGGTTTTTAGGAATCAACTAATGAGCTTCCCAAAATGTGTTCAACTCTGTAGCCCCAGATTTGCTGAATTCTCCAGACAGTTCATAATTCAAAGGAGCTGTCTCCACGCCCTCTGCTAGTCAGGGAAACGGCACCAGTGAGCAGCACTAAGGGAGAGACGGCCACCTCCTCCTCAGCTCGGTGCACACCTACTAATGTGTGAATATGCAGAAAACTTCACTGCCTTTTTGGTATTTGGTGCCTATACGGTGGCTTGAAGACTTGGTTTGTTTGGGCTGGAGTGGAATCCACCAGTACTGCCTTTAGATTTGGACAACTAGGGTCCCTTTCCTGGGCCCTGGGCCTGAGGGGGCCCCATTGGCTCTCCTTCAGCAGCATCCCTCTCCATGGGATGAGGATTCTTACCCGGAGCCTACAGGGACCCAGTCCACTTCTTGACCACTCTCCAGCTACCTGGGACCCCAGACTTCACTGGGTGCCCATATACCAGGGCCTACTGCTGGGTAGGGCCTGTACAGACCTCTCCCCATGACTGAGGGCAGGAATGACAGGGAGCCTGGGATGGTAACCCACATACACACATGGAGAAAAAAGTATGAACAGGCTAGAATCCCTCTTTATATTCCAGGGCCACCTACCCCACAAATATAGGCTAGGCCTAGAATCCAGAAGATTTTGATTCCAAAATCTTTTAAATAAATCTTTAGAACACTCATGTTTTTATTTTCTAAGTTCTTAAAACCCAAAAGCCTGAGCAATTAATTCTAGAACAAAGCTCATGTGCTTGATGTGGAAGTACCTCTTTATTGTAGTTGAAGTGGGGGAGAAGGAAGGGTCTCTGTTGCTACTGACACTCTCCGTGATTCAGCTAGTTGTCTAACATGGTGCTCTCTGGAGGGACAAAGGCACCCAGGCAACAGTACTCAGCACCACTGAGATTTGCAGTCAGGCCCTGATCAGGACCTAGAGCCTACCATGGGGCATCAACCTCTCCTTCCTTCATTACTATCCTAAAATCCCAAACACATTAAAGGTCCGGAAACCAGAATAGGAGCTAACTTCACACTGACTTAATGAGAAATCACAGAAGTATTTGTTCAACTAGGGGCTATGGAAATACTGGCAAGAAGAACAAAGAATTTCTCCAGGGAAGCCATCCAACACCTAAGTGGTAGCTTCTGAATAAACTGAAATTGTCTCCATGTTCTCTCAAAAAGGTCCCAATAATTAAGTCATTACCAAAGGATTTCTTTTGAGGTATGATGGAGTATGTGATTACCTCAGGAATGACTTGATAATGTCAGATAAGAGTAATAGGTCCCCTCTCCCTGAAAGTTATTTAGAATCATAGGATTTGAGTACTTTGAAGCTAGAAGAAAACTGCACCATCGGCAGGTTAAAACCGCATTTTTTAGATGACAAGGCTGAAGCTGGTACCAGTCTCTGGGTTTCCAGGGCTATAAAGTTAGATATAGGGGTGCCTGCTTGGGTGGCTCAGTTGGTTGAGCACCTGCCTTCAGCTCAGGTCATGATCCCAGGGTCCTGGGACCCAGCCCTGCATCAGGCTCCCTTTTCAGCGGGGACCCTGCTTCTCCCTCTGCCTGCTGCTCCCCCCAGCTTGTGCTGTCAAATAAATAAAATCTAAAAAAAATTAAATAAAATGAGATCTAAGATTAAATTAGACTGTTTATTTAAAATGTGTTATTATCTGGAGTAGATTGTGGCAATTTAGTTTCTAACAAAACATTTGTAAAGTGCTTGTCACCATGCTATCTTGGTGTTGTCGAAGTTTTTCCTGAAGTAGAAAACACTAGACTTTGGTTGGATGAGTCAGATTTGATGAAAGAGAGTATCTGAATGTCTTGATTAAGACCTTGCTCTCCAAAAGTGGAGTTCACATTTAGTAATTCTTTTTCAAATAGGCTCCACGACCAGCTTGGAGCCCAATGAGGAGCTTGAACTCACCACCCTGAGATCAAGACCTGAGCTGAGATCAAGAGTTGGACACCCAACTGACTAAGCCACCCAGGCACCCCCACATTTAGTAATTTCCAAACATCTTTTTCTAATTTCTAAATGTACTTTTTTAAATATGTGGACTGAAAAGCAGGGCTGCAAAGGGTGAGAGCTGGCCCATGGAGCTTGTGCAGTCTTCGGAAAGGGCACGCACGGAGAGGCAAGGGGAACAAAACCATCTCAGCATGACAATTGCAGTCAGTGCTGTCATGAGTGAAGAGTCTGAGGATTATGAACAGTCCCCCAGGGAGTCAGCCATTTACCTGGGAAAGGGATGTGAAGGTTCCAGATTGAACAGTCCTGCCTTCTGGGCTTCTCTGGTTCTCGCTGGCCTTTGCCGTCTCCGTATTTCCTCGAACCGCATCCTGTAGGTGCCATATGCGTCCGCTGCTCCCCTCCCCGCCAGGTCCCTCTGCCTGACACCCGCTCCTTTCGCTCCGTGCTTCCAGGTTCTGTTTGTTTTACTTTGGAATAGTGACAGCAAATTAGGAGGAGCAACAGAGGAGAAAAGCCAGAGAAACTGATAGGCTCATTTGACCCGATGCTTTCATACTTGTGTAATTTTACATAAATCTGTATTAACTTAAAAAAATTACACCTGGCTGTCTTGTTGCTCGCAGAATATGAATGGGCCTTTAAGGGAAATCTCATTTAAAAAAAAAAAAAAAGATAAGCTCCTTTTCAGTGGCCTAATTAACAAGGGACAACACCAAGCCTAAAAGTAGACGGCAGACTGTATTACAAGGAGAGTGTACCCAGGACTGCGCACGACCTTCATGAGGGTAATCTTCTATACAGGAGTATTCGATTTTCTGGGGGAAATGTGAACACAAAGGCCCTTCACATTTTATCTAATTTCATGGCAAACTGAATTAAAGTATAAATATGAGAGCAAGTTTTTCCCCACCCCCCTTAGCTTATCTAAAACTTGGCTTAGGTAGGATCTTAAAAAAGAAAAAGAAATCAAAAAAGACAAGGGACCTGAGACCAAAATCTTGAGTTAGAAATTTTAGTTTCTAGGCTGGGCTGTGCCTGGGAATTGCTTTTAAGGTCCCATTCAAATGTATGCTGCTCAATATTCTCTTATTTAAAGATAACTAGACCATCACAGTGGTATTAAAATACAATATTGAAAAAGGGATTTATGATCCAGAGACCAAAATTCCAATGTAGGAACCAGAAATATTTCAAGCACTTTAATTAAAAAATTGGTTTCAAGTGGCACTAGCATTACTGGGGTCCTGAGATGCTCAGCTTCAATTCACATTACATAGCAATTCAGAAAGGCTCTTGGGTTTCAGGACTGGGAGAAAGGGGGGATTTCTGAGACGCTGTCTATAGTTTGTATCAGTTCCAACCATAGGATGCCCAAGTTGCCTTAACAATCTTTAAGTCAGTCAAGTTCAGTATAACCCAAACGTAGGACCCTCTTGACATAGTCATTCTTAGCTTACCACATTAATAGACCAACAGCCTGGACGTTTCTTGCTTCATCCTATTCCAGATGTCAGGGTTGAAGCATGTTTGCCTGTTTATTGCCATGGGGCTTTGCATATACGGCATTTTTTTGGTCCCTGACATGTAGCCCAAATGCCATTACTCTTGGCTTCACCAGTGTGCACAAGTTGCTTATAAACCAAATCAAGATGTAAACAACAGCTGGATTCTTCTTTTAAAGGAGTCACATGATTCCAGGGGGAAATCAGCTTTCAGGAGTTTGCCTCACTTTGGATTTGGTCTGTGGTTTCCCTATATAGTGCCAGAAAGCTACATGGTTATTAAGGGTTTGAATCAGCTACTCAGATAGACAGGCAGTCACATGCCCACAGTACAGAATGACCTTACTCAGCAACTCATGTTTCTAGGATGTTGGGAAATTCAGACTTGCTGCGAGACCTTGTCCTTACAAGGTGAGGATGTCAGTGGCTGATATGATTTAGCAGCAAATTCTAATCTGAATTTCAAAACTGGCCTCTTGCTCAAGGAGACATCTGAATTTTAGATCATCTACTTGCCACAGTCTTCAGAGCAGCTTAATCCCTGAACCAATTCCAACAGAATGGATAAAAATTACATCTTCTTCTCTCTCCAAGAAAATCATCTTAGATGAGTTGGCATTTTCAATGCACCAAGGCTTTCATTGCCCTTAGTGAACACGCCAGGGGGGGTTCTGCAGGCCATTCTTCATGCGGCCACCTGTTCTTCCCAACTCCGCTTCTTTGTACCCAGTTGACATTTCTACTTTGTTTGGCTTCTCAGTTCTGGCTTCTGGGTCTGACTGAGTCAAGGGCCTAATATTCCAGTCCCAATTTGGTCATGGACAAAGAAATCATCTATATAATTGGAAGACATTATTAATAGGTATATCAGAGTAAAAGTTTTTTTTTTTTTTCTTTTCCTTTTCTGGGTCACTTAAGGACAGTTCCCATGGGCTCCTGAAAAACAGTTTATTCTGCTAGAGGACTATTTGCACAGAGCTTAATGAGATATTAATGCAGAGCCTAATAGAAACCTAAAAGTCATTTACAGGGTTGTCTCATTTTCTACAGACGTATTTCACTAAACAAATACAATATAGACTTGAACATCTGGAATTATTGAAAAAAATCAGGTGGTAACGAGTCACTTTACAAAGATTCACTATTTAATTATGAACTTTCCTAGTGCATTTAAGTCACTCACTCATTTGTTGAAGTTTGTCTATTTGAAACAATCTGTTTCAATCATCTGTTGTTTTTTTTTTTTTCTTTCAAACAGACCAGGATCATTTTCTTTAAAGAGATGGAAATAAGCTATGAAAGTGTAGAATTCAGAACCATTCAATATTGTCATCATCTCATTCTAGTTCCCCTTCTCCTTTCACAAAAGACAAGTCTTCTGAAGGGGCTCCTGAGGGGGAAGAATTTGGCTCTTTCCAATCAGCTAGACCTCCTAGTCTAACAACATTTTCATCTTCCCCCATGCCCTATACTAACTTTCCACTAGGAGCATCAGTACACTGAAGGGGCTCCATAATTCTCAAATGAGTATTTTTAGAACTGTTCATTCATGCAAGATACTCTCATGAATCTCAGAATTTTTATCTACTTGGGAATTAGCATTGCCTTGCCTTCTTCATTCATATCTACTCTTGGTGTTTTTTTTCTTCAGTCTGAGAGAAAACATAGCTTAAGATGTGAGGTTTTGTGAAGGCATTTGGTTTGGGATGGAGGTTTGAGGGCTGAGGGAGGGTGTATACTCAGTAGCTGCAGGCCCCTCCTGAGAAGTCTGGAAGTAGAACCATCAAGCCAAAGCTGTGGGCTTAAGTTCCAGCTCTGGCAATTATCAGCCATGTGACCTTAGACAATGGCTTTGAACCTGTTTGCTCCCCTGTGAAATTAGAATAAGATGTAACATTTATATCATGGGGTTGTAGAGAAGACTGAAAAACTTATGTAAAACACTCAACACAATGCTTGAAACATCGTGGCTATTACTATTGATGTTATTAGTGTCTGGAAAGACAACACTGTTCTTGTCAGGTATGCTCTTGCCAGTGTCACTAGCTTTTTCTCTAGTCCTTTGCAGAGTCGCTTTCCCTCTGGCTAAAAGGTATAGTAGCTATTCTATTTCTGTGTCTACTGGCCAGTTAGCTTAACCAAGGTGAAACTAGGTGCGTATGTGTGCATGAAGGTAATAATTTCTAACATGGACACAAATTTTAAATCTAATTTCAGAAGTTCTGTAAAAAAAACAAAACCAAATAGACACATTCATGCTTAGACAAATTTACATGGGAAAAATTATAGGCTAAGTCATAAGTTATTACTTACTGGTACATGTTAACATTTTTGTAACTCTAAAACTAATTTCCTTAATATGAACTTAGATAATGTTTAATTTGGATAAAGTGCATATCATTTTGGATGAGATGGTGTTAAACGGCTGCATTGTGGAAACGAATCGGGCAAGAATTCTTGCCCCTCTACTCATTCTTGATAAAATGTCAGAAAGCTGAATGATGGAAAGTACTGCCAGACAACGTCAACTTGTAGAAATGAGAATACCATGGAATACCTCTCAACATCTGTAGCCCCAAAAATCTGGAAGACTGCACATTGCAAAATGGGGTGTCCTTCCAAAGACATTTTAAATAGGTGTTTTCCAGTTCCTAAATGGAAAACAAAGCTGTATTTTAAAATACGGCATACAAAGGAAAATTTTCTCTGAACTAAGAGACAAGTTTTGTTTTCTAACATAAGCATTTTTTCCCTACTTGTTCAAATTTTGTTGAGTTCTGAGGGTAACTTTCTGTTCTCTGCTTCCCTGTGCACATTTAATTCAGGATTAGCAGCATGGGAAGAATGTGGGCCAACTATCAGCCAATAAAATTTTAAACACACATAGTACTTTGAATGTTTTCTGAATGTTCTTTTTCCTTAAAATGTCTTAAAAAGTCAAAACTTTACAAAATTGTGTACCTAATAAAAATTGAGAATTAAATTTTATTTGCCAGTTTCTAAAAGCCTGATAACCATTTTATTGGCACTTGGCAACTACAATGTCATCATGTAATTAACTCATTTATAATGTTACTACCAAAAATGAATGGTTACACATTAAAAGAGAGCTCTTACAACCATCCTTTAGGCATATTGTAAATGGTCTGTCTTATTAGTAAACTTATTGTAAATGAAATTTACTTTAGTTCAAAGTCTAAAAATAGAATATAAGAGAATCTGTGTTGAGGTTGGCATGATACGAACCCTTCTCCCCTGCCTCCCTAACTCATTCCTTTGACCCCTTCTCCTGGAATGTTTTGAAGCAAAGAAAACTTAGTATAGAAAAGCAATGACCTGATCCTTCCAAACTTTATTCTAGATGCTTTTGCTAACTTAGTCAACAGTACAGCATACAGAGCTGTCTTAGGTAAAAGCATGTTTATGTGCATATACGGTAGGAAGGCAGATACAATGGAGGAAATAGAAATACAGTCTTGGTACATTAAGATATTGTGCCATCCTATGGAATTCCAAGAGCCCTTTCATCTACAACACTCTGTCCTCCTAAAGAAGACATAAATGGACATTCCAGGTATGGACTCATTTAGTACTGTTTGCTTTCTTTCTCTGTCTTGTATATGTGGGGTCAGGGAAGGATTTCTTTTAAATCTTTGTTTCTAAAAATCTACTTACATATTTAAAGTTTGCATCTATAA
The DNA here is from genome assembly GCF_017311325.1 of Ursus maritimus. NCBI lineage: Eukaryota > Metazoa > Chordata > Mammalia > Carnivora > Ursidae > Ursus > Ursus maritimus. Next base: position 8,128,903 of record NW_024426230.1, read on the forward strand.
TGACCCAGGCAACCAGTCAATAATGGATTCTAAAAGCAAACCTGAGTTGTTTTGGACTCATTCAGAAAGGCAGAAGAAAGGCTTCTGAGCTTCCAGAACAGCAAATGGTCCATGTGCATAGATCCAGCTTTGCATTAAGTAGCCCAAGGGTGGGGAAAGCCCAGCCTAGATCAAAGTGCTTTGGAGGTCTTTCTAAGACATATTCGTTGGGAAACACTGTCCTAGTTGGTAGGCACTTAATCAGTAGCACATTCAGGTAACTGCTGAAACTGGTACACCAGAAGTAACTAGGGAGTGAACAAAATTAATTTTTAGGTCACACCAAAATAGCACTTGGATAACATCTTGGCACAGATTTTAGTACCTTTAGAGAATAACAATTAAAAAAAAAAATACCAGGTAGATACCACAGGAAAGAAAGCTAAAGAACCTAATATACGTGGAGACCCTAGTAGATGTCTCCTAACACTGGACTCATGCAAAGTGAACCGAAATAGGACTATCTGTTCTAGGCTGTGCCATCATTTCCCTTCACGTTTACTGCTGACCTGTGATGAACAGCTTTCAGTGATTTTCACACTCATGAAATTTATGCCTCAGATTGGTCAGCTTTATCTTGAAGACTCCTGACATTTCATTTACCAAATATATAAAACTCATCAATTTTACCTGCTACAGCAATATGCTAGACCAGGATTCAGCAAACCTCTTCTGTAAAGGGCCAGATAGTAAATACTTTAAGCTTCACGGGCCATATGGTCTCTGCTGTAAACACTCCGTTCTGCCACTGCAGTGTAAAAACAGCCACAGATAATATGTAAAGGAATGAGCGTGGTTGTGTTCTAATAAAACTTTATTTTAATTTATGGACACTGAAGTTTGAATTTCATAAAATTTCCATATCATAAAATACTATTATCTTTTGCTTTTTTTTAACCACTTAAAAATTTTAAAACCATGCTTAGCATGTGGGTAATACAAAAGCAAGCAGCAGGCCATCGTTTGCTGAGCCCTGTGCTAGATTATCTCGATAAAAGCTGGGTTTTGACATTTTACAGACTTAGATAAATGGCAGTACTAAGCACATAAATTGGATTTTAACTCTAACACTAGTAGGAAGTTGTAGTCATGCATCCATGACTTTATTGAGACAATCACCACCATTATTTTTTGGATTAAAGCATAGGTCATACATTTAAATATTGCTATTATGTTTTATTTTAACTTTTATTCTCACAGAGAACTGTGAAACTAACAACAAGATGAATTATTTAAATGCTACCACTGATAACATAGTTAAAACATTCTCATGCAGAGAATAAAAACAGTACTCAAATGACGGAGTGTAGTGGGAGATAGCTCTTCTAATGTAGAAAGGGAATGTACCTTTTAAACAGGTAAATAATGGGCAATTCCAAAAAATGCTTTTCACTCCTAAAAAAGCCATTTGGCTAAATCAGGCCTAGTGACATTTCTTTCACCTAAGGGCACAGATGTGATACATCAAGGGAATTTGGAAAACGGAAACAGAAGAAAAGCCCTTCTTCAAAACCAGGAAATGGCAGTATCCTGGTGGTTTCTTTTCTCACTAACACAACATTGAGAAATCATTCTTGGATCTTAGACTTACATATCCCTGCAGATACAATGGTAAGTAGCAGATCTGGTGTTGAAAAAGTTAACACAAATAACTTGGCCACTCTGAGCTGAAGAATATGTTAAGACAGCACACAACAGTTGGATCACAAGCATGTGAACATGTATTTCTTCTAGCTGTCCAATTTCCGTAAGTGTTTTTACTATAGAAAAATACATTTCTAAATGTAGTAATTTCAAAAAACTAAATCTCAGTGATGCAAAATAAAAAATATCTGGTTAAGCCCTTAGGTCTGCTCGTTGCAGTGAAATAGTCACGTGACACAGTTTTGTACGCTGCAAACATTTTAATGATTATTGTTGAGCATACATTTTGGAAATCTTTTACTTCAAACTGCAACAAGTTAAATAAATGTTTATAATATACAAAGAAAATACAACCAAAAGTAAAACTTGCTTTTAAGTGTGCCTTGCATCTAGACCAGTGTTTTTTCTTTTTCCCCCTTAATATATCTTTACTTTTGAGCTGCACAAACACACTTAAGAATTTGATCTTTATAGTATGGCATTTAGGAAATAAAAATATACTCCCACCTCAAAGAAATAAAAAGGTTGTGCATGATTATATGCCAAACAAAAGAGAGAACACTAGAATACTCTGATAGTGCAGGCATCATTAAAAAGGAAAAGAAAAAGCTTGAGATGCTCATTAACTCTCTATGTTTTAAGGAAGCAAGATTTTTGACCGAGTAGCTTAAAAGCCAGCAAAACAGGGATCAGTGACGGCAACTGTAGTGTATGAAGTATGAAACGACAAACTTTACACAAATACACTGTTAGAAATTTACCAGTGAACACTGAAGATCTGAGAAGCTGCTCTTTGGAACAGTCAAGTAGGGACCACCTTTTTCCAGTCACTAAGCCCTTGTAGCAACACACAGTGTTCTGTGCTATATACTTGCTGGCTGGGTAGTTAAAGGATTTGTTTTGTCACTAGCAGCTAACCAACTTACTCCACATGTTCTTAAAGCCTTAATGGTTGAAATAAAGGCAAGTGTCATTAGCGTAGAGGATCATATACTTCTCTGCACACAAACACAAGAGGCTTCACTAGTATTTTAAAAGTCTCTGATGTCTCCCACTTCGAAGCTCAGTTGAGATGAAAGCCTTTCTCCATGGTAGCAGCGAGCAGGCGCTCTCTCATGATCTCCTCTGAAGAATATTCAGGCAACTTCAGATAATGCACACACGTATTCACTGACGGATAGCTTGCGTCAGTAGCATCGACCTACGAAAAGAAAAGTGAAAAACAGAAGGCCGTGACTTCAAATATTTATTTCTTTCAATCCCGAAGTAACTAAAGTCCATTTGGATTCCGCATTAGATAAGGTTTGTACCTTGCGTACAACTGTGAGCCTGGGATGCAGATTAGCCAGTCCACCTGGGGGCAGAGTTGAGCAACCGGTGGTAAACTGCAGGAATGCTTTCCTTTCATCTGAAGACATGCCACACAAAACCCTCACAAACCTCAGGAAACCAGGGCTAAAAGGAGAAAAATACACTTTTACTGATCTGATAGCTGATTTGAATGAAAAACACTACCACTACTTTGTAAGCCAGCAATAACCCAAAAGACAATTATCAACATGTGAGAAGAATAGTACTATCTAGAGTGGATATAAGCTACTTTAAAAATTCCCTGCAAAGATGGTCTTGTACTTATAAATGGTTAAGAACTGAAACACTAATGGAGTACAGGGACCAAATATGCAACAAGGCCAGCAAATCAAAAAAACTTCAAAATACACATGCATAATTCACCCAAATATGGCTAAACTAACAAAGGGGATCTGAAACACTCCATCTTTGTTAATAGTGAAATGAACTATTTCTATATGTCACAAGGATGAATTTCATGTTAAACAAGAGAAGCCAGACCTTAAAAAATACATACTGTATGATTTCATTTATTAAAGTTCAAATGCAAGCAAAATTATCAATGGAAATAGTGATTTAATATAAGAAAAGAACATAATAGAAGGCAACTCTTGACTCTTGAGTTGTTTCTTGTTCTGGGTACCAATATACAGGTGTTTTCCTTTTGTGAAAATCCTCCAGACTGTACGTGCAATTTGAGCACTTGTCTATTATAATTCCATAAAAAGCTGACTTAAGAAAAAAATGCTATGTTAAAAGTAATTTGTGATACGACTGACCTTTGAACAAGGGGTTTGAACTGCACAGATCCACTTATATATGTAATTTTTTAAAATAAATACAATAGAGTACTGCAAATATATTTTCTCTAACTCATGATTTTCTTTTTAAATTATTGAGTACAGTTGACAATGTTACGTTAGTTTCAGGTGTACAACAGGGTGATTCAACAAGTTCATACAGTAAGCTATGCTACCACAAGTGTAGTTCCTCATGATTAGCTTTTTTCTTAGTACTTTTTTTTTTTAAGTTTTTATTTATTTATTTATTTGAGAGCGAGTGAAAGAGCACACAAGCATAGGGAGAGGGAGAAGAAGCAGGCTCTCCGCTGAGCAGGGAGCCTGATGCAGGGCTCGATCCCAGGACCCCAGCATCATGACCCAAGCCAAAGGCAGATGCTTAACCGACTCAGCAACCCAGGCGCCCCTCCTCATGATCTTAACATTTTCTTTCCTCCACCTTCCGTATTGTAAGGATACAGTACATAATACATATAACATATGTACTGACTGTTTATATTACTGGTAAAGCTGGTCAAGAGTAGGCTACTAGTAGTTAAGTTTTTCGGGTGTCAAACGTATATGGATTTTCAACTGTGTCCCTAACCTCTACATTATTCAGGGATCAAATGTATTCTCTCATTTATGTTAATTTGGAAACTTTTAAAAAGAAAAAGTAATATAGGGCCCATAGTCTTAAAAAATATCAGTGGTACGAAAGAAAAAAAAAAAACAGCTAAAGAACTGTTTCAGATTAAAACCTATCACAAAATAACCTTATCACAACCAAATGCTATTTCCTGATAATGGGTAGTGGTGATGAGGGGAGTGCTATGAAGGACATTACCGGAGTAATCAACGAAACTGGAATATGGACTACAGATTAGCTAATAGTATGAATTTGCTAGTGTGAATGTGGATACATGGGAGAATATCCATATTTTCAGGAAATGCACACTCAAGTATCACAGGGTAAAGGCACATGATATATGAGACATTCTCAAATGGTTCAGAAAAAATAGTACACACATACATCACATGTAGGTGTGTGTGTATAAATGGATAATATAAAAGAAATGTTAAGTACAGTTGAATCTGGGTAAAGAAAATATGGGAATTCTTCAACTATTCAACTTTTCTCTTGAAATTTTCTTTTCTATTCTATTTGAAAAAAAAATTTTTTTTTTTTAAAGATTCCACTCATTTGAGAAAGAGAGAGAGATCACTGAGGCAGAGGGAGCGGGGGGAGAAGCAGACTCGCCACCGAGCAGAGAGCCCTACGTGGGGCTCGATCCCAGGACCCGGAGACCATGACCCAAGCCGAAGGCAGACACTTAACCGACTGAGCCACCCAGGCGCCCCTCTATTTGAAATTTTTTTAAAAAATGAAGGTTAATATATGGGGCATCTGGGTGGATCAGTTGGGCTAAGCACCCACTTTTAGCTAGGTCATGATCCTGGGGTCCTGGAATCAACCCTGTGTCAGGCTCCCTGCTCAGTGGGAGTCTGCTTCTCCCTCTGCCCCCCTGCCCACTTGTGCTCTCTCTCTGAAATAAAATCTTTTTTAAAAAAAATGAAGCCTAAGGGTTTACTAGTTACCCAATTTATTAAATAGTGAACAATTAAAATGGAATCTTAAGATCAACAAAGACTAGGCTGTCTTTTTGTGGAAACTCAGCCTTATCAATGAATATGAAAACTGCTTTCTCCAGGGATGTACTGTATGGTGACTAACATAATATAATAAAAAAACATTAAAAAAAAAAAAAAGAAAGAAAACTGCTTTCTCACTAAGTCATAGTTCTTTAGAGACTCTGCCATTTGATTGTGGGACATAAATTATTTTGTTGACCTCAGAAAATAACCAATACATACCTATCACGTGTATAACCTAACTTAGGTTCAGTATAATTAATAATATCCTCTGCTGCCCAGGATGGTGATTGGTTTCCACAAAGAATCATTTGGACTTCTTCATGGCTGAAGGAACTTAACTTCTCCATTGGAAAAACTTTGTTAAACCCATCTACATTATACACAGCAAAAAAACAAAAACAAGAAAACACAAAATTCAATTTCTAAGTTACAATTTCAAAATACCAAATTTCAAATCAAAATAGCTAAAAATCAACTAAATGGACATAATATGAGTAAAATATTAATAAATGCTTGAAGAAAACAAATATAAATTAAAAGAGCTTGAAATCAAAGCTGTGCTATGGTTTTAAGTACAAAAACTTCACTTAATGCTGCAAATGTGAACAGAGATATTCAGTCACTATGGTCAGTAGCCAAATTCTAGTAATTTCTTAAACAGCTCTTTGTGTCATACAAGGCTAGCCAAAGATATTTTCATCTTCAAAACTAGTACATGATGAACAGTCTAATATATTTTGCTTCAATTTTCACCTGAAGAACTTAGGTTCTAACTTAGTTTAACTCATCCTGATCGTGTAATGTGTAAAGTATGCAACCTCACGTCCACATACAAAGGAAGAAATGGAAGCCAAAAGTGAGTCCTCCATCACTCAGGAGGAGAAAGCTGAGGGTATGCCACAGCTGGAGAATGTTCCACCCTGTTCTGGGTACTCTGTGGGACCTAATTATCTGGAAGGCAGAAAACTAGAGGGCAAATCTAAGGACTAGCTACAATTCTTGACGAGAGAAATACCTTAAATTCAAATGTCTCAAAGTAAAAGGAGAAAGATTAAGCTAAACAGCCCTAAAAATTACCTCTGAAGGCTTCCATCTGTTTCTGAATACCCGTATGCATACAAAAGTCAAACATCAAATCCACATATTCTTCTGCATTATCCATTGTTACCATCTACAAAGGAAAATTTGCCAACATTATTGTTAATATCTAGGAATATTTCAGTAGCGCCTAATACAACCGGCCTCATTAAGATGTTCTGAACTTAGAACTATACCAAAAACAAAATTTTTATTACCTCATCTTCCCCACTTGGCTTGAGATCCACAGCTGTAAAACCATATATTCTTGAGGAAGGGCAAAACTGGAAATTTAAACTGGGAAGACAAAAAGGATTCGATTAACATTCAGCTACTGTTCGTGTTTAATTTTTAAAACGCTGCGAAAGGGGCGCCTGGGTGGCCAGTCGGTTAAGCGTTTGCCTTCGGCTCAGGGTCCTGGGATGGAGCCCCTCATCAGGCTCCCTGATCAGTGGGGAGTCTCCTTCTCCTTCTGCCCCTCCCCCTGCTCATGCTTTCTCTCTCTCAAATAAATAAAATCTTTTAAAAATAAATAAAATAAAACACCGTTGCCAAAACCATGAACCCCCAACCGCGTGCACCCTTCCAACAAAAACAGTATACCAGCTTAGATGTTAAGTAAGAGGACTTCTGAATGCAAAAAGCCTGTGCACAAAAACTATTAGGACAACCATTACCAAAACTGGCTTTGCAAAGACTGCACGAAACCACCACCTTGCCATATTTCACTTCTCTCTTATGGCACAGAATTAATAAAGTAAGGGTTTTTGCAATAAATTACGATGGCAACATCTTTGTTTTTTTCAAGAAGAAACTACTGCTTCACTAAAGTTAGTTATTCATACTCTGTCCCTACCCTCCAAACAAACCTTGAATATATAATAATAAGTTATTTAACAAAACTTCTCAAAATTATCAAGAAAGAAAGAAGAAAGCAAGACTTTCAGTCAACTCAATATCATAGTAAAACACACTAAGGGTATAATAATCACATGTCTACAAATTAACAGAATTTTATCAAAAGATGTGTAGCATTTGAGTTAGCTAAGCCGTTGGGCATAAGGCCTACATACAAAGCAAACTATTTTGAGCACTGCCAAGTACACGATCTATATTACCTAGCCATGATTTCTCAAAATATTTTTGGCTTTCGACTTTCATATAAGATATGTACATTAATCATATTTGATAAGTCAGATACACTCTTCCAGAGATGTGAGGATTAATACACTATGTTCTGGTATTCTGAGTGTTGTCTTTATGATATGAACGATCATATCAAGATTCAAATCGGTAATATTTCCTACAGCATATTATTGTTCTTAACAGACTATTTGGGGCGCCTGGATGGCTCAGTCAGTTAAGCATCGGCCTTTGGCTCAGGTCATAATCCCGGGGTCCTGGGACTGAGCCCCACATCAGGCTCCCTGCTCAGTGGGGAGTCTGCTTCTCCATCTCCCCTCTCCCTACCGCGCTACCCCTGCTTGTGCTCTGTTAAATAAATAAATAAAATCTTTAAAAAAAAAAAAAAAACCCAAAACCAGACTATTTAACTTACAAATTGCATATTAGTGGGGACAAAGAACAAAAGCTTTAAAACATATTCATCCATTAGGGTGACAAACATATATAGAACTTACCCTAAATCCTCTATGCTAAGTGGAGGCCCAGAACCTGATGGATTCTTCAGCACTAGTTCCTGTAATTTCGTGTTCTTCTCATCTTCAGAAAGACCTTTGTTGCTTAAAATCTGACGCCTCTTGACAGCAAGGTCTTTAATTTCTTTTAGAAATCTGGCTCTGTGTGGGTTTACTAATTCAAAGTCTTCCCAAGTTAAAATCCCATTAAACCAAGCTGGGGGTTTGGGTTTGGGGGGATCTAGAATAAACTCTGATTTTGAATCCTCTTCAAAGCTTCCTACTGAGAGTGAATCATGGCCTTCTTCTGTAGAAGCTTCAGACTGGCTTTCAGTACAGTGTAAGTCTCTATCACCTCGTGACTCATAAATTAATTTACTCATATTGCTTTTAATGTCACCCATACACATAAGTTTAAAGAAAGGTTTAGAAATAGGTAAATCCACAAGTCTATTGTCTTGAATGCATTTGGCCAAGAAAATTCCAAGGAAATGAAAGAGTTTTGTGATCCTTTCGAGCTCATCGCTGTCTTGTGGAAATGGTGCTGTGAACAGTCCACATGATCTCTGCACATAGTATCCAGGAGGTTTCAATCCACCTCCAAGATCAACCTAGTGTTTAGAGGGAGAAATACAAATAAAATTAGATATAAGATGCATAAATATTAAACATTTTCATCAATTTAGTTAAACGATTTATATATACACCTTTTATTCAATAGTTTTTGGTGACTAAAAAAACATTTTAATACCATCACGAGTAATCAATAATAAAAAAGAGACTCAGAAAACCTGGCTTAAATTCGGAAAGCATAACCTATTTTGAATACTAAAAGCAGAATCACAAATAATCGCAAAATGGGAAAGAAATCTTACATGACGAGATTCATCATCTGGAAAGTTATCATCACAAAGCCAAGCACCCAAATCAGTTCTCTGGAATTCTGCTGCCACCAGAGCATAAAACTCTAAAGTAGGGCCCAAGCCAGTTCCTTCTTCTCCTAAAAATTCAACCTAAAATATAAACAAATTGTGGGGAAAAGTGAGCTCAAAAACATTTTTCTTAAATGATCCCATTCTTGCCAATACGTCTTTCTTATAATGGTAGAGTATTATACACAACACATAGTAAACAACATAGAAGTTCTATTCTAGTTTTCCTAAAAAGTATATTTGTTGTACACCATTACATATTTAAACACTGTAGTGAGCACTGTTTACTACTTTGTTCATTAATTTATCTCTCACACCAACCCTACAAAATAGATTTTCATCTCTTTTTTTTACACAAAGGAAACCAAATTTTAGATAAAAAGATTTTACCATTTGCTTAAGGAAAAGATGGCATCCAGCTTTGTATGTGTGTTTATGTAACGCTAAAACCTAAACTCTTCCACTTACTTCTGCCTTTAGGCACTCACTTTAAAGGTTTTTATCCATACTCTACGTACCCCACAAATGACTTGAGGCAGCTTACAAAAACATATAGTGCATGGTAAAAACAAATAATAATAATAATTGAGGTTTATCTAGTTAGAGGAATATATGGGTAGGAAAAATAAGATGAAGGCAAAGAGAATTTGGGGAAAGCCCTAAAGATATATCATTATCTGTCCTGATCAGTCTCTGATTCAAATGATAAACTAAGGGACGCCTGGGTGGCTCAGTCAGTTAAACAGCTACGTCAGCTCAGGTCATGATCTCAGGGTTCTAGGATCAAATCCCACACTGGGGTCCCTGCTCAGCAGGGAGTCTGCTTCTCCTTCTCCCTCTGCCTCTATCCCCTGCTCGTGCTCTCTCTCTCAAATAAATAAATAAAATAAAATCTTAAAAAATAAAAGATAAACTAAGCAGCTAGTTCACATTTATGAGAGAGATTTCTTCCATTGTCCCTCATATAAGGAATAACAGGTACACAGAATATAATCGACAAAGCCTACAATAACATCTCTATAGTAAATATATTAAATTTTATACTTCCATTTGCTACATCTCTCAATACAGGCCAATGATATAATGCCAACCACAGTTTAACAATATCATAAAACAGTATGCTCCATAATTGCAGATATCTAATAGCAGAGCTTAATGTAAAGGTAAAATTTCAAATATCAAAAACAATCCTTATTGAGTGCTATTATTCGGTTCAGGCTTTGTTAAGAAAGGAATAATATCCTTCAAAAAGACCAAGCACTTTCCCACCTCAAGAGTGAAGATATTCTTTGCTGCTCATCAAATCACAAGATCCTGACCCCAAAGAGGTGAGCTGACATCCCCTTATAAAAGATGCCCTATCAGAGGGAAAGGCCTTGCATAGAGGGCAGAGAAATCTTTCTCCATTTTTCATTTCTATCTACAGTGGTTAGTATGCTGTGGAACACACAGGGTTGCTGATTTTCTGTCATTCTTACATACTAAAAGAAATCGTATGTGAGTGAGGTACCTCAAGAACTGATTTCCGATCTGCATGTATTTGCATGACGTTCTCAGCCCATTCCATCAGTGATTCACCACGTGGGACTTTTACTCTTTCATGCTTGAGACGACCCACTCGAAACTCTCCAGGATCATCTCGCCTTACACTACTGGTGGTCCTTGTTCTTTCCACAGTGGCTTCACGTCGGTTTTGTAACCACACTATTGCTCTAAAATAGAAAAAATATTTATGTAGCTCTAACATTCAGTAATAGTTTGAATGTACTACTAAACCAGCAACATAATTCAAAGATTTAACTATTCTTTTTATTTATTTATTTTTTAAAGATTTTATTTATTTATTTGACAGAGATAGAGACAGCCAGCGAGAGAGGGAACACAAGCAGGGGGAGTGGGAGAGGAAGAAGCAGGCTCATAGCGGAGGAGCCTGATGTGGGGCTCGATCCCACAACACCGGGATCACGCCCTGAGCCGAAGGCAGACGCTTAACCGCTGTGCTACCCAGGCGCCCCTAACTATTCTTTTTAAAAACAGTATTTTATTAGGCAATAGAATTAGTAAATTTTTCTTGTATAAATTATTACTTCTCTTAAAACACAGAAACCACTTTTATTTTTCTAAACAAATTCAGAAAATACTTAGATCTATATTCTTCCTCTTTACTTTAGTAATTAATAGATAGAAATAAAGGTCTGTGGTCCCAACCCCATGTAACATCAAAATATACACAAACTGGGGATGAAAGGAACAGCACAGGGAATACAGTCAATAGTATCACAATAGCATTATGTGGTTGACAGACGGTTGCTACACTTGTGAGCACAGCATAATGTACAGAGTTGCTGAATCACTGCTATACACCAGCCATTAATGTAACACGGCATGTCAACGATACTTGGATTAAAAAAATAGACAAACTTATGATACAAAAAAATATGAACAGTATTTCTTAACTATCAGAGAAACCAAAAAATCGTTAAGGTGGGGCACCTGGATGGCACAGCGGTTAAGCGTCTGCCTTTGGCTCAGGGCGTGATCCCGGCGTTATGGGATCGAGCCCCACATCAGGCTCCCTTGCTGGGAGCCTGCTTCTTCCTCTCCCACTCCCCCTGCTTGTGCTCCCTCTCTTGCTGGCTGTCTCTATCTCTGTCAAATAAATAAATAAAATCTTTTAAAAAAAAAATCGTTAAGCTATCTTTATTACTGTGATACAAACTGAAAGCCATCATTAAAATGTAACTGATCTTAAAATATTTTCTTTTGGGGGCACCTGGCTGACTCGGTAGAGCATGTGACTCCTGGTCTCAGGGTTGTAAATTCGAGCTCCATGCTGGGTATAGAAATTACTTAAAAATAAAATCTTTGGGGCTCCTGAGTGACTCAGTTGGTTAATCATCTGACTTGATTTCGGCTCAGGTAATGATTTCAGGGTCGTGGGATCAAGCCCCGCTTCGGGCTCTGTGCTCAGCATGGAGTCTGCTTATCCCTCTCCCTCTGTTCCTCTCCCTGCTCACTTACTCTCTCTCTCTAAAATAAATAAAATCTTTAAATAAATAAAATATTTTCTTTTCAACAATGCAGAGCTAACCCACCTAGGGTAGGAGAAAGAATCCTGAAGTATGAATAAAGAGATGAAAGATTTGCTCTCACATGTGCTACAGTTTTTTTGTAATCTCAGGTCAATCAGCTCTATACTCTAAGAATCAATTTCCTCATCTATAATACAAAAACCATAACCAATGCCATTTATGACAACAGGCCTATAGTTCCACATGTACAAATGATCTGTAAATAGTGTAACTTATTAGGGAAGCCAACAGCTCAACTTTGAACTATTTTTTTTACATCTACTTTGAAAGTTCTGGGTACTGAATGATTCAAAAAAATATTTACTGAATACCTATAATGTGCTATATACACTGCTTTAGGAACTACAGCTAGATTAGTGAACAAAACTGCCAGAAATTCCTGCCCTCGTGAAACTTTTATCAAGTGGAAGGAGACAGAAAAAAGTAAAATATGTAGTATGTTAGAAGTCAGGAAGAAAAAAGCGATGGCCAGAAGGAAGGAACCTTTCAATGTTATCAAAACTATTTATAAGCATTTAATTTGGTATTCCCAGGAATATCAGCAACTAATACTTCACGTAAACTACTAAAGAAACTATATAGTAGCGACGCCTGGGCGGCTCGTCGGTTAAGCATCTGACTCTTGATTTTGGCTCGATTATGATCTCAGAGTTATGAGCTCGGGCTTCGAGCTGGGCGTGGAGGAGCCTGCTTAAGATTCTCTCACTCCCTCTCCCTCTGCTCCTTACCCCACACCACCCCCCCGAAAAAAAAAAAAAACTGTACAATAAATGCTGATGGAATTTATTCCACAAGGCAGTTGACTCCTGAATAACAGGCTTGAATTGTGGGGGTCCACTTATATTGTGGATTTTTTAATAAATACAATACTGTAAATTTTTCTTCTTCCTCGTGATTTTCTTAACATTTTCTCTAGCTTACTTTGTTCTAAGAATACAAAATATATGTTGATTGTTTATGTTTTAGTAAGACTTCTGGTCAGCAGGAGGCTATTCATAAAGTTTTGGGGGAGTCAAAAGTTATACACATTTTAAATATGATTTTTGGGGGCACCTAGATGGCTCAGATCATGATCTCAGGGTCCTGGGATCGAGTCCCCACGTTGAGCTCCATGCTCAGCAGGGAGTCTACTTCTCCCTCTCCCTCTTCCCCTGTCCCCACTCATGTGTGCGCTCCCTCTCTCGAATAAATAAAATCTTTAGATATCATTTTCAACTGCACAGGGAGGGTTGGCATCCATAACCCTGACGTTGTTGAAGGGTCAACTGTAGAGCATATACCCAACTAGAAATTAAAAAATGTTTAAACACTGACAACTCTGTAGAAGAAAACAAGACAATATATTCCATCAGTCTTGACATAAAGTGTATTTGTTCATTTTGAGCTTATGTAACATTAAGAGAATATAAAAGGGCACACTTCCTACCTTGATGCACCAAACGCTGTACATGTGAAATAAAGCTGTCTAGTTTCAAATGGTATTAGAAAAGGACACTTGCTGGTTAACTGTTCACACCAGTCTGGTAGAGCCCCACTTGCCAATGCCAGTGGTTCCTGCAAGTTAACAAATAACAACATCATTAGGCAATTATTCATTTAAGTTTTTAAAGATTTTATTTATTTATTTGGCAGAGAGAGACAGTGAGAGAGGGAACACAAGGAAGGGGGAGCTGGAGAGAGAGAAGCAGGCACCCTGGGAACGAGCCTCACATCAGGCTCCTTGCTCAGTGGGAACTCTGCTTCTCCCTTTCCCTCTGCCTGCTGCTCCCCCTGCTTGTACTCTCTCTTTCTCTGTCAAATAAATAAAATCTTTAAATAAAAAAAAAAAAAAGACAAATGGAGTCAGTTCTTAAAAGTAATGAAAGAAATTAATGCAATGGACCATATGGTCTAAATTAATGAATCAGAGACTAACAGTACAGGTGGTGGGATGTAGAAAAGGTAGAAGAGACAATACTTTGAAAGCCCAAAAGTTACAGACTAAAGAGTTCAACTATCTGATTTTATTACCTCAATCTGCTGCAAAATTTTCGTTGTAATTTTTTTGCTAGTGAATTCATCTGGTGGAAAAGTAAACTGAGGCTGCTCATCACCTTCTGGAAAATGAATAAAATTAATAAAAATATAAACTGACTTCCTTTTAAAAATGCCATAGAAATGAAACAAAGAGCCTTACAGACCTTCTTGGGATATTCTTGAATAAGGGTCACTTGCAACTATATAGAGAATACGCAGAAGTTGAAGGACATCTTCTACTCCACAAGAATTCTGTCCATTGCCAGCTTTGGCCTGAGGTTGTTCTTTTGCCAAATTAAGTATATCACTACTCTGAAGAGTAGAAATGGCCCCCTGGTTTAATCCAGACTTTGTTCCATGCTCACAAAAATCCTACAGAACCAATTAGTAAAACTAGCCATTAATCACATTTTCGAGAAAAGCAATGAATCATCCTATAAGTTTTTGAAAATGCTGAAATTTTTCAAATCGACTTCTTTTTAAATAAAAACACTATTACCCAAGTTAAAAATCAGTGTGTCCTAAACCATTCCCAAATGAACTAGAACCACCGTAAGCCACAGTTAAAACCATGTACTTAGATCCAATACCACAAATCATATTTGAAATTTTAGTACTTGGCATATTAACAATGTTAATTCAGCCTCATTTTTTTAAACATGTCCCAATGAACCTCTTTTTCTTAAGAATCTTTAAAAGCCGCAAACAAAGCACAAAGCCATTCCCAATTGTGTTTTGATGCCAATATATACCTTATATGCAGCTATGAGCTGAGAACAATTTCTGTTTTTCCTAATACTTTTATTAGTGCCAGTTAATTTCCAGTGGCGCAGGAAAGCGGCGTCTGCATTCTTCTGCAGGTAGGTTATCAAGTCATTCTTTGGTAATTCATCAGTGCCAAGGTACTGTTCCACATGCTCTATAGACCAACAACCCTACAATAGGAAAAACCAAATGTTGGCCTTTCCTGATGAAAAGTCTAAGCTATTTCACATGCATTACATAAGGTAGCTTTAAAATCATGCATTTAACCTCATCTAAAGAATTCCATGTTAGTGATTTTTTCCCTCAAATGTTCAATTAAAACAGTGTTAGTTTTTATTTTTCCCTTTTTTTCACTAAGTAGCCAAAAAGATCCATTTAAATATAACTTACCATTTTTGCACTTTCCTTCTCTTTGTCAGAATCCTTCATTTCTCTGTACATGATTCTAAACATGAAGATATTATTCACATTAATGCATGAATCAAATGATTTGTGGTTATTTCCAAAAAGGCTTCAATTCTTTAAAAAATACATGAATGATGTCATTCATTAGCCACATGCTTAAACATGTAACTCAGGGACAATTTATTAAAACAAAAAATCAATTTGTTAAACATGGGGGAAAGTAGCAGAAATCATATTCCCGAAAAAGAGTCATTATTTATAAATTTAGCATAAATGCAAAGAGTGCATACATCAAACCTAGGACCTTTAAAGATATGAAGTAATATGCTATGTCATGTGTTACAACTTTCATTTATTGTAAAAATAAAAAGAAATGAGAAATCGTTTGCTTCTGTGTCTAGATGGGAAAAAAGGGTATGAATAACAAGGAACAAGAGCCTTTATGTTCACATAAGGCACTGGGGATCAAATTTGAAACTCCAATAAAAACTGAACAGGGTAGGGAGAAATACCATGATAGCCTTCTGTTCTACCTCAAAAGGATCTAGATCACTTTATTAGACATTATACAAAATTATCAATGATGTTAAGAGAACACCAGAAAAATAAAATTTACATAAGGATGGTTAAAGTTTTGTTTATATTAAATTATAGTAAGCTCTATGTAATAATAATTATTATACATAATACTGAGCACCCAGACAATACTGAAAACACTTTACATGTATTAATTCATTGATTCCTCACAACCACTCTCATTTTACAGATTAACAGAATGAGGCACCAAAATGTTAAATGTGCCCAAGATATTATTAATTACTTGTTCAATGAATGAATGAACAAAGGCAGGCTTAACTCGCAAACTCCAAAACAAATAACAAATAGAAAATATTTAGTACTTCATACACTATTGCAAAGAGTTCAACAATTATTACACAAGATACTAGTCTAGTTTATTTCTAAAGTCACTTTCAGTTGAAACCTTAAACCTCTACATCAGGAGTCAGAAATGCTCTTACCTGTTGTTGTAAACCAAGAGAACAAGAACCAAATATTTTGTTTCTATAGTAAAAAGGATAGAAACACAATGCTTCTAGGCTCATGTACCATGAAAATATCTACTTAAAACATTAAGTAAAATCTCTTACGTGTATGTTGGCTCCCAAATACGCCTAAGTTTATCTGATTTCACATTGCCATTACAGGACAACTGAAGCAATTTTTGTACATAGTAAAAAATGGTTGATCTGAAATTAGTGAGTGGTAATTCAACTTCACGAGTTGTTCCAAGACCTGTTACTTTCAAAGTGAGGGCTAATCGAGGTGAGGGAGTACATTCGACTTCTTCCAAGAGCTCTGAATGAGGCGTTCCTAAAAATATGGCAGACATCAAAAACAATTACACTATAATAAGCAGTCCATAAACAACACTGCACTGGGAGACAAAGTTACATGAAATCTAAATTCTTCTGTCCTATGTTAGTTAAAGATGTCAGCTACTTAAGATTGTTCTGGCCTCAACAATTTTTTTTTTTAATGGGAATACTATATCTAGGTTACTTAAAGACAAGTACTAAAGCTGAATTTATGCATATGATTGGGACCTCCCACTGTTTTAAGAAAACACATGCTAACTATATGACTATTTCAGAAACATTTTATTCTTATGAGAACACTAAAAATATTCATAATTCTACATCCAGAGAAAACCACATACTGAGAAAACCACACTCTAGTCAATGAACTGCCAACCTTCTGCTCACATTGAGTGGAATGTGAGGTACCCGCCCACACACACAAATAGGTACATAGTGCATTTGGTGGTGTACTCTTCTTTTTCATTAGCTCAGGAATCTTTTCCTCACATCATGATATAATCGTCTAAAGTAATACTTTATTCACTGCATGACATTCCATTAAAATTTAAGTGAGCCAAATCCCTGTTACTGGAAATAATGAAGGTCACTTCCAATTTTCTGACAATATAAATAATACCTGTGTAGTCATCAGTGCATATAAATCTGGGTGCAGAGCCAATATTCTTTACTATAGATTTCTAGTAGTAACAATATGAAATATATTGCCAAAGAGTTTTACAGAAAATTTGTACCTATTTATATTCCCTAGGGAGAAGGAGACAGAGTCTCAAGCAGACTCTACACTGAGTATGGAGTCCTACGCAGGGCTCATTCTCATGACTCCGAGATCACGACCTGAACAGAAACCAAGACTCTGACACCCAACCAACTGTGCCACTCAGGCACCCCCAGGCGCTCCTACTCCTGTATTCCTTGTATGTGGACACTAGTGATTACACTGGGCCTACCTGAATAATCCAGGATAATTCTCACATCTCAAAATCCTTAATTTAACTTCATCTGCAAAGTCTCTTTGGTCATATTAAGGTAATCTATTCAGATTCTGGAGGTCAGGACCCACATACCTTTGAAGGATCATTAGTGTGCCTACTACAGCCAAAATAGGGTTTTAAGAGAGAAAGTTACCAGGCTAACTCAAGACCATGAATGAAACTACTATACAACTTTCCAAAGTCAACGTAGAATAGGAATAATCCATAGCAATTTTGATTCAGTAGAATACAGAATACAAATTATCTACCTTTAAATGAGCCTTCTTTTAACAATTACACAAATATAGAACACAGTGTTTTTTAAAGCACTGTAATTGCTCCTTTAAAAAATAATCTGTATTGGGGCGCCTGGGTGGCAGTCAGTTAAGTGTCTGCCTTTGGCTCAGGTCATGATCCCAGGGTCCTGGAATTGAGCCCTGTGTCAGGCTCCCTGCTGGGGGAGGGGGAGGAGTCTGCTTCTCCCTCTCCCTCTGCTCCTCTCCCCTGCTTAGGCTCTTTCATTCTCTCTCTTAAATAAATAAAATCTTAAAAAAAGAAAAAAAAAGTTTGTATCTTCTAAGGACTATGGCTGATATACAGTTTTTGTGTTTTTTTTTCTGAAAACTTTTACTTATAACCTGCATATATAAGTAGCCACTTACTTTCCTGATTACATATAACTATCTTATTTGGTACCTGTTCAAAATAAATCACAAAACTAAAATATGCAGTACCTGGGGGTGGAATCTCTAGATCAGTTGTCTGCTGGACATTAGTACGACCAGGTCTAGGATCAAAAGCAGGAACCAAAGCAGAAAACTGCCGCTTGAGTACATAATCATCATCCCATGTTCTCCGACGTCCTCCTTTAGTTTCATACTCCTCTTCTTCCTGTTAAAATTCCACATATAGATAAACAAGATAAAACTTTTCATTATTGCAAAAGTGATGTGCTATCTTTAAAATGAGGTGTATGTTAAATACCTCTCTACAAAGCTACTGCACTTCCTTATTCAGCCATATTTCTTAAGCACAAAATGAGCAAATATAAACGTGGATAGGCACATACATTTCTTAATGATTTAAGCTTACCAAAGTTATGTTGCCTTAGTGCTGGTTACACTAATCAACACACGATAAAACGAAAAAGAAGCATATACATACCCTGTATCAGTGTCAATGTCCTGATTTTGATATTAGACTCTAATTAGGTAAGGGGTAACCACTGGCAGAAATTGCACAGAGGGCATAAGTCCGCTCTACTATCTTTGCAACTTCCTGTAAATCTGTAAACTTACAATTACGTTTAAATAAGTTGCTTTTAAAAAAATATAAGTAAACTTTATTACACACTGAATGATATACAAAATATAATGCATGGAAGATGTTTCAAATAACTATGGGGCAAATAAATCAAACATATTTGACAAAGTGCTGGTAACCATTACAGTCAGATGATGAGTTCTTGGGGATTCATTGCATTATTCTTTCTACTTCTAGCATGTTTGAGAATTTCTGTAAGGAATGGTTTTTTAAAGGAACATTTTCTTCTCTTTTACTATCAACAAAAAAAGAGATCAATGAGTTGTAAATGTTGTAAATATCTGATGTAATAAATAAGCCCCTCATATTCCAAACACTTAATTAACTTTGTAACAAATCAAATGGACAGATGATAGCTCTGTAGCCAGAACGTTTGTGTTTTAGTTCTAGATCCAAAACTTCTACGTGTGACCTTTACCAATCACTTCATCTGAAAATTAGGGCTAATAATAACCCTCAAAACGCTGTTGAAATGATTGAAGTAGTTAATACATGGAAAGTACTGAAAACAATGGCTACGATTTAATTAATGATCAATAAATGTTCAGCTAACAAATATTATTATCCATACTACTATTACTGAAAACTATAAATCGTAGATAATAGCAATTAATCATTGTAATAAATGTTCACCATTACCCAAGGACCAAGATGAAGTGCTTTCAAGTAGCAAACTCCTTTATGCGTTATGCCAGGGCAATCATGGAGTCTGTACAATATAGGACCAATCAGTAAGTGAAATTTCTTTTTGTTTATCTGGTAGCTTCTTACTCCCACCTCAACTCCCATATAGTTTTCTAGGCATTTTGGTTGATGCTTTACTGTGAAAGGGGGAAAAATACACTGTAGGGAAGATAAACATTAAGATATTACCTGCTCCCCAATAGGTCGGCTCCCTGCTCCAGCGGGGACTTGTGGTAGCTGTGAGGTGACAGCATGGTGTGTTACATCAGAACGAGAGCCAGCTCGACGCTGAAGGGATGGACGTCTCAGAATCTGAAATAAGAAAATGTAAAGAGACATGTCTAATTATTTGACTCATATATATATCCCTATTCAATCTTAACCCCTATAATCAAAACTATCATTAAAACACTTTATAATTGAATGCTTTATATTCAGCATGCATCACATACAATCTTCACAAGAAATATGCTACAGTAATACCTGTTTTTAAGTAAGATACTAAAAGCATTTCTTGGGAGTCCTTCACCCCATTAAAAGAGAAATAAAAAATATACAAGTTACAATAAAGGGTATTCTCAGGCAAAAGTTCAGTTTGAAGACAATCACAGGAGTTTAACATTAAGAGTTCCGGATCACACTTCCTAAGCTTGGGTGCCCACTTTTGTACTTAACTGACTGATTAATTAGGACATATTACTTCTTCTATGCCTCAACCTCATAGGGGTAAAGACTGATGAAATAATACAGAGATACTGCCCACGAAACAGTACATACTAAAATAGTCTAATTATTGTGAAAAAAACATGACAATTATATTCTTCAGGATCAGTGCAGTTCTTTTAAACCTATTAAAACATAAGCATGTGACATTTTAGTATTTTCCATATATAACCAATTTATTTTCTTTTAAAAGAGAATCATAAATGCTCAGATTAAAGGTGCTTTTCTTAATTAACCACATTTTTCATACTCATGCCATATTTCCCTATTTCAAAGTTTAACCAGGACTCCGTTCTTCCTCTCACTTCAATTATTAACATCTTATGTCAGTTAAAAGAATGGGAGACACTCTCTCTACCATAACCTCCTCGTATTCTTGGTCCTCCTGATTGTCATCTTCATTCTCATCGTCCTCCTCGTCTGGCTCAGGCAGGTCTTCATCATCATCTAGTTCAGCTAACAGAGTACTGGCACGGCAGCTATCCAGGAAATCTACAAAAGAAAACAGTTCTCAATACAACTGACAAAGCATTACAAGGTAATGGTACTGGTTTATTCAAGAGACAAGTATAAAAACAACACTGAGTGATGCCACCCTTCTTCCGCCACCACAAATACAAAATAAGTAATATTGGTTACAGGAATGGTAGAAAACAACACAAGATAAAGGATGACCACAAACCAAATCCAAGTCTACGAACTTGTAATATAAAAGATCAACAATATGGGCTAGGTTTAAAAATAATAATCCTATTGCCAATGTCTGCATCAGCCATAGGAAGCATAACATGGTGTGAAGAGAACACTTTGGAGTCATTCACTCTGTCAGCAAATATCTACTGAGTACCTATGTGCCAAGAGCTGTGTTAGGCACCAGATATATTGCTGTAAACAAAACAGACATGGTCTGAGCCGCCATGGAGCTTAAAGGGAAGAGAGGCATTTAAAAAATAAACAAAATGAGGGGCGCCTGGGTGGTTCAGTCAGTTAAGCATCCGACTCTTGATTTCGGCTCAGATCATGATCTCAGGGTTGTGAGACTGAGCCCCATATTGGGCTCCATGCAGGGCATGGAACCTGCTTAGGATTCTCTCTCTCCCTCTGTCTCTCCCCAGTGGTCATGCTCTCAAAAAGGAAAAGGAAAAAGAAAAATATATATATATATAAACAGAAACTGTAAAACATCATATAAGGGAAAAGGCAGAATAAAGTCAATTAGAGACCAGGTTTAGCTACATGACCTGGCAGGTTAATGATAACAACTACTTATGGACACTGCCTATTTACTATGGAGTACTGTATGTACCATCTTTCATATTATCCATATTCCCTTCCCTTACCAGCCCCCCAATGAAGTCTGTGTCAGATAAGCACAGTCCCACACAATGAAGATGCTGACAAGCTGTTCTGCATAAGGATTGAAAAAGTAATAATGGGACTAAAACAGGGGAAGTTTTACTAGATATGAAAGAAAAAAAATTTCTGTGGATAAAAAGACAATACCCACTCCATATTCCAAAAGAACATTCAGAAGACCATTTATAATTACTTGGTAGAATCTATTATCTGCAAACCTCTGAACCAAATATATATGTTTTAAATCTAATGATTACATAAGACTACAATTCAATACCTTTTACTAGATGGCTAGTAGAAGAAAGAGGCCTGATACTATATTCAATTAGTTTCTAAGGCACACTTTTTTTTTTTTTCCAAGATTTTATTTATTCATTCTACATTGATAGAGACAGCCAGCGAGAGAGGGAACACAAGCAGGGGGAGTGGGAGAGGAAGAAGCAGGCTCATAGCAGAGGAGCCTGATGTGGGGCTCGATCACATAATGCCGGGATCACGCCCTGAGCCGAAGGCAGACGCTCAACCGCTGTGCCACCCAGGCGCCCCCACTTTTTTTTTTAACACTTTAATATTCTGGAATCAGAATGTGTCTTACCAGCAATGGCAAGTCACAGCTAAACTGGAAGCATTTTTCGTTAGTGACATAAAATAATTAATGGCATCTTAAATTTGATGAAATATATTATCCCTAACACATGTAAGGTGCCATCCTGTAATTTAGGAGGGGTTCTCATGAACATGATGTGGTAGTACACACACACACACACTCAGTTCCACTTTTTTCCCCATTTTTGGCTTACTTTCAAATGAAAACAATCTGACTTTAGATACTGAAATCCCATCTCTCACATGTTATAAATTCACTGAAGTGAAAGCTTTTTTACTTGTGATCTTCTCTTTATCAGAATATAAGAACACTTAAATAGCTCCTTATTTCATAGATTTTTGACCATATCACAGAATCACGTCCCTCAAAACCTAACACAGTAAAAGTCTGCATATAGAAATTATTTTATAAAGCAGATGTTCTTCTGATCCCTCACAGCAGCACCCTTAAAGAGTTCTCCAGTTTTAGAAATGTGAAAAAGGAAATTGTAATCATCTAACAATAATTTTCAAAAGGCAACCAGCAGCCCTCTTTAATATTCTTTCCCACTAGCATACCCACAACCTTCCTAACTTTCACATGACCAATAATTAAAGCTTGAAGTTAACATGTAACAAATGAATAGGGAGGGGCAGAGGGGCTCCATGAGAAAAACCAGAGTGGAATATAGTTTATTCAATGAATTTACATTACTTCAGTGTCATCATCATCACCGTTTTGCTACATACACATTTAACAGGTAAGGCAGACACAGAGAAACATAATGATTCTCTTAAAACCACAGAATGTCAGATCCAACTTTTGGCTTGGAATAGGAGAGGACACATTCAGAGAAAAAAAGAAAACACATTAAAGTAAGATTTACATAAAATAGTACTTAAAATATATCTTCATATAAATGTTCTTGTATTTAAAACTAACAAGTTCAATCTTTAAAAAGAACGGGCAAGTGCCTGGGTGGCTCAGTCATTTGAGTGTCTGCCTTCGGCTCAGGTCATGATCCCAGGGTCCTGGGACTGAGTCCCGCATTGGGCTCCCTGCTCCACAGGGAGTTGGCTTCTCCCTCTGCCTTTCCCCTGACTCATTCTCTCAATCTCTCTCTTACATAAATTTAAAAATCTTAAAAAAAAAAAAAAAAAAAAAAAAACAGGCAATGGTATCAAGGCTGTATGTATGTATGTATACTCATGGTAAAGTGTATTCCACAATGATGATGGAAGCACAACCCCTTCTGAAAGGCAATTCAGTAATTACTTCTTTTAAAAATGTACCTTAAGGAAATACACAAGAGTGCAATTCAAAGGTGCTGATTCATAACAACGTTTATGGTAATGAAAAGGTATAACTTAAATGTCCAAAATGGAGAATTTATTAAATAATGATCATATAGTCAAACATTACAGAAACACATCAAACAATGTGAAAATAATCTCACAATATACTGAGTGAAAAGAGCTATCTGGAAAGATAATCCCTTTCTGGGGAAAGAAGAGGGGCCAGATACAGTTCAATCACCAATGGCCAATAATTTAATCAATCATGCTTAAGTCATGAAGCCTCTAAACACCTCCTCCCTCTACCCCCGCAAATGGGGGATTCAGAGCTTCCAGAGTGGCAGACAAGGATACATCCATGGAATGGGAGAGTCCCCAAACTCCAAAGGGACAAACACTCCCGTGCTTGGGACCTTCCAGACCTCACCCTATGCATCTGGCTGTTCCTGAATTACACCCTTTTTATAAGAAACGGCTGATCTAGTAAATAAGATGTTTTCCTGAATCCTGTGAGCCACTCCAGCAAATTTATCAAACCAGAGGAGAGGGTCACAGAAGCCTCCAATTTATAGCCAACCTGTAGCACGGACCTGGACTTTCGATTAGTGTCTGAGGGGTTGGGGAGGTGGTGTTATGGAACTGAGTCCTTTACCTATGGGACATGACACTATCTCCAGGTAGTTAACAGTGCCAGAATTGAGTGACTGAGTTAAACTGCAGGACACCCAGCTGGTGTCTGAAAACTGCTTGGTATGGGAAATCTTCACAAACATTTGGTAGTCAGCGGGGCAGCAGTAAAGTATTGTGTGAACAGAGTGTTGGGAATAAAGGAGACACATGGGGGAGTGTTTTTCCTCTTACATTATAGTATACAAAGAATATAACTTTACAAAGCTTATTAGTCTCTTACACTTCTTTTCTGATAAACGTATCAAATATCTTTGTTGTTATGATTCTTCCAATAAAACTTCATTAGTGCACAAATGGTAAAAAAAGAACACAAAAGTTCCTAGATGTCTGCTTATGATGGGATAATTTAATAGCCCCCATAGCACGGAGTTTTTTCGTCTTATATGAAGATGCCAGATCTTTAATAAGAGAGGATAATTATTTTCTAACTGACAGTTAAAAACAGCATAGCAGGAAAACATACTAAAAGCATCACTATACAAATACCTAAGTATTTTAAACTATCACTTACCATATAAGGAATACTCTGCCTCCTGACCTGTGTCACTCTCACTGGAGGTTGATGTGAGGCTGGTAGTTAGAGTATTACTTAAGGACTGACCAACGGATAAAACTGTTGTTGCTGTGGCTACATTGCTGCTGCTAGTCACACTGGATGTTGACATTGTCACTGTTGATGTGGTACCAGGTGTCGTCAAATTGGGGAAACTCTGAGCACCCATAAGAGGAGAAGCTAAAGATAAAAATGAAGCAAATCAGTACAACTGGGGGGACTGTACAAACCTAAGAAAAACTAGATTATATATTTAGAATAAAAGAATGAGATCATGAAGCACTAATTATTAAAAGGCTGAAAAGCAACAACTTTGGGAACCCAACTGAAATCCAACTAAAAAATCCTTGTTTGTATACCACTGTTATTTTTCAAAAAATTAAGCCTTGCTTTTTTAAAAAGTGAAACAGGCAATGAACTAATTCCCAATGACATCTTCCAAAGGAATTACTTCAACCCATTAGCTTAAGTTGGAATTAAATACCTTCCAGGAGCTAGTATCAATTTAGAGCCTAAGGAAAAGTTAAACCAGTGTGATGCTCTGATTTCAGTTGACTATGACAATATTTAATAGTTATCTATTTCCTCATGCAGCTGAACAATTTCTCTTAGAAGAGTGAAAAACAGAAGTGTGTTACTGTTTTATCCTTTCAGATTAAGAGGTTCTTTATCACACCTGACCTGAATTCTTAAGAGACCATGATTCTCTAGAACTTCACTACAGATTCCTGCAGTGCTAAGTCTGACGCAGTTGTATGTAACACGGTTAATGATCTAGTTAAAGACTGCAGCCAGAACCCACTGAACGAGAAACCCTACTTTGCATCCCTCCGAGTGGAAAAACCATTGGGTTCCATAAGGAAAAGCTCACTTACTTGCTGTGCTCATCACATTCCTCCCCAAAGTATTAGTGTTGTTATCACTGCTGCTTCGGCTTAGATTCATGTTGTTCGTGGCATTAGTCCGTGCTATGTTTGCCACTCTCCTTACAAAACTCTCCAAGCTAGATGTTTCTCTTGAGGACAGATTAGGTACACTTGCACTAGAGCTCATAGGGGCCCCAGCAGCCAACAAAGAACTCACTGACAGTCTGTTACTTGCTGAAGAGCTAAGGGGCCGTTGTGAAGCTGCTTCTTTATTAGTTAACTCAGACACTGAACTAACGTCAGGAGAACTAACACTAACAATTCCCATGGATATTGCACTAGACTCCCCAGGAGTGCGAACAGAACTATCAGGGCCTAACTTTCTTTCGGCATTTTCACTTCCCGTTTCCGCAGTTAAGGTGCTGGTGCTTGCACTGGAAGATGACCCTACTTCTGTTTGAGGGACGTTTTCAGCAGATGAAAGAACAACAATTGGTTCATGGACATCAGCTCCTGAAACTATACTGTGTTCCATTACAATTTCTGATCTCCGTTCCGTTTTGGTCGAACCCAAGCTGATGTCGCTGCTACTGGCCACGCTACACACAGAACTGCTGCTTCCTTTTCTACTTGAGGAGCCTGCAGCAGCAGATGTCTTGTCTGGACAGTTGTTTTTCACCAAGCTGCTCCATGATTGCGTTGTGCCTGAAACAGTGGATGAAACAGGTTTGGGTGATGCCACTGTATCAGGGTCGTACCCTGGTGCAAGCTTGAGGTCAAATTTTCCTTCTGCGCCCATACGGTAAGAGTTTGAGCCACCAGCATCCCAGGTGACATCAATCCAGCCTGGAAAGGGACAGGAGTTTGTGAGACCCAGCAGAAAGCAGAGAGGAGCGTGTCAGACAGTAGCTCCACAATATGGGATCAGCTTTTCATCAGTGCTGAACTTCTCTGAATTTCTATATAGTCATTTAAGGTCTGCCAATTAAAATTAAATTCTTCCTTTTATTTCTCTTATTTCTGAACTGCGTGCTCTGCTGATACCTGAAAACAATGTAAGGGTCATGTTTACATCTATAGGGGTGTCTTTTAAGGGGAAGAACTGTTAAAAACTGTAAAAAGACTGATACAAATGGCGAAATACTACAACTTCAGTTAAGTACAGATGAAATCTAAATAAAAGTTTTTTTAATTGCTAAATATGACTATGTGGTCAAATGTTCTTTCTAGAAAAAAGTTCTGACTTATCATTAATTTTTAACTTTGGGCTAACTTCTAACAATTGACAAACAAAATGTTTTTATATTACTGCACAAATTTTAGGTCACCAGCTCAAATAACACTAAGTTAGCATTTCGGTTGTGTTCTCAAAGTTCAGTGGTTACTTGGTTTTCTTATAAGTTTAATATATTTGAATAAGCACAGAAAATTCTAAAAACAAAATTTTTAAAGTACTGCTAGGCTTTTTATTAGAACCTATAAGCTAAAGCTAAAAATGTGCAAAGAACTAATGAACGTGATATTCAATGTATATTTACTTGTACTTGTAAAACAATACTTGTTCTTTTTAAAAAACAGTAATTAACTTCTGAAACCAGTAAAACAAATTGCCTATTAGAATGGAAAATAATAAAAATTTTACAATCTTAGTTTAGTGTTATAAGCTAACTACTTCAGGGCAAAACACAACACATAAAAATACATGTATTTTTAAAAATAAAAAAGCCTTTATAAAGTCTGAAAGTACTTCACCCATACACGCAGGTACTCCCATGCATGCGCACATGGGCACGCACACACACACACACATAACAAGTTCATATATATTTATGATGAAGCTCAGAGGGGTATAAGTAATACTGAATTACCTGTGGGGATTATCTGCATAGGAGTTCTATGAGAGGAAAACTAACAGCCCCAAATCTACATAATCTAGTTTTGATGAAATTTCAATTGCCCCCATTTTCTCCATATGCTGAAATAACTTCTGAAGAACCAACATTTAACCGTCTCTTCTGCAACATGGGATAGTGTGAATAAAGGAAAGCCTCCAAAACATATACCAATTTCAAATAAAAATAACATTTATACGCATTAATCAGCCCAAAAATATATTGATAATTTATTTTCTTCATAGCAATCATCAAGATCTGTAATTACATGTTTATCTGTTTCACTCAGAAGGCAGGAAATCATACTTTTTTGGTGACCATTGTTTATATGAAATCTAACAAAGTACCTTTACATAGTAGGCACTCATATTTGTGGGAAAAAAAAGGGTATTCCCACTGACACATAGATTCTTTAGAAAGGAAAGATATTTGGGGCACCCGGGTGACTCAGTCAGTTAAGCATTCTACTCTTGATTTCAGTTCAGGTCATGATCTCAGGGTTGTGAGATCGAGCCCACGTTGGGCAGGGTCCACGCTAGATGTGGAGCCTGCCTAAGATTCTTTCCCTCTCCCTTTGCCCCTCCCCACCAAAAGAAATGGTTGGTTTAGGGGTGCCTGGCTGGTTCAGTCAGCGGAGTGTGTGATTCTTGATCTTAGGCTTGTGAGTTCAAGCCCTACATTAGGTACATAGAGTACTTAAAAGTAAAATATTTAAAAAATTAAAAAAGAAAAAGAAAAAGAAATGGTTGGTTTACTATTTGAAAGCTAAGCACTTTCTCTAACATAAGTTTTTAATATAAGACTTAATATGAATGGCCACTTTGGTCAGCCAAAACTGTGAACCGCTACAATAGGCCAGTCAGCAAAAATAAGCTTTTCTTATATACTAAATTCTAAAATTAAGATTCCCATTTTTCCTAGGCAGTTGCTTCAGCTGACTCCAGCCTGAGAAAAATAAACTGCATTCATATACCCCTAGCTAGCCCACACACTTAAAAGCCGAAAAAAACAATTTAGGGGAAACAGAATATTAACTAAGTATCATTAAGATGTCTAAAAACACTTAAAATTTCTGGATTGAATGGTACTACTTTCCTCTCAACTATTATTGGTTTTTATGAATTTTGGCAGTTACATATCTGCTCATTCACTGTAAACCTGCTATAATGACAACAATTTGCAATTATGGTATAACTCTACAGAAATGCATTAAGTAGCAAGGTAATACAAGGAACAGAATCTTAAAAACAGTAAAATCAAGAATGTATTTAGGTAAATAAATGCCTGCATCACACAGAACATGAATATATTAAGATACTAAGTGTTAGTCATTCTCCTAAGCACTGTCACCATTTTTACAGCTCTTCAGATATTTGGTGTAAGTTAAGAATATGAACATTTTACTCCTTTTTGTTTTTAATACCAAGCAAAATTCTTAAGAACACACTACTGGCTAGGCAAATTATCCACTAATAAATCAGCCTTTTGAGTATTTGTAAGAAAAAAATTAGGCATTTAAGTTGCTTCTGGAAATTTAGGAGCAATTTATTAAGTGGGCATGGACTTCTCTAAAATCTACAGCATCAAAGGTTTTAAATGAATTTGATTTAAACAACAACCTTTACCTTATAAAATATCAAAGTCTAAAATCCAAAGAAAAGCTAGTAGACTGAGAAACGTTATGAACGTCATTTTATAATCTATTAATAAATGAAAAGGCTACAATCCTTGTTCTATGCTTTATTAAAAAATAGTTGCTAAAAATGTTAATGCTTTTTCTTCTACATGACTTATAAAATAGAAGATTACTCCCGGATTCCTATCACACTAACAAGAAAAGCATAAGAAATTAAAGATCTATGAAAACTTATGAATAGACCAAAAAAAGCAGAAAATGTGTCTTTAGAGTAGTCAACTTATACTAACTTAATAATCACTTTAAAATATTAGCATTAAGTTCTAAATCGAAACAGAAATTAAAATTTTCCCGTAATTCTAAGTAATTGATTTTTCCGTTTTTAATGTGAAATCAATACAGTTCTTCAACAGAGTGGTAGAACATTAATACATTTTGTAAACTATCCCAAAATAACAAAAGAAAAATATTTTGTATCCCATTTCTACACTAAAAATGCCAAGTACCTACTCACCATTATGCAGTTCCCCTGTGACGGTACCTTCTCCCTGTGGGCTGCCATCCTGATCTCGCCATTTCCAATCAAGGCCTCTGATCACTCGAGCCCCTGGAACCATGTATTTCAGAACCTGGGAGCGAACTAGACGTCTTTGTCTTCTAAGATTAGCTTCTGCTTCCTTAGCTGCTTTCCCTGTAAAGTAGAAATTCAAGAAATATAAACAAGTCACATTTTATAAAAAGAACTGTCTCAGTAAGTTAAAACCCTGTTATCATCTCTTTACCTAGCTGGTCTTCACACACTCCATTTACAGTGCCATAAAGTTCGAATCCAGACAGTGACAGGTAGTGGGTTTGTCCACTAGCATTCTTCCCCATCTGTTTAATTCTCACATGTCGCCACCCTTGTTTCTCATCCTTTGGTGGATCAAGAGGCCAGGTCGCTGTTGACCTGTGAATGTGTTGGAGAAAAAATGGTGTAATGTTTTAAAACAGATGAAAAAGATGTTTAAGGTGGGGAAGAATTTTTACATAATAGAGACCAATAGAAAAAATACAACAAGTTCCACATTCGGTCTGTTACTGAATTCCACAGTTTGTTACACAAGAATCAAGATATCAAAGGAGAAAATCAGCCATCAAGAAAATAAGTTAAAAATGAAATGTTTAAATGTAGACAATTAATGACTCATAACTTTAAATGATTTATGACCGATAAAAAGACAAGAAATAAGAAATTTTAAGAGTAACAAATATGCTTATGATGAAAAAGATTTTTTAAAAATTCTTGCAAAGTTTAAAATGATATATTAAAATATTAAATTTAAAGCCTGAAAAATATTATCTATTAATCCAAATGTTAAGGAGCTCCCTCCGTACATGAACAATGCAGAAAGTAATTTAACTCCATGCCCTATATTCCCTTCAAAATGTGCCACACTGTTCTATTACAACTTAGTGGAACTAAAATTTTTAGAAATATAATACTTTCGAGGGACCTGGGTGGCTCAATTGGTGAGTGTCAGACTCCTGGTTTCAGTTCAGACTGTTATCTTAGGGTCATGGGATCGGCAGCATTGAGCCCCGTGTTCAGGATGGAATCCTCCTTCTCCTGCCCCCTCAGCCCCTTCTGCATGCATACTCTCTCTCAAATAAATAAATAAAATTTTTAAAAAGGAATATAATACTTTTTTTAAAAAAATCATGACTAATATATAAAATTTAGAAAAAGAGATATATAAAAATAAGAAAAATTTGAAAGTTAGCTGTAATTCTATAACCGGAAATAGCTACTGTTAATTTGTAGAATATACATTTATATCATGTGTATATATGGAGAGTTTAGTAAAAAACTAATTCCATTTTTTGTTTTTATTAGTATGCTATATATACACATATATAACTATATATCAATTTCTTTTTAAATAAATAGGCTCAGTGTACTACTAATGTTTTATCTAAGCTGGTAAAAGTTTTGGTAAAATTATCGTTTCAAAGTTTTAATACCTAAATTATAGTTTCAAGTGATGTTTTTAAAAAGAAAATCTTGCTTCAATATTTCACAAAGAAGAGAGCTCTAAGAGCATACAGTTATAAAAATAAACAAAGCTCTTTACTGAGTTTTCAATTTGCAAAGACTCCTCAACTAACCCTGGTTCATTGAGACTGCAGTCATCAACATGGGTATACAAAGAAGTCCAGTTCTGTCCATCTTTGGATACCTGGAAAACCCAGTTTCTCAGTGCAGACCTTCCATAACCACGAGCATGACGAAGTGTATATGCTGATGGTATCACCCAGAGACCCAGATCTATGGCAAACCAGGCATTCTTATCATCATTGCTATGACAATTTAAAGCT
This sequence comes from Ursus maritimus, assembly GCF_017311325.1. Classification (NCBI taxonomy): domain Eukaryota; kingdom Metazoa; phylum Chordata; class Mammalia; order Carnivora; family Ursidae; genus Ursus; species Ursus maritimus. Next base: position 8,160,607 of record NW_024426230.1, read on the forward strand.
GAATTATCACGACTTAGTATGTCTTCTAAGCGGCCATAAGGTAGATTTCTTCCTTCTGATGATGTTACTACTACAAGTCCATAAGCAGCTGGATTTACCCATTCATATGCAGTTCTGAATAAAAGAAAAAAATAAACAGTTAACACTATTAAAATAACTGCAATTTATTCACACTAGCTTTTTTCCACATAAAATTATATTTTTTTAAATCTTGACAATTTAGATATTTTTTCTTCATAAAAAGTAACTGAGATAGTCTTATATTTAACCTCTAAGACAAAATTCCTTAAACTGTAAGATACTAAGAGTGGTTAATAATTTTATTCTACTACCTAGAATTCTTTTTCCAGGTGACTATTTTCACTTTACATTAAATAGCATGACTTACTTGGCATTTGTCCCAATCCAGTAAATGATTCCATTTTCATCAAAATCATGCTGGTGCCGAAATATAAAATTTTGGCCTTCTCTTAATTTCCGAACAAAAACAAATGAAGAACGATCAAAATCATACCACTGCTTTGCTACCTATACCAAAGAAAATACAGAAGACACTCACCTCAATAATGCTATTTTCAAATGCACTGCCCACTTTTTCCTATCCCTTTAATGTGACTTATTTTTTTAAGAGTTTATTTATGAGAAAGAAAGAGAGCGAGCGAGTGAGAGCATGAGCCGGGAGGTGGGGGGGGAGGCAGAGGGAGAGGGAGAAGCAGACTCCTTGTTGAGCAGGGAGCCCAATGTGGGACTCGATCCCAAGACCCTGAGATTATGACCTGAGCTGAACGCATACGCTTAACTGACTCAGCCACCCAGGTGCCCCACAATGTGACTTATTTTATTGCAACAAATACTCATTAAAGAATATTTGGGGAAAATCCCACAAAGAAATAAAATAAGAATAAAACAGAATCCACTTGAGATTCTGTCTCTTCCTCTCCCTCTGCCCCTCCCCTGCCACACATGCACTCTCTCTCAAAAAATAAATTTTTAAAAAAAGAATATTTTGGGAAAAAACAGAAAAACTCATATTTCTTTTTTTTTTTTTTTAAGATTTTATTTATTTATTTGACAGAGATAGAGACAGCCAGCGAGAGAGGGAACACAAGCAGGGGGAGTGGGAGAGGAAGAAGCAGGCTCATAGTGGAGGAGCCTGATGTGGGGTTCGATCCCATGACGCCGGGATCACGCCATGAGCCAAAGGCAGATGCTTAACCGCTGTGCCACCCAGGCGCCCCGAAAAATTTTGGTACAATATGATCAGATGTTGTTTTACCCTGTCTGTTGAAATAATGGAGTAAAGAACTACTCTATGATATTAATAGTGGGGTACTTTGGTTGTAGAAATATGAGTTTTTCTGGGGCGCCTGGGTGGCACAGCGGTTAAGCGTCTGCCTTCGGCTCAGGGCGTGATCCCGGCGTTGTGGGATCGAGCCCCACATCGGGCTCCTCCGCTGTGAGCCTGCTTCTTCCTCTCCCACTCCCCCTGCTTGTGTTCCCTCTCTCGCTGGCTGTCTCTATCTCTGTCAAATAAATAAATAAAATCTTAAAAAAAAAAATTTTTTTTTCTTCCTTATTGGTCTTTGTATATTTTAATAGCTATATAATATTCAAATTAATGGAAATAATTGCCAGCTTGATATTCTTTTCATTGACTGGCATTAAGGTTTTGTTCACAATTGTAGTATTACAAATGTCTCTAATAAACATCTTAATGAAGAAAGCATTTGTAGTGCATAAAGATTACTTTCTTAGAACAGAGTCCAAAAAATGGAATTATAAGGTCAAAGTGCATTACCATAACTCTGGACACATACTTCCCCAACTACTTTTCAGAAGGGTTAAACCCCATAGCAGAGTATGCCTATTTCACCATGGCCTTGCCAGAAACTCACCATTTTTAAGAGATACTGTTCCAGAGATTCAACTGTAGCTAGGGGTTCCATCTTCAACATCCTGCCAGTCCTGTCTATCAATGCAGTTTCACCAGGTGCACGTTCCAACCGAAATCTTAATCTTCTTGTAAGTATCTGTACAAAAATGATAAAACTGCTTGAGAGAGTACCTTTTCTCTTAGAACTGTAAAAATGAGAAACATTCTCAATAGTAATTGAAAACTGTAAGTTATAGTGTAACCATAGAAGAAAGATCAATATCTGTTTTCTATTAATTTTGTTTTTAAAAAGGACCACTGGGAGCACATGGGTGGCCCAGTCAGTTAAGCGTCCAGCTCTTAATTTCAGCTCAGGCAGTGAACTCAGGGTCATAAGATCAAGCTCCACGTCAGGCTCCATGCTCAGCACAGAGTCTGCTTATCCCTCTCCCTCTCTCTTTCTCTCTCAAATAAATAAATAAAATCTTTATAAATAAATACATACATACACACATACATAAATAAAATTTAAAGGGACCACTGAACAAGTGATACTGGCTTTCAAGAAAGAAACAAAGTTAAAAACGTACTTAGAATTCCTAAACAACTTTAAATACACGTGGTTTAAAGAAATCGTAAAACACTGTAACAGAAGTATTACATTCCTTACAAGCTGCAATTTTCCAGGTAAGTTATGAAAAATAGCTAATTATTTAGTTAATTTATTCCTTTATTTTTTTAATCATTCTTTTTTTTTTTTTAACTGAGTCAGCCAGGCACCGCTATGGCTTAATCAACTTTTAAAACTACAAGACAGCTTCCAATCCAATCCATTTTATTAAGCAAATATGAAACTAGCAATTTTGGGTAGTTTGATTGCTGTTTAAATCTTCACTATTTCCTACAGATACATAATCAAATACTTATATGGGCATGTGGGTAGCAGTTTAGACTGCAAAACTACTGGAGGGCACATCACCAGCCTTCCTTTATCTTGCACAGTCTCCTAAAATGGGAAGTACATAATAAAAGATGTTGATGTTCCTAGGACTGTACAAGCAGGGGAATTTCCAGTCTTTGAGACTTATCTCTGTATCATTTACTTATCAAGGATGAAGCCTTGGGGTGCCTGGGTGGCTCAGTCAGTTAAATGGCTGCCTTTGGCTCAGGTCATGATCCCAGGGTCCTGGGTTGGGCTCCCTGCTCAGCAGGAGTATACTTCTCTCTCTCCTCTTCCCTCCCCTCGCTCATGCTCTCTTTCTCACTCCTTCTCTCTCAAATAAATAAACAAAATCTTAAAAAAAAAAAAATGGAATAAAGGATGTACTGGGGCGCCTGGCTAGCTCAGTCAATACAGCATTTCACCCTTGATCTTGGGGTTGGAACTAGGAACCCCACATTTGGCATGATGATTGCTTAAAAAATACAATCTTTAAAAAAAGGGGAGGGAGGAATGTGTCAAAAAGCCCTTGCTCCTCTTCATTATTCTTTCCAAAATAAAACACAAAGTAGATCTCAACATCATGTTATATGTAATTCCATGTCAGGCAAACTGACATACTTTAACTCCCTGGACGATTTCTCTAGTCTGGGAGTCTACTGGTTTTGCTAACATTACTGGGTTGTTGGGGGGTATGGAAAGATTTTTGCCTCGAGTAGCCATTGTTTTGGCAAATACAGATTCTTAGTCACTTATTAAAGGGTTTATTTAGAAGAAACTATTCCATGCAATGCAATGCAGGAGAGATTGGATAAAGCCAACGTTCAGGCAAAATAACGTATAAGGAAGACTAAGGTAACCTACAGAAGATACAATAAAGATCTGGATTGGGATATTCATACAAAGAATATTTGTTTTGTCTATTCATATCTGGATACAGCTGCTAACAAAAGAATAAATGAATGTGAATGTCAACCAAAAAACATTTAGGAAAAAACAAGCTTTTTATAAAACCTATGACAGATTTCCTAAAGAATCAATAGGAACAGCTAAGGAGGGGCACCTGGGTGGCTCAGTCATTAAGCCTCTGCCTTCAGCTCAGGGCAGGATCCTGGCATTCTGGGATCAAGCCCCACATCAGGCTCCTCCACTGGGAGCCTGCTTCTTCCTCTCCCACTCCCCCCTGCTTGTGTTCCCTCTCTCACTGGCTGTCTGTCAAATAAATAAAATCTTTAAGAAAAAAAAAAAAAAAAGAGAGAAACAGCTAAGGAAGGCCACCTGGTTTTAACAAATGACATAAAGAAAGCAAGAAAAAAAATTGTCCTTAAAATATTTTCATACTTTCTCATCCACTGATACTCATAGGATGAAAGGATTTAACTCATAATTCTAGAACAAAAGGACCCATTTCTTTTCCTGCCTTTTCTACTGATAAAGCATCTTTTCCCACTTACCATCAACCAAATAAATGACTTCTTACAATAAACATTTATTGAAAATCCACAGCTATTTGATTAAACAAAAAAACTGAAATATTAATTCAAGAGTTATTTAAAAAACAACCAAATGGCACTAGGGGTACAGTCTCTAATGAGTAAGCAGATTGTTATTTAATACAATATGAAACAAAGTCTGTTCTTGTTTTTGTTTTCTTAAGCAAAGTAAAAGACTGCTCCTAAACGCACTCAGCATAGTAGCAACTGCATTTTTCATGGTTACCTGCAGGTTATATGTGGATCCAGGTGTATCATACAAATGGAGAGGTAGACGTTCAATAGACTCTAGTACAGCTATTAACTTCCGAATTAATGCAACTGCTGGTCGACTATGAAGAAAAAATAATTAGGAACGTTTATGTAATTTTATAACCAAGTTCATACAGAAACTGCATTAACCAACCTCACATAGACCCCTACTTTGTTTATGAGTACAAAGAAAAGTTTAATTTTGTATGAGACTACATCTAAGCAAACAAAAATACTCTCATAACTCAATTTCTGTCACTCAAGAGTATTTCATTTTACTTATAAGACTTTTATCAATCACATTCAAAGTAGACGACATATCATTTATTTTTTAAAGTTTTAACAATTATGGGATGCCTGGGTGGCTCAGTAGATTAAGTGTCTGCCTTCAGCTGAGGTCACGATCCCAGGGTCCTGGGATCAAATCCCATGCCATCAGGCTCCCTGCTCATCAGGGAGTCTGGTTCTCCCTCTGCCCCTCACCCTGCTCATGCTCTCTCTCTCTCTCAAATAAATAAATAAATAAAATCTTTTAAAAAAATGCTTTAAAAATCTTTTCCTATAATTATACATTTAAAATGTAAAGCCACTTTGTTTACTGAATTTAAAAAGTTCCTATTTTGTGTATAAGCACTATATTAGACTATTTTAAAGGAAGTATACCAACTTTCAAACACTGCAAACACCAAATTAAAAGAAATTTAGTGATTTACCTTTCATCATCTTCATTTTCACTAAAAGCTGTTTTAAAAACATTTATTCTTTCTACCAGTTGACTACAGTCTTGTTTCATATCGAAATCCATGCTCTAAAAAAAAGTTAAAAAGGTACCAAAAAAAAAAAATTTTAAGGCTGTTACCAAAATTTATCAAAAACACACACTACAAAGATAAATAATAAATTATTACAAAGTTAATAATATAATCTAAGTGAAATTATTATTTTCTTTCAATTAAAATTCTTTTTACTATATAACTAGTAGATGACAGCTAACATACAGATTTTTTACTTCCTGAATGTTATATAATGTGCTAAATCAGCTTTTCCCAAAGTGTAGTATGCAAGGTGATTTTAGATTATTTACAAATGAACATTTTCCATTTTAACAATATTATGTACTTTAGTTAGTATTAGAAAAAATGTAACTGGTATACCAAAACAATTTGTGATTTCACAAATATCACTAAGTGATATAATGTGATATATCAATATTATTTTAATAAACGGAAATTAGGCAAATGGTAAAATTAATGAAGGGAATGAACAACTTATAGAAGTTAAAGTGAATTTTAAGAGTGTACTACCACATTTAGTGATTAAGAGCAAAAATTAAAGTGGGAAGTAGAACTCCAGAATTTGTTATAAGTACATATGGTATGTTTCATTAAAATAAAGATTTTTATCACAATAAAGAGATATTAAAGGTAGACTAAGTTGAAGAGAAACATAAGGTTATTAGCAAATACTTGTCAAATAGTCACAGTAACTTCCTGAACAGTCATGGCTCATAAATTAATTTTATGCAAATAATTTAAGTACTTAAGAAAGTCTATAGACTAACTTCATTTTATGAAGAAATCAGAGCAGTGAATAGTGTTAAAACATAGGCTAAAGTAAGTGTTTTGTCAAAAAAATCTAGAATAAATTCTAATTGGGAAACTCAAAAATCTAAATAGATGCAATTACTGAATTGAACTGGCTCAAACTAATGATACAACATAAAGGAAAGGCCAGAGAAATTATAAATATTAACATTTATTACCTCAGTTTTTAAATATTTCTTGACAAAACAAATACTGCTTTGCCAAAAATGTAGCTACAAATAATTGTTAGAACTATAGTCTGTTCTGTACTATTTCATAAACTTACATTGTTTAAAACAGTAAGAAGTGCTTGCACCAATCCACTACTGCACATTTCATATGGTGAAATTGTGTTTTCATCCTTCAGAAGTACAATTAGATTTTCTAAGGCTGTCTTCATTAAGTCTCTCCAAGTGTTCTCACTCTCAATACACTAAAGAAAAAAAAAAGTTTTAATGAAGACAAAAATGGCAAAAAAATAAACAGGTCTTAACATACTTAATTTATCACAACATCAAATATCAAGAAAATAAGTCAGATATTAAATAAGAGGAAGTTCAAATTATTAATGTAAATTATATATACTCTACGAGGGTCAGGAAACAATTTTTTTTTAAGAGAGGGAAGGGGTGAAGAGGGGCAGAGGGAGAGGGAAAGAGAGAATCTTAAGCAGGCTTCCGGCTGAGCGCAGACCCCAATGCAGGGCTTAATCTCACCACCCTGAGATCATGACCTGAGCCAAAATCAAGAGTCAGGATGTGTAACCAACTGAGTCACCCAGGTACCCCATGCACAGAACATTTTATAAAGGGACAATTATGTCAGGCTTTACGAGCTATATCGCCTCTGTCACACCTATTCAACTCTGCCCTGCAACCACACCACCATTACATTTTTATGTAATTTTCATGTATCAGAAAATACTACTCTAACTTCTGATTTGTTTTCGACCAATAAAAAATATAAAAACCATTCTTAACTCACAAAGCCATATAAAAATAGGCGGCAGGCCTAATTTAGCCCATGGGTGATAATCTGCTAACCCCTAATCAATACCCAGAATAAAAAGGATAAAGGGGGAAAAACTAAACCAAGATCAATGTGTGTCATAAAATCTAGAGGCTAAATAACATACTTGTCTATTCGTATGAAGTTCCCAAGATGACTCTAATTGAGTTGCTATGTTTCTAAGTGTTACCACTACTCCACGAGGCATGCTTTCAACAGCTTTAAAGTGGTCGTCATATAAATCTCGAGCCATAGTTCGTACCTACCAAATTAAAATTACAAATATGAATTTTCACAATAGTTTGAACAAATCTCTTTTACCTACATATAAATGTGCAACTTTTAAATTAAATTTTTGTACCATTACCAACTTCCAAAAAATGTTGCTACTTCTACTCATATGTCAAAAGGTTCTAACTGCTGAAAAAGTACTCTAGTAGATTTAAGCAATAGCAAATAGAAGAAATCATAATCTTAATTTCTGGTTATTTAAACTTTGTATTCATATGCAAAGAGGAGCTTATTTCATTTAAATGAATTTTAACAACCTGTAAAAAATTAACTTTGCTTTTTTTTTTTTTTTTTTTTAAAGATTTTATTTATTTATATGACAGAGATAGAAACAGCCAGCGAGAGAGGGAACACAAGCAGGGGGAGCGGGAGAGGAAGAAGCAGGCTCATAGCAGAAGAGCCTGATGTGGGGCTCGATCCCATAACGCCGGGATCACGCCCTGAGCCGAAGGCAGGCGCCCAACCGCTGTGCCACCCAGGCGCCCCTAACTTTGCTTTTTTTTAATAAAAGTAACCAATTAGAAAATAAAAACAAGCAAAAAAAAAAATAATAAGCCACCTATAACTCAATCAACCAAAGTTGAATCTTTTTAACTTTTTAAAAAAACTTTATTTAAAGACTTACTTGGCTTTATTCAATGTCATGAATTAGGCAGCTTTCCATCTAGTACATAGAAAGGAACTCCCCCAGAGTTGAACCTTTTCATAGGGTTCAACTTTAGGTTTTACTTTAGGGGTGCACTTGAGGTTTTGTTCTTTTTTCCATTTATATTATTCACACAAAGTATAAATGACACTATATAATTTTACATATTTAATCATAAGGAGGAATGACTGCAGTTGATTTTGACTAGTCACCTCTCATTTAAATTAATGTTATTTGAGACTTTCTGTCACCGGAGCCATGGAGGAGCAGCAGCTATGGCTCTGCACTACCCCGCCGCCGTGGGCCTCAACAAGGACCACAAGGTGGCTAAGAATGGGAGCATGCCGAGGCACAGCCGCTGCACTGAGCACCTCACCAAGCACATCAAGTTCGTGCAGGACATGATCCGAGAGGTGTGCAGCTTCGCCCTATACCAGCAGTGTGCCATGGAGGTGCTCAAGGTCTCCAAGGTCAAGTGCACCCTCAAGGTCACCAAGAAAAGAGCAGGGACACACATCCATGCCAAGAAGAAGAGAGAGGAACTGAGCAATGTCCTGGCAGCCATGAGGAAAGAGGCAGCCAAGAATGACTGAACCTCTGAGCCTTTCTGGAACTTGAAAAAAAATTAAAATTAAAATAAAAATAAATTAATGGGTCCCAGGCTTGGGTATGATAAAATTCAGGAAATATAGTCTTTAAAAATATTTGCCTAAATAATGTAAATTTAGGACTTCTGTCATTTCATTTAAATCACAAACTAACCTAGCATAACTCTAATGTAATAGAAAAAAATTCACTCCTGAAAATGAATTAATAGTACCTTTTCATTCTACTTTGGTATGCCTTTCAGAATTAAGAGGTAAGTAAGCTCTGAATATTAGACCACACTTAAGATACTACCCCTTTATAAAATAGTATTAATAAGTGAAAATGAAGGTTAAAATTAATAGTTAAAATTACTTTTACCTAAAACCAGTATATTTTGATATGTACTACTTTCATACCCAAGAATAGCCACGTGGTCAATGAGTTACTACTAACTTTAAGAAACAGAGTCAATAATCATATATTCTTTAAGAATATGAAAATATAAGACTGAGACTATGTTCTCCTTGATTTACTTTATTTCTTTTCTTCTGTATCATGAAATTTCAGTTCCTTCTGAGTCTTAATTTGGTTGGTTAATACAACCTATCAAGAATTATAAGAAATTTCTGAGACAGCTGAGTGGTAGGTTTAGAAACAATTATAGCTGATCCTCATTATTTCAGAATTCTGTATTTTTGAGGTCAACTACACACTAGAATTTATTTGTAATCTGCAAATCAATACTTACAGTGCTTTCACAGTCACTTGCGGACAAGAACAATGCAACAACACATGCACGTTCTCGGGTGAGGTCAAACAAAGTGAACTCTACCTTTAAACAAGTGTCATACTTTTGTTAGCTCTCTATTAACAAGTGTCCACCTTTCCACACTCAATTTTGTGCCACGTTTTTTACACTTTTGTGGTTTTGTTGGTGCTTTCACTGTTTAAAATGGCCGCCAAACTACTGCTGAAGGGCTTCCCACTGTTTCTAAGCACAAGAAGGCACAGCATGTGTCTTATGGAGAAAATATGTGTGTTAGGTAAGCTTCATTCGGCATGACGGTGCTACTGGCCACAAGTTCAGTGTTAACAAATCGATAATACACATCAAACATGGTGTCTTTAAACAGAAAGACACATAAAATAAGGTTATGTATGGATCGGTTACAAAAATGTGACCAGAGCATCAAAGGAACCTAACCCTGTATTTCCCCTAAGTGCAATGGTTCAGTATTCACGGAAGCTTTACATAACACAACTAATGTGAATAACAAAAATGGAATGTATTTCATTCCAGTTCCTTTTAGCACCTAACAGCTATCTTCAATTGGTATTTCTTCCTCAAATGCCCGTAAGATACCCTGAATTAGAAAATACTTGTGACTTCACATTCTCTTAAAAAAAAACAAAAAACAAAGAAGCAATCACAAAATAATATATATAGCTATAGAGATAATATCTATTTGTCTAAATAAATAAATAATTTCTTTTCAAGGTCTACCATCTGAAAGTATTTTTAGGATGGCCCAATGCATTAACAAATAGAAATAAACATCAACATGTTATATATAACTGTTCCACATAAAACCTATTACTACTATTTCAAGGCCAAAGCCATAAAAAACACAGTGGGCCCTCAATCTCAAACACCTAAAAGTATCCTTCACATACTGTATGAAAAAACTATTCCATATCATTGTAGGTAAAATAAAATTTCTGCCATCAGAAAATACTGAATCTAATTATGAGATTATTTTCTCTTTTAAAAATGAAAAATAAAAGGCAAGAATCAATATAATAAAGACAGAAATATACTGGCTGATATTTTTAAGTAATCCCCACATCCAATGTGGGGCTAGAACTTAAAACCCCAAAATCAAGTCACATGCTCTATGTACAGAGCCAGTCAGGTGCCCCTTGGCCTTATTTTTTCAAAAAAAGCAATGCATACTTAATGGACAGAATTTATAAATTATTACTGTGATTCTGAAGGTGGAGTCAGTAAACACTTCCTCCTGTATCTTTTTTAAACAGTTATTTCACCTAAGATGACCTTTAAAGCTAAGCATCAAAATATCTGAATCTAGAACCAGGCATTCAAGTTGCTTTACCATGAAGTATTAAACCAGGATTGTAAAATATAATGATGTATTTTCAATCCCACTGTATCACTAAAAACATTACTACCAATAATAATTAAAGCATGAGCTCATGGTTTTTGTGATATTAGCAAGTCAAAAATTTAAATTTTATTGTCTTACAAATTTTAATTGTTTTAATGTTTGTGTTTAGCTTGTGTATAAAATTTTAAGTAAATATGTATGTACTATGGAACAATGAGCACAGAAAAACAAAATATGTTAGATTAGGGTAATCTGTGTTATATGGCTCCATTTTTTAAATGCTTCCAATGTATCACTGAAACCTTACCATGTCTGTATAAACGCCAAAAAAAATAAAAAGCAAATCCCATAAATATACCTTTTGCTTTGTTTTTTCTAATTTAGATTTCAGTTTTCTGCCTCTTTTACCGGTCCAACCAGTCACAAATTCTGAACCTTAAAAAAAAAAAAAAAAAGAAAGGAAGAAAGAAAAGGGCATTTGACAGAATTTATTTTATTGTAATTTAAGATACTCATTTACTCTTACATGCTAATAAACTTAAATATTCTATATAACTTACCCAGAGAAGTTTCTGCAGTAAACGAATGTTTGGTTCCTCTATTAGATTCAAATACAAAACCAGGTAAATCTTCTTTCAGTATTGTTGCTTGCTGACCATCTGAGTTATGAATAGCAATTTCTCCTTCTTTCAAACAAGTTAGTGACCAATTTCCTACAGTGAGTTTAGTGGGTCCTGGTGCTGAGAGTATAGGTTGACTTGAAGTAGATGGCTTTACTTGGCCTCGAGCTCTTTGTAACTTCTCTAAGAATTCACTTCTGCTTTCTATAAAGACAATTTGATTATTTTAAAACCTCACTCTTTTCAAATATTCCTTTTTTTTTATAAAAAGAGAACTACCTGTTAGAGTATCTATTTTATATAAAAAAAACCTTAATTAGCAGTTTTGTTCTTTGGTATACTCTCACTGGTTTGATATATTAGGTTCAGGCATAAAAGCAATCCTACAAGCATAATTTTTTAAAGTAAAAGGCTTCTGGAAACGATACAACCTGAAGAGCTTCACACACATAAAATTCATGATTACATGAAAAGAGCTAGCTTTACCTAAAACATTAGAGAGATTAAAAGTAGGTAACAGTGCTATTCCTTGTCTCAAACAATAAAAAGGCAATCTTAAATGCTTTCATGGTACAACAGTTTTTCTCTGTTGAGATTAAATAAATTGACCATATGATCATCAAAAATGTGCTATTTCTATGACCACGCTAGCAAAAATATTAGCAGAAAAACAAATCATCAAAATTACAGAAACTTGTAAAACATTTTAAAAGAAACAAAATATTACCTGAACTATCCGATCCACCTTCAGGACTACCACTTGAATACATGGTGGCTAGTTTCCCATCCAAGATAAATCGGAACCATCCATTACTGCCATTAGATAACTCCAAGGCTGCTGCATCACTCCATATATATAAGCAGTCCCTTCCCCTGATGATTGACCAATCTCTCCAATGATATGGTTTACCTTGCTGCAATTCTTTAGCATCCTCCTGTGGTTCATCTTCCTAAATGTGTAAAATTATTCAATGAAACAAGGAAAATAATATCTATTTCAAATACAGGTTTTTAAAAATACGTCCGTGTATCAAATTTAGAACCAAAACATGCTGAACTTATATTTAGTTGCCTATAGTTTAATATGGATTTTGATTCAACTAATTACTTATAGCTAAATCTTACAAGTAAGTCCTAAAAATGTTAAGAAAATCACATAAATGGGGCACCTGGGTGGCTCAATTGGTTAAGCGCCTGCCTTCGGCTCAGGTCCTAATCGCAGGGTCCTGGGATTGAGCCCACTTCTCCCTCTGCCCACCCCCAACTTGTGCTCTCTCTTGCTCTCTAATAAATAAATAAAATCTTTAAAAAAAGAGAAGTCACATAAATAATGACCTAAGTTATAACACTTCCAGGTGTAGTGATAGAGACCAATGGGTTCAGTCTACATACAACTATCTAATTATCCCCCCACTGTGCTCTCTCTAATGTATTTTTTTAAAAATCTTAAAAAAAAAAAAAGATTTTGAGCATGTTTAAAAGAAAAAACAATTTATGGGGCGCCTGGGTAGCGCAGTCGTTAAAGCGTCTGCCTTCGGCTCAGGGCGTGATTCTGGCGATCCGGGATCGAGTCCCACATCAGGCTCCTCCGCTGGGAGCCTGCTTCTTCCTCTCCCACTCCCCCTGCTGTGTTCCCTCTCTCGCTGGCTGTCTCTCTGTCACATAAATGAATAAAATCTTTAAAAAAAAAAAAAAAAGAAAAAAGAAAAAACAATTTGTAAACACTGTTTTCCTAGCCTGACATCCTGAAAAATGTTATTGTGTTGACAACATTTAAATAGTGAGAGTACTCATCATAAACATATACGAACTTGGTATTTGTGTATGTGCATGTGTGTATGGTAAAGCACTTTGTTCTTTTTTTTTTTTTTTCAAGATTTTATTTATTTATTTGAGACAGAGAGAGAGACAGCATGAGTGGGAGGGGCAGAGGGAGAGGGAGAGGGAGAAGCAGACTCCCCGCTGGGCAGGGAGCCCAACACAGGGCTTGATCCCAGGATGCCGAGATCAAGACCTGAGCCCAAGGCAGGTGCTTAACTGACTGAGCCACCTAGGTGCCCCTAGGTAAAGCACTTTTGAACTTTATAAAAACTTATTATACTTAAAAATATATTTTTACTATTTTTTGAACATAAAAACTGAAGTACTCAACTTATAACACTAAAATAAGATTGTAAAATATGGATTATAAATTTCTCTAAACATAAGTACTTGTACTCTAGGCCATGATAGGTGAATAAGCATCAAGACTTATTTATCCACTATAAACAATGGAAAGCTAGACAAAATATGTGAAAAAGTGTTTTCAAACACCGGACAATATGCAATACAGGACTGTGATCCCCCGAAAATAAAAACAAACAAGGTAAGCCCTTAGTCCCAGACACAAATTTCTGGCTAATGTCTTAAGAAGAGGGAACACAAAAAGAGTCCAGCAGTATGATTTCAGTAAATAGAGATCTGTTTGAAGAGGCTAAAGGAAACAGAATATATGGAGGATGAGTTCAGGATTAGGGAGCCAAGTGAAAAACACCTCTATCTGCAAACTGGTCCCCATTAGTCTCTAACGAGTACTAGACCACTCATTTCTAGGGTGATATTCCATAAGGCTGGGAAAATTATAAGGTGAATAATTCCCAGATACCACACAAGGTGGTCAGACAGTTGAATTCCAAATGTAGAAAAATTTCAAATTTGTTAAGAACTATTATCCCACAGATCAAAGAAAATTAAACAATCCTGAGCAAGGACGGACACTCACATGTGCACACATACGTAAGTACACCAAGCACAACAAAGCAGAGCAAAGTCAAATTGCTTAAAATCATAAGAACGGCCAGAGGAAGAAAAGATGTTGTTAGAAAAGATGTATGTTGGGGCGCCTGGGTGGCTCAGTCGGTTCAGCATCTGCCTTCAGCTCAGGTCATGATCCCAGAGTCATGGGATCGGCTCCGCATGGGGCTCCTTGCTCAGTGGGGAGCCTGCTTTTCCTTCTGCTTGCAGCTCCCCCTGTCTGTGCTCTCTCTCTCTCTCAAATAAATAAAATCTTAAAAAAAAGAAAAGAAAAGATCATCCTTTCCTCGTTGAACTGCCTTAGCACTTTGGTAGAAAATCAACTTGGGCCATTAACCTATCTTTATACCATGTGTATAAATGTGTACTTGGGCCATTAACCTATCTTTATACCATTACCACACTTTCTTGATTACTACAGCTTTATAATAAGGCTTCAAATCTACTGGTGGATGCCCTTCAACTTGTTCCCTTTCAATGTTGCTTTGACTATTCTAGGTCCCCAGAATTTTTATATGAATGTTAGAATTTTCTTGTTAATTTCTACAAAAAGACTTGCTGGGGGTTTGTAGATCTATAACATATTTCTTTTTAAGATTTTATTTAAATTCCAGTATAGTTAACATACAGTGTAATACAAGTTTCAGGTGTACAATATAGTGATTCAACACTCTCATACAACACCTGGTGACCATCACAAATACACTCCTTAATCCCCATCATGTGTTTTACCCATCCCCCCACTCACCTCCCCTCTGGTAACCATCAGTTTGTTCTCTATAGTTAAGAGTCTGTTTCTTGGTTTGTCTCTCTCTCTTTCTTTCCCTCATTGCTTGTTTTGTTTCTTACATTCCACACATCAGTGAAATCATATGGTACTTTGAAACTATTTCTTGAATAAAAGAATTCTAAGGGGATGAACCCAGATATCACCTCTTATTTTGTTTTGTGGTTAAATTCCTTGGATCTCTCAAGTAATTTAGGAGTATCTCTCTAGGCGTGCCTGGGTGGCACAGTCGGTTAAAGTGTCCAACACTTGGGGGGGCGCCTGGGTGGCTCAGTCGTTAAGCATCTGCCTTCGGCTCAGGGCGTGATCCCGGCGTTCTGGGATCGAGCCCCGCATCGGGCTCCTCCTCTGGGAGCCTGCTTCTTCCTCTCCCACTCCCCCTGCTTGTGTTCCCTCTCTCGCTGGCTGTCTCTCTCTCTGTCAAAAAAATAAAATCTAAAAAAAAATAAAAATTAAAAAAAATTTTTTTTAAAAAGTGTCCAACACCTGGTTTCCACTCAGGTCATGATCTCAGGATCATGAGATCGAGCCCTGTGTTAGGCTCTACGCTTAGCACAGAGTCTGCTTCAGATTCTCTCTCTCTCTGCCCCTCCTACTTGTGCTCACTCTCTTTCTCTCTCTCAAATAAATAAATACCTTAATCTTAAAAAATCTTAAAGAAGTTTTTTAAAGTAATCTCTCTCACCCCCCCTCCCTTCCCCCTCTCAGGATTCTCCAATTTACAACCCATACTCTATCATTCTCTCAAAAATATTACCATTCCGTCACTAATATATAGGAAGAATTCACTAATTTAGGACTAATCAGTGCAGGAATCAGTAGGGACAGATTAGGTATATTTTAAATTTGCAATCTAAGGCAAGAATTATCAGTGGATACTGAAAGTCCTGGATATACATTTAATGAGTAACAGCATATTACATAGTCTGCCCACAAATCACTCATTAATTACAAAAGCAAAAAAGAGTAACTATGATAAAGAAATCAGACAGAGGGTGCCTGGGTAGCTCAGTCCATTAAGCGTCTGCCTTCAGCTCAGGTCACGATCCCAGGGTCCTGAAACTGAGCACTACTTCCAGTTCAGTGGGGAGTCTGCTTCTCCTTCTACCCCTCCCCCCTGTTCATGATCTCTCTCTCTCTCACACTCTCTCTAATAAATAAAATCTTTAAAAAGAGAAAAAGAAAAAGAAACCAGGCAGAGACAAACATAATGAAATGATCCACGTTAACATCATCGGTAAGAAAGCAGACACCATGTGCCTCTAAGAGAAGGCACATTATGCACTGAGAAAAACATAACATCCCCTCTCTCTGTAGTCTTCCTGCTGAAAACACATAACCTGAATCTACGCACACAGAAACACAAATGCAAAGTAAGGGTCACTATCCAAATTAACTGGTCTGTCCTCTTCACAAATGCCAAGGCTATGAAATAAAAAGGCTGAGTTCTTACAAACATGATAACTAAATGTAATACATGCTCCTGGATTGGATTCTGGACCAGGGGGGAAAAATGCTACTAAGGACAACAGCAAATCTGAAAATGGTCTTTGAATGAGATACAGTTTTATATAAATAAATACTAAATTTCCTGACTTTAGGGTGTCTGGATGGCTCAGGTGGTTAAGCATTTGCCTTCAGCACAGATCATGATCTCAGGGTCCTGGGACTGAGCCCCGAATCAGGCTCCCTGCTCAGTAGGGAGTCTGCTTCTCCTTCTCCCTCTGCCTCTCCCCTCTGCTCATGCTCTCTCTCATATGAATAAATAAAATCTTTAAAAATAAATAAATAAAAATAAATTTCCTGACTTTGTTAACTATACCAGGATTTGTAGAGAACGGTGTTTTGGTGAAGTTTTAGGTTGTTAAAAGGGCACTACATATCCATCTTCTCTCAAATAATATTCAAGTAATATTTTGTTTTGTTTGTTTGCTTGCTTTTAAGTAGGCTCCAGGCCCAGTGTGGAGCCTAACATGGGGCTTGAATTCACAACCCTGAGATCAAGACCTGAGCTGAGATCAAAAGTCACTTAAAATGACAAAGCCACCCAGGTGCCCCTTAAAGATTTTATTTTTAAGTAATCTCTACAACCAACATGGGGTTCAAACCCACGACCCCAAGATCAAGAGTTGTATGCTCTATCAAATGAGCCAGCCGGATGCCCCACAAATAACATTTCTTAAATGTACACACACACACACACACACATACACACACAAACAGTGTCTGGGTAAATAAAGTAAATGGGGCAAAATGTCAACTAATTAGTGAATTTATAAAGAATATTGTGATACTCTATTTGCAATTTTTCTGTGAGTTTTAAATTTTATCAATAAATTTTTTAAAAGTAACCAAATTTTGGGGGCACCTGGGTGATCAGTTGGTTAAGCGCCCAACTCTTGATATTGGCTCAGGTCGTCATGATCTTGGGGTTGTAGGATCGAACCCTCAATCAGGCTCTGCGCTCAGCACAGAGTCTGCTTGAGATTCTCTCTCCCTCACCCTTTGACCCTCCCCCTGCTCACATTTTTTCTCTAAAATAAATACATAAAATCTTTCTCTAAAATAAATAAAATAAAAATAAAAAATCAAATTTAAAAGAATTATAGTACTACTTTATACAGCCACTATTTTATCAAAAGGCATCGTAAGTTAAAAATAGATATCCTCAAAAGAAACTCTATTCCTGATAACACTGCAATCAACATCACTCACTTTTTCTGGTTTTGATTCCTCTTCATTCTCATCATCAGAGGAAGGACCTGCCAAAGTTGACACTTTGCTAATTACACCAAGTCTGGCTAGCTGATCCAAAAAAATATCACCACCTTTATCTACCAAATCTCTTATGATTTGCAAAGCCAGCAAGTGGCCATCATCATCATCCTGGGGAAAATAAAAAGGAAATTAAGGGAAAATGATAAAAATAAGTTTAGTTGCCTGAAGTAGACAAATGCAATAATTTCACAGACAAAACGATTTATTGAAATTAGGACAAAAATTAAATTATTTTACTAACCATTGTCTAAAGGGAATTAAAGCTACAGGAATTTCAAAAAAGATAAAAAAAAAATCTGACCTCTTGATCAAGGACAGTTGCAGTGATTTCCACTAGTACTGTAGGCAAATTGTGACCAACATCAGAATCACAAACTTCTTTTAAGAGTGCTTCAGAACAAAAATGAATCATTTTTCGAATCAGAGCAAGACTTGCCTTCCTTAAAAAATAAATAAATAAATAAATAAATAAATAAATAAATAAATAAA